>NC_047056.1:19080528-19396917 GCF_000738735.6 Corvus cornix cornix
TTCCCTTCAGTTCTTGGCATATCTCTTCTAATTCTGTTGAGGCAGGCTTCCCTCATTTTGAGATATAGTATATTTCCATGTTAGCCCTTATCTATGGGCAGTTGTTCTAAATTCAGTTTTGTAGTCTATTGCACTGTCATAAAAGCTCTGTTCTGGCCTCTTTAGCTGAATTGCTTTGTTTGCCTCCCTGACAAATGCAGGTTGATTGTGCTGCTCTGTCCCCTTCAACCACTGCCTTGTGATTGTCTCTCATGGCTTTCATGTTCTCTTGCAATGATTGTCCCTTTCTGTCCATTGCTGCTGGTGGCAAAGGAAATCTGCTTAAATTATATGTGACTTTCAACTGGTTGTCCAGCTCCTGTGGATGTGATCCATAGCCAGTCATACATGTGACCTAGTAGGATGATGATGAAACCTTTGCTAGGCTTGCCAGATCATTCTGGAGTAAAAGTGAAACCTGGAATAAGTTAACATGACATTGAAAGCAAAAGCAATTTACTGGCCTTCATCAGTCGTGTGCCTTTTCTTAAAGAGAATCAATTCTTTTCACCTTTTCTTGTGTGCCGAAAGTGCCAATTTGATTTTTAATGTTTTCTTCTTCTGTAGCTCTCTAAATGTAGGCGTTGCCTTTGCTCTTCATTATAAAGAAAACTGCTACTATTGTCAGGAGTATTGCCTTTGTTTTACCACCTTTTCCTTGTCTTCTTTACAATACTTACTTTGACTCATCGTGCAAGTGTGGGTTTTTTCCTCTTAATGTTCTTTTCGTTGTCTCTTCAATAAAAGCAGGATGGTTTTGATAGTCTGGTCATGGTGGTATACCAATAATACAGTTTAGAAATACATTTTTATGTGTAAGTTTAAATTTTGCACTCTATTAAAATACACCCACTTTCTGGTTTTGCTATGTTAAACACACCTTACCATTGCAAACCAATTTTTGCCCTTTTTTACTTTTTCCTCTTCTTTCCCTCTCCCATTCCTGGTTATAATGCTTATTGTCCTGAATACTCCCTTTTATTCTGAACTTTGAAGGAACCACAGCAGCACCTGAATTTTTCCCAAAGTGAAGTTCACTATCCAAGTTCTATGGATGGCTTGATGTGAGTTAATCCAAGGACTATTTTGTGTAGTGTGGTCTGTGTAGAAGTGTTATCTAAGTAGTCATCCTGAGGTAGGAACACATGTGTTTATGTATATTTAAATTCTTTATGAACACTCTAACTGAATCAACTTCCTAAGAAAGTTTGATTTCTAAACGTGGGAAGGTAAAGTGAAATCAAGAGGGTTCCTTGGTCATTAACATCTTGGGGGAAAGCTTAGTGAAAGATAATTCAAAAGCTATGAACATTCCTATGGGTTCTACTACTTACTCTGCTGTACAGTGGAAGCACTTTCTATGTTAAATACTTTATTTGAACAGTGATACCTTGATGTGAGGATGTCACTGTAAAAGATTGTTACATTTATGGAGCTGTGTTGCTTAAAAATTTCCTCCAGTTTTTCTGTTCCTGATGTGATTTAATGTGCCAAAATGTAATTTCCATGATTGCTGAATCTCACTGGGGTTTTATTAACCATTAGTGAGAAATGACTTAAGGTTTTATGTACAGCTATATTTTTATCAAAATGAAGTTTGAATGTCTTGTAAATAAAGTGTATTTTTAAATAAACCTTTGTTCTGAGCTTGATGTTTGCTAGCAATAGGGAGCTTGTGTCTCACTGGATAATTTTAGGATCTTTGCATGAGTGAAGTTTGTTCTCAACCTGTGAGCTTGTTAATGTTGCAAATTTTGTATGTATTTAGAAGAAAAGGGGATCAGCACTCAAAAGCTTTTCTTCTGTAAGCAGCCTTGCATTTTGCCACATGGAGAAAGTTGAACGTGTATATTATGATTCTCACTCCTGGGTTTCATGACCTGAATGTGTGTGCTAGAAATGGGGTGAGGTCTAACACTACAAGTTTAGGTGCCGTTTTTGGAACAGCAGTCACAGAGATGCCCTCATATGTTTGTCTTCTTAGCATCAGTATTAAGTATCTGCCACCTGCTCCCTACCCTGTTGTGTCCAATTCTCCAGTTGTTCATGTCCCTACTTACTTTGTTAAGAATAATCAATAAGGAGGCTGTGGTCATGGTGCTCGGTTTGTTTTTTTTAAGTCCTTTGAGTGTGTCTGAGTGGCAGATGCTACATAAATGCTCCATAAGAAATGCAGCTCAGGTTTGGCCAATACGTTGCCTGTGCTCGTGTGCATGGTTGGTATTACTCGGCTTGTAGATGGTGGATGACTGGTGATTGGAAGACAGAACTGAAAAAGTTTTAAAGCCATTCCTGACAAAATTAAAATTACACATAGATTCATAGAAGGTTAAGGGGTTGGAATGGATCTTAAGCATTACTTAGTTCCAAACCCCTGCCATGTGCAGGGACACCTCCCACTGGGCCAGGTTGCTCAAGGCCTTATCTAACCTGGTCTTGAACTCCACATCCACAACCACCCTGAGCAACCTGTTCTAGTCTCTAATCACACTCACAGTAAAGAATTTCTTCCTAATATCTAACCTAAATTTCCTCTCTTTCAATTTGTACCCATTATTCCTTGTACTATCACTGCCGTTCCTGAGGAAGAGTCACTCTCTTCAGGCTTCTCTTCAGCCCCCCTTCAGATACTGGAAGGTTGCTATGAGGTCTCTCCACAACCTTCTCTTCTCCTCAAGGAACAGCTCCAACATTCTCAGCCTGTCTTCCTAAGCAAGATGCTCCAGTCTTCCTATCAACTTTGTGACCTCCTCTAGACTTGCTCCAACAGCTCCATGTCCTTCTTCTGTTGAGGTCACCAGATTTGGATGCAGCACTGCAGGTGGGGTCTCACCAGAGTGGAGGAGAGGAGAATCACCTCCTTTGACCTTCTGGCCACGCTGCTTCAGATGCAGCCCAGGATTTCCTTTGCTTTCTGGGCTGCAAGCACCCATTGCCAGCTCATGTTGAACGTTTCATCCACCGTCACCTCCAAGCCTTTCTCCACACAGCTGCTCTCAATCACTTCTCTGCCCAGCCTGTGGGTGTGTCTGGGATTGCCATGACCCAGGTGTAGGACCTTGCACTTTGCTTTGTTGAACTTCCTGAGGTTTGCAGCGGCCCAGCTCTCTGGCCAGTCAAGATCCCTCTGGATACCATCCCTTCCCTCCAGCGTGTTGACTGCACCACACAGCCTGGTGTCACCAGTGAACTTGCTGAGGGTGTCCTCTATCCCAGTGTCCATGTCACTGACAAAGATACTGAATAGTATTGGCTACTACAGTACTGACCCCTGAGGGACACTGCTCGTCACTGATCTTCACTTGGACAATGAGCCATTGACCACCTCTCTTTGCGTGCAGCCGTTCAGCCAGTTCTTTATCCACTGAGTGATCCATCCATCAAATCCATGCCTCTCCAATTTGGAGACAAGCATGTTATGCAGTACAGTGTCAAACACTTTGCAAAATCCATGCAGATGGTGTCAGTTGCTCTGTCCCATCCATCAAAGCTGTAACCCCGTCACAGGAGGTGAGCAAATTTGTCAGGCATGATTTCTGTTTTGTAAAGCCATGGTGGCTATTACCAGTCATCTCTTTGTTTTCCATGTGCCTTAGCATAGTTTCCAGGAGAATCTGCTCCATTCTCTTGCCTGGCACAGAGGTGAGACAGGCATAGATTTTGTTGAGAACCTCCGACTTCTCTTTGTCCAGGGTAGCCAGGTCTCCTCTTTCCTTACAGAGAGAGAAAATATGCTAAAGAGAAAAAAAAAAGTTATGAACAGAAAAGAAATGTTGAGGGTTTAGCCTAACCATTATTGGTTGTACATGAAAATTACTGCAGCAATGCTGCCCAAGCAATCCTGGGATTATTTTACAAAGATATGAGATCATGCTCTGATCAATAATTGTTGAAAAAAAACAGTTTTAGGACAAGAAGAACAAGGGCTGATAGATTTGGACCATGTGATTTTAATCCTGACACCTTAGGAACAGTTTCTCTGTTGCACAGACTGACATAAAGCACTTGAAATTCAAGGACTTCTCTATACAGAGGCCCTCATTTTGTATCTCAGTCTTTCTGGAGCAGAAGGTATTTTTCCATCTTAGAGGGCTGCTACTGTTTTGATACTTTTCTACGCTCCAAGAAGTCACAGAAATAGGATGAGTTTGGGCTGGATGTGGTAGACTGTGCTTTTAAAACAGCTTCTAAAAAAAGTCCACAATTTGTATAGCTTCTTATGCATTCAATATTAATTTATGCAAAATGTTTACGCATTTTATGTTATATGTTTGCAATTACAGTTTGTTCTGCTTCCAAATGTGCAGTTTTAAATCCATACCCTTCTGCAAGGATGTTTTAGGTGGCTGCTATGGATTCCCCACAAATGGGTGCATGTCTATCTGCTGAGGGCAAGTGCTTTCTGATCTGGTGGAGATCTTGTTCTGACCCAAAGCTGTAGTAAGAAGTGAGGAAATAGCAGTGATCACAAATGGGGGATGAAGAGTCAGTTAAATTGTCTGGCAAATTTAGAATATATCTGGGGGGAAGTTACTGAATCTTCCAGTTAGGACAAGGTAGAGGTTCAGTAAAACAGAGTAGGAGATGTGCAATGAAATGCCAGTGGGAGCTAATGAGGTATTCTTCAGGGATGAGTAAGCCTCTGTCTCTTCAAGGACACAAGCTTTGCTCTCTGATTCAAATATGGAATTTATTGTTGAATCCTAGTCATATTTTACAGACAGAGAGTTATTTTGCTATAAAATGGTAGCCAGAAAAGCATAATTGCAATGCTTACCATCAGCTCTCTAGAGAGCTACCGGAGGTTTGTGGTTGAACTTGTCTCTGCTGAAGTTACATTGGCTGCCTGATGAAAGAAACACATATCTTGGTCAATACAGATAACAGGCATTTGAACAACCAGGAATTATTCTCAACTACTTGTATGTTGGTCAATTAATTATACCTGGAGTTATTCCCAGGCACAGGGAGCAGCCGGCGCACAAAAGCTTGTACCTATGCTGGGAAGATAGTGCTCGCTTCAGGAGAGGGTGGCTCCCTGCTCATGACCAGCTCAGATTAGGCCCCTGACTCTGGACTGTACCTGGGCATGGAGAGCAGTAATTGGCATGGTCTGTGAAAGACTTGAACACCTTACTAATACAGATTATCATGGTTCATTCCCAGCTGTGGTTTAATTTGCCAATATTGGCGAGGCCCTTGGTCCCCGAGCCTCCACTCTGTTGTGCAAGGTAGCAGGACCTGCAGGTAGAAAAGGAGATGAGGCTGGTGGTGGTTTCTTGGGCTCAAGGGTGGAAAGGTTTCCTCTGCATCAGTGCACAGGGCAAGCTGAGAGGGGAGAGGCTGCCCTGATCAGCAGTGCAGTCAGCAGATAATGCTATCAATCCCAGCTCCTTGCATTGCTCTGGAAATGAAAGGTGCAAGGCAAGTGGCACGTTCAATATGACACTGCCCTTTGCTTTACCTCCTTCTGGTCCTAGGACATTCTTACTTTTTTTTTCAGTGTTCACTCATGTTTAATAAACTCTGTGTCTGTTTAACCACACACTGCTGACCACCCCGTGGTGAGGAGGTGGAAACAAAACTATGGTAAGAGGCTTCAGGGTATGTGTGGGGAAATAACCCAGTGATGAGTTTATGCTAGTCATTGACACAGTAGGTCCACAGCCTAGAGGACAGAATATTTTGCAAGCAAAGGATTGCATAATTCAAGAGGTAGAAAAGCAACTTTTTTTCAATGAACACCTTAAAAATCAGTCTTGTAAAAAGCATCTGATGTGGATGAGCTGATCCACCAGCTGTAAACCAGGAAGAACTACAGGAAATGGGAAATCAGCTCAGTGAATGTTATGACATCTTGCAGAGCAGCACTCTGATTAGCTGTTTCTTTTCAGAGCTGCTGTATGAAGTCGAGATGGTAGCCTTTCTGCATATCCCAGTTTCCTTTGCCCAAACTGGTCACAGAAAGTGTTTTCTTATGGCTGGGCTTTAAGAGCCCAGCAGTGTGAAGGGTCTATGCAGTGACAAAACACGCACCAGCAGCACAGTACCTGCAGCTCTTTGTGCTGGTTGGTGCACACTTCAACCAGTTGCCCCCAAATGATTTTGCTGACATTGCCATCTGGGGAACACCCTTCTACTCATGAACTTCTCTGGTGTGTAATTTCTAAGAGTGTGAGTGTTCAGTGAGCCCTCTCTTGTCTGGGTGTAGCTTGATAGCTCATGACAGGTGGAGATAATCTCGGCCCCATGGCCTTTGCGTGGTGCTCAGAGGAGCTGCTCCCCAGCCCTTCCTGAGGAGGAGGAGGGTCCTGCTTCTCACCCACAGCCAGGCCAGCTCTGGGGGAGAAGACCTGTTGTGGATCTGCTCTGCACGTCTGTGCCTGTGCTGTGGCAAAGGGACGTCATGCAGCCCCCAGGACAAACAACTTCAGCTGATGATGGAGAAGGTTTTGCTGAGGATTTCAGAGGGGGAAGAGTGGGAGCCTGGGGAGCTCCCTCAGCGGCCCCTACAAACCCTGTTCTCGGAGTGTCACTTGTGCTTTCCAGCATAGTTTCTGAGGTCATCTAGAAGTGGGCACCTTAGGTGTAGGCATCTTTCTGCCTCCTACTCATGATGCTTGTATTTGAAAGGAAGTGACTTCCTTGAAAATGTGTTGAAGCTTTTTTATAATTTCCCTTGATTCCTATTGTCTCCGCATACAGTTTTTTCATTTGTTTGCAGTAACTCCTACTTGCCTCTGCCCTTTATTATATGAAATATGGAATCTCGTTTTAACCAGCCAGCTCCTTACACTCACAATGACAGCAAGTCCATCTACCCCTAGAAGTAACACTGGCCCAACCTTTATGCCAATATGCTGGCATTGTGTGCCTGTACTGAAAAGAAAGGAAAAAGAAAAAGCAGAGATCCCAAAGTAATATTCTCCTAAGAGCTGTGAAATTCTACAAATAATGAAATGGATTATGCTTCCTCCTGGTTGTCAGGCAGGGTATTGCTCCTTCAAGAAGGAAACTGATCTTTTTGGGTTAGTGGTTGGGCTGACATGAAGGCTATTCCCAAAGCCTGCCTTTGGCAGACTGAGCATCAATGTCCTCGTGCTTCTTTGCTAGCCCAAGAACAAAGGGATTTGGCTCCTGATGCAGGAACACAGGAGCAAACTATCTGCTGGTGGAAGCAAGCAGAACTGTGTTGGCTAGAGGGAAATATTGGCTATTTTCACTAGCTGAAAATCTGTCCCTGTGCTCTGCTCTTCTCCACGTGACAGGGAACTGGGCTGCCAGCACGGCAAGGAGGGGTTTCACAGCGACTCAGCTGCCACCTTAAGGGCATGAAAATTTACTTTTCTGGCTACAGTGGGGATCTCCAGGGACCACGGAGCAGCAGGGCAATCACCCCCACCTCCTCCTGGTTCCTGCACATGTATATATGTATTATTTCTGGCAGAAGTCAAAGGCTTCTGCAAATTATTTTATATTTGCAACCCAACTAACACGTTAAGTTCCCTTCTGAAAGACAAACACTGTCTTCTCCAAGCACTTTGTGTCCTGGCCAGAGAATAATCATGTGAGGCAGCAGCAACAGGAGGCTGAGGGGAACAAAAAGGAGCCTGGCTCACAGAGGTCTTTCAAAGCAGTTGCTCACTTGGCCCAAGTGTTTGGCAGCGTGCCTGCGCCTTCTTTGAATCCAGCATCTCTGTCCAGCCTGCGCTGCGTGGGTCAGGGCAACCTTCTTCATATGGGACACACATAAAGCAAAAAATATTCTGGACAAATGTGGCTTCAGGACAAGGATCCATAAGGAAGAGATGTATGGAGTGTCTTGTAGGATGGAGGTTGTTTCCACAGCAAGTGCCAGCAGCAGTGGGTCTGATGAAGTGGAGAAACGTCTCATATTTAGGGCACATTGACATATATGCATGTATTTATTTTTGCATGCACACACATATGTAGGCACACACACATGATACTGACCATACATGGCCATATTTATTACCATGTATCAGCAAATGCAAGTTCTTGCTTTAATCACAGTGCCATACAAATACAGTTTACTGGGTATCCCTGATATCTTCTCTCTGGTGTCTCCTTCCTGCTTATCATTTTTAAACTGGACCAATTCAGTGTGTCAGGACATCACAGCTGTCCTTTAACTACCTGTGTGTCTGCCTGGCAGAAACAGCCAGCACCTAGAATCAGGGTTTTGAGTGTATTTGGTATATTTTCTTTACCATTATGGAGCACTGCCATGTGGATCCCAGCTGTATGAAGCACCTTTCTGCTAGGTACTGAAGCTGTGTCAAGGGCAGAGGCATAAAAAGTGGACTTCCATTGTCCTGGTGTTCACACTGATTTTCCCTGCTGGGGTTGATCTGGGTAGAGAGGAGCACAAAGGCGGTCTTTAAAAGTTTACTAGATGTGCACAGGAAGAAAGGAAGAGGGCATGGACAGACAAATAAAGCCAATCCCCCTGGAAAAGTCTTCCTAGTCCTTTGTTCAGTGGGTAGTTACTATTTCAACATGAGGTTTTTGGTGGCAACAGCCACAATCTGACCAGCTCTTATCACCCTCCACAAGCATGGGCCCTGCTCCACCTTGCCTCTATCTGAGGACTCCAAATTTTGGCCTGTCCAATCCCTTTGATTACTTTCCTTCTGCTTGCTCTTCTCAGATGCTTTCTCCCTTGCCATCCAGGGCCCCCCTAATCTCCTTTCTTCCTTGCCCATCTGTTCAGGGCTGCCAATCTCTCCCTCCCTAGCATGACACTGCCCAATTTGCAGCTGCTGTCTTTCGGCTTGGAGACCTTCTTAACTTGGTCCTGCAAAAAATCTAAAAGGGAGGCATTCGAAGTGACCAGGTCTGGGGCTTGAAAGTGCAGCCAGCTTCAAAACTAACCTGCTTTTTACAGAACTGCTGTTCAATTGTATACCTAGACCCAGATATTGAATATACATTGCTGGCCAAATTTCTCTTTTTTATTCAGAACTGTCAAGGGGTCAGAAAGTTTGAAGATGCGAAAACCCACCTTAGTTACTGTGGCTAAGTTGAAGTGTTTTTTAACACTACTACTACTTCCACCACCACTAACATGAAAAGAAAGGCTGTGGTGACTAGTTCCAAGCAATTTGGAGAAGAGAATCAATACAAAGATACTCTGCAATATTGCTGCTTAAGGAAACACTTGTGAATCCTCAAAGATTTTGTGGGAGACTATGTAAAATCAAGGGTATGGGAAGTGTTTGGCTTGACTCTTTTCCGCAGTGCACCTTCAGGGTCACATAGTGACACCAAGACAAAGCTCCTTCCAGCTGACGAGTGTTCTCCCTTTGGCAAACACCACGGATAACCTCAAGATCATCCTTGAGTTCCTGCTCATCCACAGCACTGACAAACCACCTCTTTTGTAAATCTGTTTTTTGTCTTATTTGAGACCAGGCTAGCTAGACTGCAGCCAGCTGGGCCTGCCATGAGGCTGACCTGTGCTCAACCCATTCCTGCCTTTGCCACTTTGGTCCATCTGCCTCCAGCAGGAGTGCTCAGAAAAACCCAGAGCATTTGCTGAGGCATGATTTTTCTCAAGACACTGAGAGCATTTTAGAGCACTTGGGGTGATCATAAGGCCAAGAAGAATGCACTTGCATGTATCTCTTGTTCTTAATTTGTTGCTCAGAGCAGGGAAGAAAAGAGGGTGTTTGGGTTCAGTGACAATAGATGTTTATTCGTGCTCTACACTCAGCACTATGTGCTTTAGCATAAACCTGCTGACCCCTGGGGAACTGGCACTGTCATGATAGCAAGCAGACATTATGAGTAAATGCCTACAATAACCTTTCATATGGTGAAAGATTTCCAAGGTTTACAGCTTTGAACCTGTTATCCTCTACCAGAATAATACAACTGTATTTACAAAGTGATAACAAGGGCACTTCTGTTGAGATAAGCAATTTTTCTTGTATGAATGATTAAACGATTCTGACTAATTTGACTGCCATTATACATCTAAAGAAAAGAAATCTAACAGATCTTGAGCAAAGATTCCAGGCCCTTAACCTTTCAATCTGATTAATTAAAAATGAAGGTCAGCTGATTTGAAAGACTGGTGGTTAATTAAAAATGAAGTTCAGCTGATTTGGAGGACTGGTGATTCCACCTTTACTGAGATCATGGGCACTGCAAGACTTGTGGGACTGAACCTCATGAACTTCCACTGTGGCACCCATCATGGCTGTTTGTTTTTACTGGCTGAACCAATGACTCCCTTCTCTCAACTCTTTTCTTTTTAATTCCCCCTCTCCTTCGGGCTTTCAGTGATAAGAGTATGTCAATGAGGTTGACTTTTGTTTGTCCAGCTGAGCATAGTAAAGGAACCCTCTGAAGTCCTGTTTGATCACATACTAGGGGGTAAATATTTAAAAATGTTAATCTATATAGAAATATCCTGAAGTTTATTACTCTAAATATTACTAATTGTTTCTTTACTAGGAGAGCACCTGAGAATGAAGGTCAGACCCCTGTTTTGCCAGATGTACTAGAAACATAAAATGGGTGGCACTTCTGAGCCTGAAGAGTTTAAAATGTAGACCAAATTCTCAAACTTCTGGTTGATTTGAGAATTTTTTGATGTGAATTTTGCTTTCAGTGGTGTTTGGTGTGATTAGCTAAACTAGCTATGGTGAAAAGCATGTCAGGAGCATGTGTTACTGCTCCTTCTTTGTTGTTTTGTCTTGACTTCAGCTTTAGTGATACTGAATCCAGTTACAAGTTAGTACATCAGGATTTATGCATGTAGCTCTATTTTAATCAGCAGACTCATTGATTTCAATGGTTCTATAAATAGCTTAGGCTTAATAAAGGGGCTAAGAAGTTAATGAGTCTACAGCTCTGAAAGGAATGCTCAGACTGGCTCCCAGTCCTGGTGCCTATATCAAGCTCTGTGCTTCACCTGTGGTTTGAAAAAGGAAGTTATCTGGTCCTTGGTCACAGGCCTGTGGCAGTCCAGGGGTGATATCCTTTTGTAGGTCTTAGATTGGCAATATAATTCAATTAATGCTTTCCAAGAAGTATTTCAGGAAGTCCTACATGAAAAGTAACAACGTTTACTTTTATGGAAATCGTGCTGGAGTTGTCTGGGAGCAGAGGTCTGTACTATCAGGAATGTTATTATCTGCCTGAAGCAGTTCCTTTGTTTCTTATCTGCTTATCACACTGTGCAGCCAGAAATCTCCTTTCTGTCAGCTGTACACAGAACAACTTAGGCATTTATTTTAAACTGTGTGGGTTTCTTGATGAGCAAGTAATGAACAACCTAGCCTGCTTTTTGAAAGCATGCACCTCTTCTATTACATTGCCCAGGGATCAGAAGCTGTTCCGTGTAAGAGAACTATACATTTACGTGGTAATTCCCTCACATGTCTTGCATGATCCTGATGAGCTGCCCTCCCCTACAGCAGCAGTGAAACTCTTGCATCTCAGAATGGAATAAAGTAACTTAATGTATACTGAATCACACTTTAGTTTTCATTCAACAGGAAAAAACAGAATGAATGAATTGCTGTTATCTTAGTGAAGCCTTTGGCTGCACATGAATCTGTCTGGGCCTGATGCAACTAAGCAGGGTCCAGTTCAGTGCTTGCTTGAGAGACAGTAAAAGTGGCCTGCTTAGACTTTGGGTTTATTTCTGAGGAATGGAGGGTGACTGTTATCTCTTGTCCCCATCTCCCATATATGCCCAAAATCCCCTGGGGGAAGGTGAGATGTCAGTAAAACAGAGAAATCATATGGGAATTCATACTAAATGGTGGGAAGATAGAGGGCTGAGTCAGACTTCACCTTTAGACTTGAAGATCAGCATAATCTCCAGAGCCATTATGTAAGAGCCTGGCTCTAAGTGTTGCTCTCTTTGCTGTGACAAAAGACAGAGATGCAGGCCTGATAAATATTGTATTGACTTAAATCTTTCACTTGCTCTGGCTTCATATTGATGCTGCAAATGGAAATAATTCTGGTTGATGCTGGAATAAATCAAGGTAGGGTCTGCGCCACAGTATCTCGAATTCTCAGTAACAAGTCTAATCTCAATGGCAATAGATTTAAAATCCTAGTGAGTTTACTAGGTACTGGATCGTGGTCAAAGTTAAAGTTTTTGATGACTCGTGGGATTTTGAGCTCAACAAAGAGTTCGTTCTTGAGTCAGTAATAATTTGTAATAATGATTCATAGAAGAGACAGAAAGTGGTGGTCAAAGGTGAGATGAATCATATTGCCAGTGAAGCTCCATTTTGCTACTGATTCATGCCTTCCTATGCCAGAAGAAAGAGTAATTTACATTTGCACTCTCATAGCTGCATTACATTTTCTGTAATGCAGCTATGAGAGTGGCTTCAGGAAAATCTACAGCTTTTGAACTACCAGTGTTTTGCAAACAATAGCATTCCCCACTTGTTTAAAACCAGCATTTTCTCTTCTCATTGCCACTCCTAAATATACTCATGGTTCTCTGCCCTTCTACATCAACTGCACACAAACTGAGACTGGCAGTGCTGCGCTGTTGATACCACTGCTGTTCCTCCAGCGCTGCCAGGAGGAGCTGCAGCATGGAGCAGGCTGCGAGGTACCTGGAACTGTGCTAGCTGCTGTCCCTCTGCCAGGATGGGCAAGGTGTCATAGTATTTCCTCCTTGCTCTTCATTTTCATCTCGTGATTTGAGGTGCTGCAGGCTAAACTGTCACCTGTGTCTCATTGCCATCTGCAGTACTTCAGCTACAGAGGCAGTCAGGTCTCTGCTAACACTGCTTGAATTCAGCCTGTTGAAGATCCAAATTCATTGAGGTCCTTACAGGGAGTCACACGTTGCTGTCCCAGAGACTGGGAAGTAGCTTTTTGGGTTTTTTTGGATGTGGGAGGGACCTCTTGCTGGACTCCTGACTCATCCTTTCATTTAAGTCTGTACTGCAGGGGATGCATTTGTTCAATTTGTTCAGGTTACTGTGTGCTAAGACCCCCTCCCAAAACAGCAGCATTTATGTGTGTTCAGTACAAACAATCCCAAAGTAATAAACCCAAATATTTCATGATGTTATTAGATAAAAACAGATGAAACAGCATAGGGGAGGAGACTGGTGCTGGTTGTCTTAGGCTAACAAGTACATTGTGACATAGTATTCCTCATACAAGGAAATTGTAATGAATAAACCAGTGACCTTAGGGCTGTCTTTCAGGTGAAATATGAAGCAAGGTTTAAAGTATATAAGGGAAGATCTCTGAACAGTACTGATCTTCCTCCAAAATATGATTTAAAAATCTAGTTAGTGAAATTTCTCCTGCAGAAAAAATATCCTTTAGTGAGTTCATTTGCAACATTATACCTAGCAAACAGAAGCCTACAAGATTACTTAATAATGTATTTAATAAACCATTCTGGTTATTAGTGGGCTGAAAATGGGTGGTGTTAAAATAGCACTTATTGGAAGAAAACTAGTGCTGCAAATACCTAAGATGAACACAACAAATTTCAAGTCTGAAAATCATAATAAATGGATCAGCCAAGGTGGTCTTTCTTAAATTAGATCTCGGTCTCAAAGAGGATTGCTTGAAAGAACTCATTTCCCCTTTGCCATAGGGTACAGGGTTTTTTCAGATATCTGCCCATTTACCACTAAACTCTGAGTTAAAGCATTTTCAAGATACATTTCTGCATGATGTGACTAAAATCTAGGAGATGTAAATGGTCCTAGGAAGGCTATTTTATATTTGTTTGCTGCAGACTGATGATCACTAATTGCCAGCAGACTGATGGGGCATAAGGATGATGGAGTTAAGATCAATGTGCGGGGAAGACTGGAAGAACGAACTTCCAGAGAAAGTGAGAGCTTTTCCACAGTAAAAGTGGTAAAATATTCCAAGTCATAGAATCACAGAACATCTTGAGTTGGAAGGGACCCACAGGGGTCATCCAGCTTCTGGCCCTATGCAAAAGAATCCCTGCAAACATTATCCAAACACTTCTTGAACTCTGTCAGGCTTAGTGTTGTGACCACTTCCCTGGGGAGCCTGTTCCAGTGCCCAACCACCCTCTGGGTGAAGAACTTTTTATAATATCCAACCCAAACCTTCCCTGACACAACTTCCCTCAGGTCCTGTCACTGGTTACCACAGAGAAGACCACAGTGCTTGTCTCTCTAAAATAAAGGTGTAAGTATTAAAAAGCAGGATAGAGTAGAAAAAAAGTATTTCAAAGTCTGGGAATTACTTAAGGAAGAAGTATAAGAAATATTAGCTAAAGGCTATATCATTTTTTTTCATTTAAAACCCTTCCTCCAAAAACTTTTTGAAATTATTTTTCTGAACATTCCTCTGCTTGTGGCTGCCTACCTCCAAGCTGGGAGAAAACTTGGCTGTTCCAAAGGCCAAGCACAATTATAAGTTAAAAAGTAAACCAGACAAACCCCCCATCCCAAACCCAGTTTGTTTAATTATGGGTACTTCAAATATATTTTCTTGCAGTATGTTGAAATTAATTTTTAGCCATTTCTTCCCTGATATGCAACAAGTCCTTGTTTCTTTTCTGCTCTAGAAAATAGCAGATTAGTTGTTACCGTTCCTGCATGCAGGCACAAAGATAGCAATGCCTGTGACACAGGTACCCACATTTTAACATTTGAGATATTTTAAGTAAAAGTGAGCGACATGGAAACTAAAGAGAAGTTCACCCAGGATAATTAACAGTTGAACTCAATAGGTCTCATGACTGTAATACACAAGAATTTTCCATTGCACTTTCTCCTCTACAACGGACATATCTGATTTTCTTTATAGGTTATTGAAGTATCACTGGCCAGTCATAAAATATGACCTCTTTTCCCTGCAAGGAAAGGAATGTCCTGGACACAAATTACATGCATCTTCTGATTGCAGGACACACCACCGCTTCTGAGTCTTCCCTGGAGGCTCTTCTTTCTACCATGCAGGACCATTCTCTATGTTAAATTTATCTAGCACAGTATCAGGGCCAATCTAAAGTGGAAGTGATTTCCCTTGCAGGAAGTATTTCTTAGTTGAGTAGATAAATGTTAAGAAAGAATGGAAAATTACTTTGCTGTAGCCAGGAGACGTGGTGTAGGGATTTGCAACTAGAAATCAATGCTGCGGAGCCTTTCTTAAAAAAAAAAAGTTACTGTTTGCTGAAAAAGACCAGCAAAGCAGAGGCAGAATGAGACATTTTCTACCAAACAGCAAGATGTCATGACAAACACTCTGCCTACACAGCAGTTCCATTCGGATCCATGACGCAGATCCCGGAGCCCATTTGTGCAAGTCATTGGAGCAATCTGGTGGCAGTGAGTTTGCTGCTCTGCTATCAGCCTTTCCTGGTGGCCATTGGGTTCACCTTATGATTTGAGTTCACTTATGGGGTGGTTAACAGCCTTTAAGAATTCGCTCTTTGTATGTAAGGATGGATTGTATACCCTGAACTCTCCTAATCTCTGAATGCTATAAATGGTTCTATGCCCTTGACACGCACAGGTTTTTTGCAAACAAGGCCCATTCAGTGCTCACATTGAGTGAAGGCACCAGCCTCTGGGCTATCTCTCTCCATGGGTTCTTTATGTCTTCCTAGGCCAGAGATCACCTCTGGGCCACTGGCAACATCCACTTGACCCATTCCTGCCTCCTGTTGTTATCATTCCCCAGTGCCCCGAATGAGATCAACCTCTCCCTGTACGGACAAACAACAAACCATTTGCTCCAGGGTCAATTTCAGTCCTCACAACTGGTCTATTTTTCTCATTTTAGAGCTGTTTTCACCAAAACTTGTGAGCACAGCTCCTGAAAAATCAGTAGCAATAGCAAAGTTGCTAGTAGATCTTTTAATATGCCTGGTGTTTCACACCTTGCACAGAAAATCTGTCCTTGGGTTGAGTTTTTATCTGCCTTCAGTTTCTTTTTGTTCTTATGTCCCTTTCATTGATCTAATTTTAAAATTTTTGTTGTGGTTTTGAGGCTATTCATGCTTTGCTAGCAGCTTGAGGTACTGCCTGCTTGGGTATGTTGTGAGCCCTGCAAGGCTGAACAGCCACAGTAAAGAGGGAAGGATCCCTTAGCCTCCAGGATATGTAGATGTGGCACTTAGGGACAAGACTTAGTGATGGACCTGGCAGTGTTAGGTTTACAGTTGCACTTGATGATCTTAAAGGTCTTTTCCAACCTAAATGATTCCATAATTCTGTGATGTGCTTGCTTCAGCTTTTTCAGTTGGTTTTTCTCCCACCAGGAGCACTAGAAGCCTTCTTTCTCCCAAATGAAAGCTGAAGCCACCCATGAGTTTGTTAGGTGGGTGACTTAATAAACCCCTGCAACAAGAGGAGACTTGCCATGATTTAGTGCCTGCTGCTGGCACTGAGGTTTGTACAAACAGGACTGTGAAATCCAAGGGCTCAGTGCTGCCTGCACCGAGGTGAACAAGATCCTTAAGGGCACTTTAATTTCCAGACAGCAGAAGCTTTATCCCCTTGTGGGACTCTGAGACTAATTTTTGCATTTTACACTTCTTGAAGGAGACTGGGAATTTTACAAGATGAAGAGCTGCTGCCTCTTTAGTGAGTTTTCACTCAAGCCTTCCATTTGTTTCAGTGGGCTGTAGACATATATATTTATCCCACCTCGTTTAACTGTGCTCCAATGCCAGTTTGTACCAGTCTTTTATTCTGAGGTAAATTTTAATTGCAGATGTAAAATAGCTTGAAGGACTGAGTCGAATAATTTCTTCTCATAAACCAGGCAAATAAACACCCATCGTGTAGCTGAGCTGTTGCTGAACCATAACTACCTTTCAACATCACAAAGGCACACGGCGGCTCGCAGTGTCGTGGTTTGATTGATAGGGATGGGGATGCTGATAAAGAGGTTTGCCTGCTGCGCAGCTGAGCCCTATGGAAATGGTCCCTCTAGTGGGCACTCGGAAAATTAACTGGTGGTGCTGCTTGGCGCTGCGAGGAGCCTTAAGGGGGAGTGAATGAATGAAAAAGTTGCCCAACATTAAGGAAAAAAACCCCAAACAATAAAAGAGACAGCCATATTTTCTTAAGCTTTACCACTGAAATAAGATTTTAAGGTAGTTGTTCATGAGAAGTGGTAAACATCACCAAAATGCTCATTCAGTGACTTTTACAAAACCCTTTAAAACAGTTTTATTTAGATTTTTTTTTTATTGAAATAATGAGGGTTTTTTTTTTTTTTTTAGTGTGTTGTCATCTCCTTGAGAGAGAAAAGCAATAAATTATTTATAAAGTACTTTCTGAATGATGGGGGGGGGGGGGGGGGGAGAGGGGGGAAGGGGGAGGTGGGAAACCTGTTGTGATTTCTTCCTTAAGGTGAAAGCATGAAGTCTTTTTATGGAAACAACTTTTTAATTTTTCAAGAGATTTCAAAAATGTTTCCAAGAGATTCAAGCAATTTCCAAGCAGGAAACAAAGCCAGGATTTGTGCTCTCATTGCAGGCACTACATGCTTCTGGTCCATCATATGCCTCTCGTCACTGTCATTACTCATAGCACCTCTTGTTAAGAGCAGGGCATAAAACATCGGGCTTGCTGGCCCCACTAACACAGAGGTGTGCACTGCCTGGGCATGTAATATATGACATCCCTGGTCAGTGTCTCAGGGAGGTCTCAGGCGTCTGTTATCTTTAGCTGCCTTGAAGAAATAATTTGTAGCGAACATTTTCTTGTTGCTGTTACTGTGACAAACCTGCGCAGGGCAGCCCTGCGCCAGCCCTGGTGTTGTATAGCTCCACACTTTCCTGAAGGATCAACAGTGTAACCCTGTGTTGCACCAAGTGTTTCCTTGTGTAAGGATAAGTCTGACAGCTTTTGGATAAACATCCAGGTGACCCTATGCCAGCACTGGATCACAGCTCCTGTTCCCAGCCCCTCCTTCGGCTCACTGGAAGAAGGGATGGCTGTAGATAGGAGTTATGCTACCAACATCTGGTTTCTTTTGGGTTTGTCCTCTATCTCCTTTCAACATCTCCTATGTCTAACTCCAGTGCTTCCCTTCCCAGGTCCTCCATCCCAGAGCTACTCTGTGCCTCCCACTCACTGGGGTGTCCTAAGCAAACAGTGGAGCCTGCTCTGCCAGGTGAGTCACAAACCCACTGTTTTCCTGACCTGATGCAAATTCCTGCCTCAACCCAGCTGGGTGCCTGGCCAAGGGCAGACCTCTTGACCTGTGCTTCTCTGAGCCACATCACTAGCAGCTATTTTCAACTGAGAATTTAAAATGTTTTTATCCTCAAACATCTCTGCTTTCAGATTTGAGATGTAAGAAGGAGGTGTTTGTGCACCAGTCAGGTACTCAGTGGCAATTTCATTCCCCTATGTGTGGCTACACAGAAGGTGTGTGCTGATAAGTTGTGCCACTCATGAATCATGCTTGTCCATGCTGCTGCTCCATGAAGCTTTGGTAGAAGGGATCAATTTATGGAACTATATGGAAGCTTCCATGTATAATCCAAAAAATATTTTTATTCTCCAGATATGTTCTTGTGCTCTCTCATTGGATGGTGTCTCATTTGGGCCCTAACATAGAAATGCTCTTGCTTTTATATTCCCAAAATAGAAGTTCTCAATGAAAACTGACATGTACTTGGGGGGCAGGCAGAAAAAATAAAAGAGATGGAGGCAGAAAAGAAAGACAGTACCTCGTACCTTGAGGCTCTGTGGTGACTTGATGTCATTGCAAAGCCTTGTGTTTCCTGAAATTTTAAAGCAATTTCAGAGAGAGATCAGCGTGGTTTTAAGTAAGAGTGGAACAGTTCTACTCTTGTGGGCAGCATGCAGAATTCCACTCCTATGCATTGAATATTAAATGCTTCAGAATACAGATGTTTGAAGCTCTGACAACAGTTGTAACTTTCCTTGATGTCATACGTGAAGCTAATATCTTGTGGCATTTTAGTTTGGGTTACAATCATGCCTGAGCTAAAGGAATTTGGCATGTTTGTGATTATGGAGTCACTGAAATGTATGGCATAAACTCTTTGTGGTTATTAATCACAGGATAAATGTTTGGATCACTTATTTAAACCACTATTGCATTAGAGAAAAGTGTTTGTGGAAAAATGCTTGTGTTGCAAAGAACTACTAAAGTATTCTGTCAAGTTCTGACTTCAACACACTGGTAAGAGTACAGTTCCAGTGTGCAATGGAGTTCCCCACTCTCTTGTCTTTGTAGAGAGGATTTTTTTTAGATTTGGGATTTTTTCCTCTCCTAATCTGTTTTTCCAAGGTGCAATGGAAACCAAGGGCTTCTTACGACTGTTTTAACTGTACTTAATTGGAACCATTTTTGCAGACATTATGCTGAATTCAGCTTCTCATAAAAATCCTGTAGATGATATTCCATGCCACAGACAGCAAAACAGTGTGAGTTCAGGCAGCAGTGTCTTATAGTCAGGCAGGATAACAACTGACCTCCTCCCTCCATCTCTGGGCAGGGGCATCTTGCAGTGATACTTTCAAGCAGAACATGGCTTGCAGGTGGAACATGTTGGTTTTGTAGAGATTGCTCTGTCATGTGTGGAGATTTTACTGTTTCGCTACATGTTGTTCTTCTATTAACAAATGTGCAAGTTTAGTAGCAACTTTTTACTGGAAGGAACTGTATCAGGTTTTGCACAAGTGGGTTTTGTGTTTGGGACTCAAATTCAGGGAAGAGAAAGCCTAATGTCCTGTCTTGAACGAGTAAAATGAAACCCAGTAAAGTTTGCAATGCATTGCCTGCTTATCTGAAGACTTGTAAAATTGACTTCTATATAATCTATTTTTGCAAACTTCAGTGGCCTTCCAGTACCTGAAGGGAGACTATAAGAAGGATGGAGAGAGATTATTTACAAGAGAATGTAGTGACAGAACAAGGGGGAATGACTACAAACTATATTAAACTAAAAGAGAGTAATTTTAGATTAGATATTAAGAAGAAATTCTTTACTGTGAGGGTGGTGAGGCACCCTGGAACAGCTTTTCAAGAGAAGTTGTGGA
This sequence comes from Corvus cornix cornix, assembly GCF_000738735.6. Taxonomy (NCBI): domain Eukaryota; kingdom Metazoa; phylum Chordata; class Aves; order Passeriformes; family Corvidae; genus Corvus; species Corvus cornix. Next base: position 19,100,604 of record NC_047056.1, read on the forward strand.
TGCCCCATCCCTGGAAGTGTTCAAGACTAGGTTGGATGGGGCTCTGAACAACCTAGTCTAGTGGAAGGTGTCCCTGCCCACGGCAGAGGTTGGAACAAGATGATCTTGAAAGTTCCTTCCAACCTAAACCATTCTAGGATAGATTACCCTTATATGATATGCAGCCCTAAGTAATCAGCGTTAATATGTTAATTAATGTAATGACATGTTTGTGCTAAGGAATAATGATGCCCAAACTCTGTTCTTTGATTGTTTTGAGTTGTATACAGTGAAGAGGAAGTGAAAGCAATTTATGCGATTATGTGGATGGTGTAAACGATCAGAACTGACAGACCATGATTTCGAGGGAGTGCTGTTATATGCTGCAAATACTCTTAGGCAGGCAGTCGACTCCAGTGACCCAAAGATCCCACAGACCAACTCAAAATACATCACCCACAGGGTTTTCCTGTGGTTGAGAGTTTTTGTTGGGTTACTGTTTTTATTTTTTTTTTAATGATAGGTTATACCCTGGCAGAACTAGGGGTGCAGTGTAACCTTGTAATTGGCAATCACAAAACTCTGCCCTACTTTCTGAACTGTCAACAATGTACTCATCAAATGCTCCCAAGGTTGCCAAAAAGTGGAGTTAATGTGGGGATTTTTGAAGCACTGGTGAAGTTTTGGTTCCAAGTACAAAAATCAGCTTAGTTCCAAATTTTTATATATATATATATATATATGAATTCCTGGTAAATATTTTCAATGAGCAAGAGTGTTGCTTTGCAGGGTTGAGGATGAAAAGTTGCAATGCACTTCTGAGCACAGGTGACAATCTACTCTTTGAAGGTTTCATTGCACTCAGATGACCAGAGTATTGGAAGAACCAGATTTGCAAATATCAGGCTCAAGACAGGGCAGTTTGGCAGAGCAGCCTTGTGGGTAGCTGGAAGAACTCCAGGGAACAGACTCAATTTGGGCTAAGTGTTAGCTGAGTAAGGCATGACTAATAAGATTTTTTTAACAAAGCTTTTTTAGAATCTGTTGAAACCATCTATTTCCCTTGAAGAAAATCAAACATTAACAAGTTTTTCCACTAATTCGAAAATAAAACTCATGGTCTCACATTTAGCTTGTGTGGTGGGGAAACTGCCTACAGTTCACTTTGGAAACCTTTCTAGGATTTAATAATCATCAGTGAATTGCACTACTTAAGTCATTAAGCATTCAGCTGTTCTGCCATCTCGATGTACAACTGGGTGTCTGCTTTTCATGTCAGCTGGGGTTAGAATGCTGGAGAACAGAATACTGAATTAATTGAAGAATTAGCATAGATTAAATTGCACTTGTGTGAATTGTAAGTGATTTGGATGAGAAGCTGGAAGTGTTTACTGGGGGATGCAGCAGTGTGGGGAGTGGGCAAGGGCTTTAAATGCATGGGGGCAGGAGAATGCTTTGGGTTGTGTTACTTCTTGAGATGGAGAACAGGTGGAATTTGTGCCATGGCATGAATAATACATGACATAATATTTTTTTTCCTTTTCCTCCAGTGGCTTTGTGTTTTGGTACTAGGCATAATGCAAAGGGTGACTTTCACTGAGTACAAGTGTGTTTTAGCAGGCTATTGATTAAGGCTGTAACAGTATTGGTTTACTTGGTTTAGACTTAGTAGGTTCTGTAGGTATAGGGCCAGGGGGAATGGTTTTAAATGGAAACTGTAGATTCAGAGCATATATAAGGATGAGATTCTTCACGGTGAGAATGATGAGGCACTGGAACAGGTTGCCCAGAGAAGCTGTGGATGTACCATCCCTGACTGGGCAGGGTGGAGAGAAGCACTGAGCCAGGCAGGTGAGGGGCCACTGGAGGTGTGGGACTGCCACCTCTGGTACTGCGGGAAGAGGAAGGGCTCGGCCCAGAGCTGGGGTCTGATCTGAGGGAAGCTGGGGTTACCACACCAGTACCAGGTGGGAAGGGCTGTCTGGGTGAGAGATAAAGAGGTGGGGCTGGTGCTTAGGCTGGCTGCAACCAGCTTGGTTGTGAGAGCCTTCGGCTTCCCTCATCCCCAAACGACCACGAGGTGTGGAGTCTTGGGTTTGCTTATGCTTGATGAATGTCACAGCTCAAGGTGTGCTCCATGTGTGGGATTTTTAATTCTCTCCCCTAACATTTCCTCTTTTTATTAGGATTTTTAGAGAACAAAGGGCATTTCAGGCACAAGTGAGATGTGAAAATTGGACCAGATAAATGAAAAAATACAAGTAATAGCACTGGTATCTGCACTGCAAAGCACAATGCCTATTTTGCCACTGAGGAGAGGGGGAAATGACAAGGAGGGAGCAGTAGCAGTGTTGTAAAAAAGCAACACTCTTCTCACAAATGGTTAATATGGGAGGCATTTATCTTGAGTACAGTGAGGCAGTATAATGTCTTGTAGGAATTTTCAACAAATAGTGGAGCCTTAACAAAAGTATTTTCCTATCCCCTTGCTAGGCTTGATGTACCAGGTTCCTGCAGCCCATGATGGCTGAGAGCACTCTCCTCTCTGCCCAGGCACTTGGGAGCTCTTTGGAGCCACTCTGTCCCTTTGTGCCCAATGGCTCCTTCTGCAGGTGCTGAGTGTGGCAGTCCTTGCCTTGCCCAGGAGTTGGAATTGCACTGAAAAGCTGATTCACTTTGAGCATAGTAATTTTATTTCAACAACTAAATCAACTCCAGTGTTTGCACGCACACAGGAGAGGATTGTGGTTGGGACAGAGCAGGTTTATGACACTGAGGCTGCCTTTGGATCAGCAGGCATTGCCCCAGCAGCAAATGGTTGCAGTGCACTCCAGTGTGCCCTGGATCCTGTCTGTCCTGTTGCTCAAGCTGTGTTTTGTCCAAGGACCTGATGAAGGAGCTTCTTCACCTTAGTAAAAAACTCTACCAGCTTGTTGAGTGGAAATGGGCAGGAGCTAACCTCACCCGATGGTGTTGGTTTTGGCCATGGCATAGGAGTGGGGGGTGCTGTAGGCCAGGGCTTTTGAGAGGGGATTACTGTTGGCCATGGCTTATGAGTGGGAGGTCGTGTTGGCCATGGCTTATGAGTGGGGGGTAGTGCTGGCCAAGGCATTTGAGTTGGGGGTCGTGTCGGCCGTGGCTTCTGAGTTGTTAGGTGGGCGGTCATAAAATGACTCCAGGCTTGTGATGTTGGAGAAGCCCTCCCAGCTGTGTTTGCGCCCATCTGGACCAGGATCCAGTTGTAGAAGTGCTGAGTGGAGGTGTAGATTCCAGGCTGCTTTGCTCTGGCGCAGCCTCTTCCCCAGCTGGTCACTCCGATGACCCACCAGTAGTCAGCGTTGTTGTCTTGGCACATGAGAGGACCACCGCTGTCACCCTGCAGGGGAGCAGACAGGATTAAGGTGGTGTTGGGTGGTCCCTGTCAGCACTGGGGGCTGTCTCTGTGTCTCCCACAGCCCCTGCCAGAGCTGCATTCCGGGCAGAGCAAGGCTCTGCTCATCAGGGGCTGGAGCATCCAGAATCCCATCTGCAAGAGGCTTGGGGTCCTGTAAAGTAGTGCTCTCTGTCCTCTCTGCACAGGGCTCCTGGATGTGCAGAGGATGGATATTCGGCACCTGGATCTCTGGGTTGCCAAGAACACTAACTGGGCTTTTGGGGATTTCTGGCCAGAAAATGGGCCCTGGGCAAGCAGGTGTGGCTGGGGAGTGTGCGGGAAGCCCCCACAGCGGTGGGGAGCCGGGGCTGGGAGGGCGACTGAGTGGCCGGGCAGAGCAGGCCCTGGGCTGTGTTGGGGCGGTGCTGCCCGGGCTGCCCGCGCTGCTGGGGGCTGAGGGGCTCGTGGCACGCTCCTACCTGGCAGGTGTCGATGGTGCCCTGTGGGTAACCAGCACACAGGTTGTGGGTGTGGATTTCCCCTGCGTACCAGCCGCTGCTGTTGCAGAGCTTGGTATCAATGAGCTGGACCCTGGCCTCCTGCAGGTAATCGCTTGATTTTTGAGCTGTGAGCAGAGCAAGGAATAAGCTTTAAGCACCTCCTTGTCCATTCTCCTCTCCTGACTTTGGAGGGGGGCCTGTTCCTTAGGGCTTGTCTTTGCCTCTGCAGAGGCACTGGGGTGCTGGGTCCCTGCTGCCTGCCTTTGGGGACCAGAGCAGGTCCATCTCTGCAGAGGCATACGTCCCACAGCCTGACTTTGGCCTCTGCTGTGGGGAAGCCCAAGCTGTGTCCCCAGTGTGCTGAGCTGGCTCAGGAGTCTCTCTTGGGAGCTCACCTCTTGCAGCAGTGGCACCCCATCCAGCCACCCAGCAGTTCTTCAGCTCTGACACTCTCAGCGTGGCGTCGGGCACACAGGCCAGCTGGATGTAGGGGCTGCACTGGACAGGATGGTCCAATTCCAGCAGGGCAATATCGTAGCTCATGTCACCGTGATTGTAGTACTGGTGCATCACCACTTGCTTGATACTGCGCATTTGTGCCCCAGGGCCTGGCTGAGTTAACTGGGTGGCTCCGATCAGCACGTACATCATGCTGATGTTACTGGAAGGCAGATGGAGAGAGGGCTGAGAGGGAGCAGAGCCATGCACCAAAGCAGCCCAGCAGCTGCCAGACCTCTGTGTGGCATGGCACAGAGGGAGCAGTGCTCTGGCAGGTGTGAGTGCCCTCCCACGCCTTAGGGTGGGGGAATGTTGATCTGTAGGCTGCTAGGAAGCCTTGGCATGAGCCCAGGCTTCTCCTGAGCAGCGTGGTAGCTGGGCTGACTGAGAGCAAAGGGGATGGGAGTAGCAGATGGTGCTGCCAACAGGGCGCCTGCTGGTGTTGTGGGGATGTCCCCATTCCTTGCCCCTTCTTACGTGATGTCGTTGAAGCAGTGGGCTGCTGTGAGGACCCACTGAGTGCTGATGAGGGAACCTCCACACAGATGGCCCAGGTCTGGCATCCATGGATGCTGGATGCTGACCATCCAGGGCCAGGCTCCTGGCAGGGCACCTGTGCCACCCACGACACGTGTCATGCCATAGTCATAAGCCACGTTGCCGTAGTAATAATTCATGAGGCCATAGTCAGATATCACAGCTCGGAGTCCGCAGGTCCCTCTGCAAGCAGAAAGTCATTTCCATGCTGCTCCATGGCCTGCTGTGGCTCAGGCTGAAGCTCAGCCCTCTGCCCTCCCCACAAGGGCTTGCACGCACAGCAGCCCAGGGAATTCCATGGGGGGTGCGTCTGTCCGTGCCAGCACCTGGCTGCTGGCAAGGAGCTGAGGCTTGCCCATGGCGGGTGGGAAGCCGTGGCCCGGCCGTGGGGGACAGGCAGGGCCCCCTCCAGGGAAGGCCCCAAGTGTTGGCCTGGCTCCCTCCCAGGGCCTGGGGCCACTTACCCACAGTTGTCCCATGTGCCGTGCGCCAGCCCGGCAGCGGTCAGCAGGACGAGGAGGCCGAGCCAATTCATGGCTGCCAGAGGCACGTGTCAGCTGCAAGCACTGAGGGATCCGGGCAGCAGCACAGCCACAGCCGCAGTGCCCGCAGCAGCCGCGCTGCCCGTGGTGCCCTCGGCCCTGGGGCTGATGTCACAGAGGGGTGGGTTCCGTGTCCTGGGCACTGCGGCCTGTGGCCCGGGGGCCACTGGGGGAGGGGCAACATCGAATGGAGGAGCCATAGAATGGTTTGGGCTGGAAGGCACCTTGGAAATCATCCAGCTCTGATCCCCTGCCATGGGCAGGGGGGGATAGCTTGCACTAGACCCAGTAGCCAACAGTGAACACAGCCTGGCTCAGAAGCTGTCCTTGAACACTTTGAGGGATTGGGCTTTGAAGTACTAAGTCCTGATCAACAGGACATGACTGAGGCTGGAACAACAGGCCATGACCAAAAGATGACCTCTAGATGGACTTTCCAACCAAATGTTATCTAAATCTGCTCACTGGAGAAACATGGATTTATCTTTCCATACATAAAAACAGATAAGGCCTCATCCGGCCTTGTGTTGGGGGTGTAGGATCACAGACAACTCCCTTGGTTCCTTCCGAAGCCCTCCCAGGCCTCAGGAGCATCCCAATAGAATAATGAAACCAGATGTTCCTGTACACAGAAGTTTTGGTATTTTGTTTATTCAACAGTGTAAAAACTGGACCCTCTCACAGCGTGGTCAGCAGCCTCGTTGCCTGTAGGTGGAGGCACCTGCAGGATTTCCCAGTTGCCAGGAGTGGTTCCCCAGTCCTTCACTGTGACAGTGGCTTCCCCCAGTTGATGGGCAGACCTGGATGATGGTCAAAGGTTAGGGTAACTGGTGATGTGTCTTCCTTCATCACTGTAGGCAGTCTTTTGTAGTAATGATTACATGCATTGCTTAGCTTATCCTTTTGTCAATGTTTGCTGATGATTTGATGTACTGCTTACCTATCCTTTTGCAATTCTTTGCAGTTTTGAATTATGGCAAATGACACTCCTGAAGTTGGTATCTGTGTCTTCTGTGCTGACCCTGCCTACATGAAAAACAGGCATCCACACTGCTCTGGGAAACCCATGCCAGCGTCTCAGCAGCCTCACCATCAAGAATTCTTTCCCAGTATCTCATCTCAAGCTACCCTCTGTCACTGTCAAGCCACTGCCCCATGTCCTATCAGTGCCTGCCCTTGGAAGAAGGCTCTCTGCAGCTTTCTTTAGGCCCCTCTTCTTGTGGGATGAGGCTGGGCAGTCCCCGGGGCAGGCAGCTGCTGAGGAATCCATTTGGGGCAGGGAGCTGGGTGTGCAGCTGCAGTGCCAGCTGCAGATTGAGCTCTGGCTGGGGGGAGCCCGGGACCAGGGGCCGTGAGCTGCCCAGCCTTTGCATAACCGAGGGCACGGGGAGCTGAGGTGCCAGCCAGGGATTTGAATGGACACGGAGAGCTGCAGCAGGAGCTGGTGGCTCTTTATGGAATGAGACATCTGTGAGTCTGCTGGGGGCTGAACGGGTATGGAAACCCGCTCTGACTGGGTGAGAGTGGAGTGTGTAGGGAATCAAACGGGGCACACATTGGCTCACTGGAGCCAGCCGTGCCTCCAGAATGGTCACATAGGGGAGAGGAGTTTCCTCAGCACTTTGGCAGCCCAGATGGGACACAAGAGCAGGACTGCTGGAGCCTCCCTCCTCCAAACATCCAACTGCTGGCAGCAGGTGAGTTCTCCTGGGATCTTTAGAGCAGGAGGAAGCCACAGGGGCAGTGTTACAATTCTTTGAGCAGATTCCATGTAAATTATAAGGGTGGATTTGAGCCTCTCTATTTGTGTGGTATTTGGTGCAGATTTGGTGACATCACTGGTAGCGTGTGGAGCATGGGTGCGCAGCATGATCAGCATAAGGTGGCCACAGAGGAGTTATGGAGGCCCCCGTAAGTTGTGAGGTGGAGGGGCTGGAGTCTCTGCCAGGACGCTTGAGTCTCTGCTCAAAGGCTTTTGAAGACAGGCACAGGGAGAGCCTTGTGTCCATCATGGCACACAACGGGTGCTAGAGTCCCTGGGCACGCACACAGAAGGGGGTTGAAGTCCCTTCTTGGCATGCAAAAAGGGGTTTCACGTGCCTCGAGGTGTTTGATGTGATGGGAAATATCCCTGATTTAGGTGAGGGAATGTCTGTGGCTGAGGTGTTGCTAAACTGGGGGAAATCATTATGGGCAGCAGGATTCTGCCAAGACAGCGCCATAAGGTTGTGCCAGGGTGATCGGGCTGCTCTAAGCTGGTCTGCTCACTGGGCAGGGTAATGGCCATGCCCAAGCCTGAGTGACACTCTTGTGGTCAGCATCTTTTGTGAGCAGGCAGCCCCTGACTTCAGGAAATATTTGAAGAAGCTTCTGCCAGGGTGCCAGGGACCAATAGAGATGCGGGGCAGTTGTTCTCAGCACAGCCCATACTGATAAACACAAAGGGAAGAGTGCCACCCACCATGAGACAGGACTCCACTGGCCTGGAAGCCAAGAAGAGTATCCAGAAGCAGATGGAGTGACACCTAGCCCGAGGCACTTTGAAGCATTCCATTAGATGAAGGGAGTCAATGTTTGCCTCACTTCACTTGGAAAAGACAGCCATTGCCTCCAACAAGTCTTCCCCACGGCATTCCTTTACTATTTTTTCTTTCCCTCCCCCACCACCCCAAATATTGAGGTTTGATTGAAAAGGGTATAAAATTAGGGGGTGAATTTGTACAGTTTGTAGATGATTTCTTGATTAGCGAGTCGAGGTAAGAAGGTTCTTGCCCATCCTGTGGTGATTATGTGCAGCACTCAGGCAGACAAGCACACCAAGCTGCAGTTTGAGTCTGTGCAGCTGGCTCTCTGATTGCCCCTTCTCTCCATTTGCCAGGCTCATACAGCCCTCTCATCTTCCTCGACTCCTCTCTTTCTCTGCCCTTGTCTCCTCCCAAATATGGAGCCAAGCTGAGGGATCTTTTCCCCCTGGCTGCCAGGCTGGCCCCTCCTGTGAACAGACTTGGTGTTGCAGCTGCTGCTGGCCCACTCACCTTGGCCTTCCATGGCATTCCCGGGGTGCTCTCCTACTGTTCCTGCCAGGTTCCTCTCCCCACAATGACCCCAGCCCTTCGAGTATCTCTCAAGTGTGACCACCTGGCACATCCATCACCCTTTAGTACTCATGAAATCTGTCTCTGCCTAGGGCACTGGCACTCCTGTCAGGAGCCAGCAGTTTCCCTGGTCATGCTTGGGAGTTTCCCAGGTGTGCTGTTCCCTTAGCCCAGGCTCACACCCTGGGCCTTAATGCCCAGCCCATATGCCTTTGAGCACCACCCCCAAGGTGTCTGCTCTTTTCCTGTCCCCTTGCTAGGCTTGATGTACCAGGTTCCTGAAGCCCATGGTGGCTGAGAGCACTCTCCTCTCTGCCCAGGCACTTGGGAGCTCTTTGGAGCCACTCTGTCCCTTTGTGCCCAATGGCTCCTTCTGCAGGTGCTGAGCGTGGCAGTCCTTGCCTTGCCCAGGAGTTGGAATTGCACTGAAAAGCTGATTCACTTTGAGCATAGTAATTTTATTTCAACAACTAAATCAACTGCAGTGTTTGCATGCACACAGGAGAGGAGCAAGCACAGGACAGAGCAGGTTTTTGACACTGAGGCTGCCTTTGGATCAGCAGGCATTGCCCCAGCAGCAAATGGTTGCAGTGCACTGCAGCCTGCTCTGGATGCTGCCAGTCCTGCTGCTCAAGAAGCACTTTTAGCTGCCTTTAAGCCCATCTGGACCAGGATCCAGTTATAGAAATGCTGAGTGGAGATGTAGACTCCGGGCTGCTGTGGTCTGGCGCAGCCTTCTCCCCAGCTGGTCACTCCAATGACCCACCAGTAGTCAGCGTTGTTGTCTTGGCACATGAGAGGACCACCGCTGTCACCCTGCAGGGGAGCAGACAGGATTAAGGTGGTGTTGGGTGGTCCCTGTCAGCACTGGGGCTGTCTCTGTGTCTCCCACAGCCCCTGCCAGAGCTGCATTCCGGGCAGAGCAAGGCTCTGCTCATCAGGGGCTGGAGCATCCAGAATCCCATCTGCAAGAGGCTTGGGGTCCTGTAAAGTAGTGCTCTCTGTCCTCTCTGCACAGGGCTCCTGGATGTGCAGAGGATGGATATTCGGCACCTGGATCTCTGGGTTGCCAAGAACACTAACTGGGCTTTTGGGGATTTCTGGCCAGAAAATGGGCCCTGGGCAAGCAGGTGTGGCTGGGGAGTGTGCGGGAAGCCCCCACAGCGGTGGGGAGCCGGGGCTGGGAGGGCGACTGAGTGGCCGGGCAGAGCAGGCCCTGGGCTGTGTTGGGGCGGTGCTGCCCGGGCTGCCCGCGCTGCTGGGGGCTGAGGGGCTCGTGGCACACTCCTACCTGGCAGGCGTCGATGGTGCCCTGTGGGTAACCAGCACACAGGTTGTAGGGGTGGACGTCCCCTGCGTACCAACCGCTGCTGTTGCAGAGCTTGGTATCGATGAGCTGGACCTTGGCCTCCTGGAGGCGATCACTTGAATCTTGAGCTGTGAGCAGAGCAAGGAATAAGCCCCCAGCAGCTCCCTGCCAGCTCACATCCCCTGTGTGGGGGATCCCTTTCCCTAGGGCTTGCTTTGCCTCTGCAGAGGCTCTGTGTCTCTGCTGCCTGCCTTTGGGGACCAGAGCAGGTCCATCTCTGCAGAGGCATACGTCCCACAGCCTGACTTTGGCCTCTGCTGTGGGGAAGCCCAAGCTGTGTCCCCAGTGTGCTGAGCTGGCTCAGGAATCCCTCTCGGGAACTCACATCTTGCAGTGACGGCACCCCAGCCAGCAATCCAGCAGTTCTGCAGCTCTGACACTCTCAGCGTGGCGTCGGGCACACAGGCCAGCTGGATGTAGGGGCTGCACTGGACAGGATGGTCCAATTCCAGCAGGGCAATATCGTAGCTCAAGTCGGCCCGTTTGTAGTACCGGTGTATCAGCAGCTGCTTGACATTGCGCACTACTACCCCTGGGCCCGGCTGGGTGAACTGGCTGGTCCCAAGCACCACATACAGGGTACTGACATTACTGGAAGGCAGATGGAGAGAGGGCTGAGAGGGAGCAGAGCCATGCACCACAGCAGCCCAGCAGCTGCCAGACCTCTGCGTGGCATGGCAGTGCTCTGGCAGGTGTGAGTGCCCTCCCACAGCTTAGGGTGGGGGAATGTTGGGCTGGAAGCTACTAGGAAGCCTTGGCATCAGCCCAGGCTTCTCTTCCGCAGTGTGGCAGCTGGGCTGACTGAGAGCAAAGGGGATGGGAGTAGCAGATGGTGCTGCCAACAGGGCACCTGCTGATATTGTGGGGATGTCCACATTCCCTGCTCCTCCTTACTTATACTTGTTGAAGCAGTGGGCTGCTGTGAGGACCCACTGAGGTCTGATAAGGGACCCTCCACACCAATGGCCCAGGTCTGGTGCCCAGGGATGCTGGATGCTGACGATCCAGGGCCAGGATGCGTCCATGGCACCTGTGCCACCCACGATGCGGGTCATGCCATAGTCATAAGCCACGTTGCCGTAGTAATAATTCATGGGCTGGTAGGTAGCTCTGAGTCCGCAGGTCCCTCTGCAAGCAGAAAGTCATTTCCATGCTGCTCCATGGCCTGCTGTGGCTCAGGCTGAAGCTCAGCCCTCTGCCCTCCCCACAAGGGCTTGCACGCACAGCAGCCCAGGGAATTCCATGGGGTGTGCGTCTGTCCGTGCCAACACCTGGCTGCTGGCAAGGAGCTGAGACTTGCCCATGGCGGGTGGGAAGTCGTGGCCCGGCCGTGGGGGACAGGCAGGGCCCCCTCCAGGGAAGGCCCCAAGTGTTGGCCTGGCTCCCTCCCAGGGCCTGGGGCCACTTACCCACAGTTGTCCCATGTGCCGTGCGCCAGCCCGGCAGCGGTCAGCAGGACGAGGAGGCCGAGCCAATTCATGGCTGCCAGAGGCACGTGTCAGCTGCAAGCACTGAGGGATCCGGGCAGCAGCACAGCCACAGCCGCAGTGCCCGCAGCAGCCGCGCTGCCCGTGGTGCCCTCGGCCCTGGGGCTGATGTCACAGAGGGGTGGGTTCCGTGTCCTGGGCACTGCGGCCTGTGGCCCGGGGGCCACTGGGGGAGGGGCAACATCGAATGGAGGAGCCATAGAATGGTTTGGGCTGGAAGGCACCTTGGAAATCATCCAGCTCTGATCCCCTACCACTGGCAGGGAGGGATATTTTGCATGAGACCCAGTTGTCTGGAGCTTGGCTTAGAATGTTTCCTTGAACTCTTTGAGGGATGGGTCAACCGCAGCTGTTTGGGGTAACCCGTGACAGGTCCTTCGTACCCTCACAGTCAAGAATTCTTTCCTAATATCTCATCTCAAGCTACCCTCTGTTGCTGTCAAGTCATTGCCCCTTGTCCTATCAGTACCTTCCTTTGTAAGCAGGCCTTCTACAGCTTTATTTAGGCCCCTCTTCCTTTGGGATGAGTGTGTGCAGGCCCTGGGGCATGCAGTGGTTGTCTCCCAGCACTACTTGCTAGTATCTCGCAGGAAAACGACATGGCATCATGGCCTCTGTGAAATTGAACTGTTATCCTGCTGTCTGCAGCCTTTTTTTCCACGAGATTGTTCCCAAAACAGAATCACTCTGGAACAGGGCTCCTGCAGGAAGCATATGTGTGCTTGCGTCAGGAGCCAATTCAGTCACAGTCACAGAGGGCGAGCAGTGAAGTGCCCAAGCTGTGTCACCCTTCCTGCACAAAGTTCAGTGAAATCCAGGTGCAGCACAGTCCATGCTGGCCACATCAGCCAGAGAAATGCCCTCTGGCAGACTCCATTCTTGTTGTCCTGGACTGGCTGCCATAAAGTAGGCAATGGTGCCTTCACCCCATTGCAGAGAAAGTGGAGGTCGAGCCAAACCAATTTTGTCAGTATCACCTATAATCATGTTGGCTGCCTTGAACAAAAATATGAAGGAGTGAACATGAAATAATCTTGGTAGAACTCCATGGTTTGTGTATATGGAAACCTCTTATTCCCTTGTTTTCCAGACACAACTTTAGTTTGCCACACTTGGATAGTGAACATTTAAGAAGCAAGAGGAAGAAACGAAAAGAAATACAAAATTAAAATTAATTTAATTAGAAATGGTAATATTATTTTAACTAAATTGTTCAATTTCAATTCCAACTATAGGAAATTCACTCTCCAAGAGTTCATGTATATTCAGGTAATCACAGCCAAAAATGACAGCAGAGGAGACTGGGTGAAAGGAGTAACATATCCACTTATTTCTTGACAAGAAGAAATTCTTCTTGTGAAGAACAGGCACCTGGGTGTGGACTCCAGAAACCTCCACACCCTCTTACCTGTGTTGCCCATCAGCAGTCTCACAGAGATGAGTCTTTATCACACTGAAGATTGACTGATGGCTGATGGAAAACCATTCCCAGAGTCATCCCTGGTCTGAGTTCTACTGTTGCTTCCCCAATGACAGAATGTCTGTTTCTGAGGATCACCTTCCATGGCAGATAGATGCTAATGAGAGGCCGCTGGAGAACAAGGCTGAGAAGGATCAGGGTTTTAGGAAATACAGTCTCATAGGATTAACTATTGTGTGAATGGATTTGGCATTTAACATTCAGAAGACAAGGCAGAAGAGAGCTGTGAAAAGCCCTTTTAATATGGATAAGAACGCTCCTTAAAAGAAAGACTAATTACAGTTTGCACCTCATAATGCAGCAAACTTAAGATGGAAGCTTGCCCATCTTATGAAAATACATGGGTACCCTCTTAGGTGAGAGCTGGAGAAGAGCATTTCTTCATCTATTAAAGTTTAGTGTTTCAAAATAATTTTCTTAGAGAGATGTGTTTGTAAAGATTTCATCAGTCTATTTTTTTTCCAGAGCTACTAAACATATATTATAGGGTAACTGAATGAAGAGTCAACAGTGTTGTAGTCTGCCTTTTGGAGGCAATTTGCATAGGTTGTCAGAATGCCTGTTATTATTTCACTGCAAGATTTATAGAATAAACTATAACCAGAGGGAGTGTAGTCATTGGGACTATTCCTAGTCTCAGTCCACTAAGCTGTGGTGCTCTCCTGACTCATTGAAATATAGTGGGTGTCTTGATATTCAAGGGTCTCTGCTGAGTGTCTGAGTTTTCTCCTCTGTACTTCAAGCAGAGTAGTTCTGGCCAATATCCCAGTATCCTGAAGTTACAAGTTCATCCTTTCAGAAGAATAAAAAGATATCCTGCTCTTAAGGAAAGAGTACAAGAACAAGAAAATATGTTTCAACAGAGAGAACTTCAATCTATGAGACTAGAGTGGCTCAATTAGGGCTTTGACTTGCCCAGCGTACTGCTTTGGTCATACAGAATTCCTTAAATCCTGATGCATCAGAAAAAATGCTTGATCTATCAGGAAAAACCAAGAACAGCTTCTAAGCTTGCATTTGTGATTCCGTATCAGACTGGGAGCACTCAGTGATAAAAAGCTATTTCTGCCTTCAAAGTCAAGGCTAGTAGCTCCTGAGAGCAGCTTCAAGAGCCATTCACAGGATATTCCATTCACTATGGAACAGAGTGTTTGTGCTTGAGGAAGTGATGGCCACAGAAATCATCAGACCCTGCAAAAAACACCAGCTGGATTCTTTCTGCATGAAAAAGCTTTAGCAAACAGTTAACCACTGCCCAACAGAAGCTGATGTTCTCCAAATTTGGAACAGCTACCCACTGTGAATGTTTACATTTTTGATATTTATTTTTTGTGGGATGGTTCTGACATACCAATGTGTCATGGTTTGACACTGGTTAAAATACTAGGCACCCATGAAAATTGTGACGAAGGGTTGATGAGTTAAGGATTGGGAGAAAGAATTGTACGGGCAAAACTGGCTTAAACTTAAAGGTACAAAGTAAATTTATTATTAACAGAGTAAGGGGAGGATAATGAGGAATAAATTAAGTCTTTAAGACAACTTTTTTCTCCCCCAGCCCCTCCCTATTTCTATCGACAACGGAGGAAGACAGGGCAAGGGGGTGTTTAGCCAGTTTGTCACTCCAGATATTTTTTCAGTTTGCTTAGGGAGAGGAGTGTTTTCTCTGCTATGTCGTGGTGACCTTCTCACAGGAGACAGTTCTCCGTGAACTTCTCTTGCATGATTTTAATTTCATGAGTAGTTTCGAATGAGGAGAATCGTTTGGAAGATACACTTCTAAATACGTCTGTAGTGAGTGTGCATTTCTTCAGTGATTGTCATCCAGAGATTAAGTCATGAAAATTAGGTGTGGTAAAATATTTGAGATTTAACATGGATTTTTATTTCAAGATAGTCTGAATTTGGTGACTCATGACAGGGACGTACTCGCTGAATTTACTTGCTGACAAACACTAATGCTAACACTAAGCCTAAACCTAGCCCTAATACTAACCCTGAACTGTAAAACTAATGCTAACACGCAACACTAAATGTAACCCTAACCCTAACCAAAGCTTAACCCTAACCCTACCCAAAGGCTAACCTTAATGCTAACCCTAAGCCTAACCACTGACCCTAACCCCAAATTTTAAAAAATAAATAAATTGCCAGTGTATAATCTACTCTGCTCTTGTACTCAAGAACAGCTGTCACAATCCTTGTTGTCCATACTGTAGGTAAAGAAACGTACAGATTTGACATGAACCATAAGGAATAAATTCTGAATGTTAAGCAGGGCATCCTATGGTGCAAATTAAAAACAGAGGGAAAAAAAATAATAAATTGTTAAATGGAAGGGTGATGACTGTGGGAAGCTTCTCTGGAAACTGGAAACAAATCTTCTTGTAGGTGATTCTTCTGTTGGAGTTTAGAGAACTCAAGAGTACAGTAAGAGAGTGTGTGTATATATAAAATATTTCTTTACAGTTTTGAGGTGAGGGAGTAGAAGAAAAAAATAAAAGTGAAACAGAAATGGGTAGAGTTGTTTCAGAAGTGAGAAATTTCCTATGATGTTCTTTTCCTTTTCTGAGCAAGTGAAATGTATCTTCATATTTTTGTGTTGAGTTTGGAACAATTTGTATCTTCTTCTTGCTTTCAGTTTTCCATAACCTGTATTTATGATGTGATTTTGCTTTTCATTTTATTAAAAGTATATTTAAAATATACTTCAGTAAAAATGGAAAAAAAATGTTAAAGCATAGGTGTCCATATAAGGACCATTTCAACTGTAGGTGTTGAGTATTTTATTTGGTTTGCTGGTTTTGTCCACGTATGACTATGTGTATACATACACATGTAAAAGGTTAATGGATTGTCTGGATTTTCCAATATCACACTGTCCATTTTCAAGCATATTTTAAGGCTGCACGTGTCTTTCACATTCTGTCCCAAAGCCATAGAGACGTCTTTGTCTAAAGATGTGTACACATTTATGGAGGGTGTGAAGTTTTTTACAATTTCCTCGGCAACCCAACAATATTTACATCACCACAATTTTCTTATGCAATAAACATTTGCTGTTCAGCTGGCTGGGACATCTCTAATCTCTTCCTTGAGCTGTGTGACTGGGATAGCCCAGATTTTTGAACTGTCATTTCCTGGGCATATGCATGGACAAAGGGTTCTCTAAAATTGTGCAAATTTGTTTGTTTATTTCATGTAAATGCAAGCAAGAATTATGTGTGATGCCATAAAAATTTTGTCAGGGGTGCTTATGGGAAACTGGGAAGATTTCCCTAGTAAAATACTAAATCTGTGACTTTTCTTGCTGCTATTTCATATTTCCTTAAGAAATCTTCCCAAACCCTTCAAAGTCTTTTTCCTCATTTGCTGAGGGCTGCTTCGCTTCTTCACTCATGCAGCTTTTCTGCTTTTCAGAGTTAGTTCTTTGAAACGACATTGCTGGTGTTTGTAATTAAGTATATGATCAAAGCATAAAGTCAAACAGATGCAGGAGGACATTCTGGTTCAGCTCATATAAGGATGGTTGTGTGGGTTCCAAAGAGCTTTTCAGGAGTGAGTGCACCTAGGCTGTAAGAATTTCTTTTCTGCCATAGGATCCAGGCTGGATTTTAATGAATCTAAGAGCTCCAGAAGTTCATGGTTCTGCTGTGGCTGCTGGTTTGTCCCTGTGTCAATATGTATTATTGACCCCACAGTGTTGTCACCTGGACTTCACCTCGTTTCTTCATGGGGACTAGTGACAGGACCTGAGAAAATGGCCTGAAGCTGTCAGGGGAGGTTGAGATTAGACATTAGGAAAAGCTTCTTCACCCAGAGAGTGGTTGGGCACTGGAAGTGGTCACAGCACCAAGCCCGACAGAGTTCATGTAGCGTATTGACAATGTTGGGAGATGGACTTCAGTGGTCCTTGTGGGTCCCTTTCAGCTCAGGATAATCTATGAGTCTATGATTCTGTGAGCACCTTATGCTCTGAAGGAAAAGGCAGTAAAATGTTTTCTGGAGGGAAAATATTTCGTTTTCTGAGACACAAAAAAGGAGTACTGAGCCCGGGGACTGCAGGATGCCACATGCGCACAGACACGAGATGACATTCCCAAAGAGAAGGGAGGGCTGGAAGCTCTGCCAAGGCGGGCAGGACGAGCCCGAGCGGCCGCGGGAGGGCGGCAGAGCCTCAGGAACGGAGAGATGCCGCTGCCTGTCCTGCCGGGCCGCGGGAGCTGCCGAGCGCCGCTGGAAAACAAATCCGGCAACAACAGGAGCTACTCCCAGAGGTCAGCATGTCCCACAGACAAAACAGGAGATGAGCTCAAATTCGACTCGCTTCTGCTCTTATTTCCGTGGGTCATTCTTTAATTATGTCCCTCCAGATTGGACTGTAAGGTCCTTGGGGTAGGGGCTTGTCTAAACGATGTATTGCTATGCACACCTATGACACTGTGTAAATAATTAACTGCTGTAATTATCGTGCTTGTAAAGCACCCTCACTTGACATTGCTACGGGGCAGTTACTGTCTGTATCTGAACGTGACTGTGTCAGCCCCACTAGGACCTGGAATCTAAACTCAGAGGAGGCTAAGCCCTCATTCACAATACCATGGTCTATTGCTTTGAAACAAAAACCCCCAAAATTTTACCCAGTAAGCTTTTGCTCTAAGTGCTTCCTGAAAGAGAATGACCACATTACCTGGGAACTAATGCTTCGCAATTGAGAGATCTGGGAGAACCAGGTTCTAGCCCATGCTCCACTAAATATTAAAACCAGAAGGAAGTGCATTAGCAAAGGTTCTTGTGAGATCTTGGAAAGTTTGTAATCTATTTCACCATCTTTTAAGATGCTCATCAGTAGCAGATGAGGAGTCTAGAGGTCATGGCCTTCCACAGATGCTGATCTTCCTCCATGTACTGTCATTATTCTCAACGGAAGCTGGGAGCAATCTCTGTCTCATCTACCTGTAGAAGACCTGCTTGGGATGTTCTCTATCCCCTTTTCTGGCTATCAAAGTGATGCAGTCTCCCTGTTCAAAGGTGTCATTTTTGCAGCACAGGAGTCCTGAGCTCTTGTAGGGGGATAGCAGGATACTGCTAGTTAGTAAAGGTGGCTGTCAACACAGAATATGTGCAAAAGTAACTTTAGACCTAGAATGTGCATGAATCAAACAGGATTAACATTGAAGAAAATCAACACAGGTGTGTGTGTGCTTCTGCGTGTAAAGCTTCATCCCATGGTTTTAGGGAAAGGAAAACACACTGGTACCAGCAGGAGCTGGCCTGGCTGTGTCAGACCTGCAGTTAGGATCTTGAAACAAGCACCCAAAGCAGTTGTCAAACTTTTGATCTGAAAGGTGTTACTTTGGGCTGCCTGTGTTATTTCCTTTATCTCCAGTGGAAAAAGCAACACCTCAACAGGCCACTAAAGGGAGGAAACAGCCCAGGTGATCCTCTTTGCAGCTGAGCACCTGAACTGCATAACTACAGGATCAGGCTCTCTTTACGTCTTCCTCTCATGAGTTTTACCTTCTTGGCTATCCACTGAGGTATCTTCAAAAGACTGGAATCACATCTGGTTTATTAATGCTCTGTGCTGAGGTACAGCTTGGGAGAGGGAACACCATGGATTTACCCCCCTCTTGGGCTGAAGGGTTCCTAGGCCTGTGCCTTAGTGCTGCTTCCCCACCTGGGGCTTGGCATGGGCTTTTTTTGCCCCACAGGTCCATCCAGAAGGTCTATTCTGCCACCAAGGAGACCATGCCCTATACTTCAGACAGGGACTCAGATGCTATGTCTCATCAGTCATCCTGCATCTACTTGATGCTCTATTGACAATATCAGGCTGAAGAAGTCATGCATGTACGTATATATATATATATATAGGCATTGATTCAGAAAGGCCAGTGAGTCTGTGGTGGCACATTGATTCCAGGCATTGTCACATGGATGTGCTTAAGCTTTTCAGCTGTCTTGGGAAGCAGATTGGTGTTACTTCCATTTTAAAAATGAGGGTGAGTTGACTAACTCCCAAAGGCTCCAGCAGAGCATAGCTATGCAGAGAACAGAGTTGTGTGCTGTCCTCAGGCTGTGCTGCCCCACTTTGGCATCCCCTCTGCGTCAAGGCCAGAGGCCAAACTCTGCAGCTCTCCCAAGCACATTGAACTCAACAGCATCAAACTCTTAGGAGAGCACAATTTGGTCCTAAATATGCAAAAGATTTAAACGGGTGATTTGACACACCAAGACAAGAGAGGGACTTCTGAAAAGTAACAAAAGGTTGTGAAATTGCTAAGGGATTAAGTTGTTTAAATCATTGTTCCAGCTTTATTAAAAAAAAGTATAAATTCATTTCAGTTCTTAGCGGATCTCAAGCTGCCAATTTCTGAGCTTTCACAGCCTTTGATGTGATTCCAACTTTCTATGATGTAAGTGGATTATTCTTTCCTTAATTCTGAAGAGGCCATTTCCCTCCCAGCCCCCTCCAGAAAAATGTCGCAGCAATCAGACTCTAACCAAACACTGACTTTGGCTCATTGTGGATATTAACCCACTCTCTGCAGTGGTCTATTTATCATATGCTTCTTTTGAGACTTTGAGTATAAGGGGAAGATACTGGTGGTAAACCACTATTTTAAATAACAATGATCCTAAAACACACAATGGACCTTTCAATCCAGTTCCAAACTGCATACATAAAGAACAGTTAATCCATCCTTTAAATACAGCCAACTTTGTGGTGGAATATGGCAGCTTTTAGCATACAGAGCAGCAAAACACAATTTAGACTGCAGCATGAGGAATAGTTTATCCAACAAAAAGCAAAAGGGAAATGTAGACAGGAAGAATGCAATTATGTACCTGGACTTAATCCAAGACACCTGAGCTGATATTTCTGGTCTAGCTGAAACAGCCCCAGAATCCTTAAATCAGGGCAGACAGTCAAGACTCTGCACCTTGTGCAGTGACAGAGACTTCTGTGACAGGACCACAGGGTCCTTCCTGTGGATGTGGATAAGCTGAATCACTGCAGGTTCAGAGGAGGACATCTGCCTATTGAATCCTATATTGAATTGTCAGTGTTACAGCCTGTACACTTCTAGAATAGTAATACCTCTGGCAAGACAAATGCACCACATGAAAATTGCTGAAATCACATCTCAGACAAGTGTGGCTGAAGATAGTGATGTATATCTGGGACCAAAAATAATACAGCTTTTAACAGAGTTTCAATGAAAAACTTTGTATTTTCTCCTTTTTGGACAGGTTGTACTTCCTTATGGGACATCCAGCACCTTTTAAATTAGAGTGGTAACCAATGTCCTGAAGGGTCTGGTGAGGCATCCAGGAGCAGGGGGATGCAGGAAGCTTCCTATGGGCACTAAGGAAGAATGACCATCCTGTGACAGGCCTGTGGGGGAATGGACATACCTCCCTTTTTGGTGACTGTCACAAGCTATCTCGTACCATGGGCAGGAACCTGACTATTGACCAACCCAAAGAGTGGTTTAATTTTGCAATGCAGCAGACTCCTACAGATTAAACTCTTAGAACAGACCATCTACTTTGTCTTGCATAGCTCTAAGCTTATAAGTCCTATCATGGAAGAGATGTAGTGAATTTGGGGAAATAATCCAGTCAATTCTCTGGTATGATCATGCTCACAGGTGTGCTGAGGGTAATCTGGTGCTGCTCTGGCAGGTTTTATTTTTATGGTCTTCTGTTCTATAAGCAGCATCTTTAGGATTTCTGAATTATTTGCAATGTTGCACTCAGAAGCAAAACAGTGGTTTGTAAATTCAGGTATTTAGTTCTTATAGATGCCTTATCAGAAGGTTTTAATGAGCAATCAAATCTCATTACTCGAGACTCACTAGTGATTCTTCTTTGATTGCCTTACTCTTCCTTAAAATTCGATACACAGCCTGTGAAACCAATATTGCTGTAATAAATATATGCATGATTTTGGGGATGGCTATGAATTTGTTGTAAGGCATAAGCATTTAATGAAAGAACTCAAAAGTTAAACAGAGAGAATTCACTTGCACACTCCAGACCTAACTTTTACAGACAATTGAAAGCTGAAATTTTGTGTTGAATATGTGTTCAGCAGTTGCTTTCTGGATGTTTTCCCACTAGGAAAAAGATTGTTTAATCTAACATCCAATATGCACTAGATGGCACTATTTCATAGCGTGTGGAGCTGTCGTTTGTCCTGCAACTGAGTTTATTTCTCTGCGGGGAAAGTCAGCGCTTGGGTAGTTGCTGCATTTGAAATACTGATAAACAAACATCTTTCACAGGATCTGATTGCTGTTGTTTAATATACATATTGGCTCAAAGCAAAATACTGAAAAAACACTTTGTTAGGGATTTTGGCCTGGAATCTGGAAACAAGGTCCACAGCTAAAGCTTTAAATTACACCAACTAAACCAAAATCAACCAACATTCTAGGAGACTTGTGCAGGCTTTGAATCCTTGCAAGCCTCCTTAGCCCCTTGTCTGAGCAGTCCTGGAAGCCATGCAGGAGCATGAGACCAGAGACAAGGGAACCTCATAGACATGCATATAATACCCTGTATACACTCAGACACCAACTCATTATCATCAGCAGACCCTGGATTTGGCCTAAAACATACAACATAAACATGTCCTGCCTGACTATGTAACTTCATCACTCTCATCTGTAAAATGAGGATTTCTCCTTTCCCCCCCTCTTATTGGATTAGGCTGTAAATCATAGCTACGCTCAAGTTTCCCTGTTTTTGGCTGGGGCCTCAAGGCTGCTATTACTATGAATAATGCTATGTCTTCATAATGTATTATGGTCCCAAAATAGCTATGAGCTATATAGGAAACTGTGTCCCAGGATAATACCAGTATGGTTTTTACAGTCAAAGTGGATATTAATTTGAATAATATTAAGGTTCCCCTCACAGAATAGCAGACACCAGTTGTTTAAATTTAGGTGTTATACTCTATATACCTGAACCTAGAATGACTCTGAATTTCTCTGTTGCACACACTTACTGCTAATGTTGCTTATGAGACTGTGAGAGGATGAGAGTGAGATCCAGCTATTTTTTCCCTGTGACACAGAAGAGCTATTGGTGGCTCTGGTTTGTCAGGTCACATTCATTTGCTGTCCTTCTAGGGCTTGAAACTGGCAGCCCAACAGCGATGGACAAAGGCAGTAACCCAAGAGCCATCAAAGCACTCTTCAGAGCCAATAAGCACTTCTGAGGACACCAAGGTCTGTCTTCCCTCTCACAAAAGCATTTCAGCTGGGTTTTGTTCACTAGGTGGCACAAATGCACAAGAGATTGATTCAGAAGTTTTCTCCACAGTTTTGCTGTTGATGTTGTAAATGTGTCCGGGGTAATTTTGAACATGTTTCAAGAGTGATTTTGGCTCCAAAGTTCATTTTTGAAGAAAGACCCATAGTGATATATTCACTGGGGACAAGTCAGTGCACTAAGTCTTAGTCATCTGAGCCTTGCTTCTCTCAGCTGCACTCATGTCCTTCATGATGAACTGGTTGTATCAAAGTCTCCCCTTCTCTTCACTAGACCAACACTAACATAATTACATTAATGCACTTTTAATTTTAATTGGAGAGGAAATATACTTGCAGAAAAAATTTAATACTGAAAAAATTCCCATCAATTCCAATCATGGAAGAAAGTAAGTAAAGAAAGACCCTAACTGAGTAGCAAGAACAGTATAAACTGGACAACATTAATGGAAGTACCAGTAGATGAAAGAGATAGTAGCCATATCCTTCCTCACCTAAGGTTTGGCTGGATGGATGAAGCAAAGGCAAAGTCAGTGGCATGATGATGGGAGCTGACCTGTCTTCCTGCTAGCTGCCAGCCACACAGCTTCCCTCCAAGCTGGGAACATTAGACTGGACATATGAGGCTTAATCTAAGATTCCTTAATCAAAGGCTTAATCTGAGATTCCTTTTCTGGCTTGTCAATACAGGTGGGCTTCATACATGTGCTTTTAGAAGGTACTAGCATAAATCCTAAAAGATCTGTGTGCTCTACTTCTTTCTCAAAGGATCTATTTTACTGCTTCAGATTTCCACAATTCCACTGAACTTATATATATATATATATATATATATATATATATATATATACACCCACACATACATATATATATAGATAGCTAGATATAGATACAGATATAGATATAGATATATAGATATAGGCTTCATAAATTCTTTCTGTTAAGGGATAATCAACTCTTGGGTTTCTCTCCCTATCTTTCCTGCTTAGCCCTGAAAATAATAGAAATGATGTGATTTCAAGGTCAAGGGTGAGCACAAGACCTCCCGGTTCACGAGGTTTGTGCTGTGCATCAGAAAAGAGCAGGCAGTGGCAGAAAGCCACCACAACCATTAAAATGTAAGTGAAATACTGAAGTCAGGGAAGGCTCAGGCTTTGAAAGCGAGTAACTTAAACATTTTCTTTCCAAACATCTGTAAATTGTTAGTCTGATTTATTTTGAATTAAAAATCATTTTTAGCAGACTGACAGCTTATTTTAATTTTCAGCCATTAGACTTTTCAGATGTTTGAATTTCATGCTGCGCCATTGCCTTTGATGCTGGAGAAAGGTGCCCCTGCTCATCAGGTGTATTTGGGTCCTTTACCAATGAGTGCTGGTTCTTTTCTTCCTCTGTGTACACCATGATCAAATCCTTGAGGCTGTCTACTTCCCCTGTTGAAACTCTGATGCCATTGTCAGTCCTGTTGGAAAAAGCATTATGCTCACTTCAGAGGCCAGTCAGATGACACAGTGTCTTGGTTGAAATTGATATTGTCAAACACTATAACATATAACAAATATGAGATGTCAATGTCTCTGCATGGAGAAAGCCAACATAAAAGAATTCAAGACATAAAGCACCCCTTTCTCTACTCCTTCTGCTCCTCTGTTGTCACTTTGCTTTTGTTACAGTGGGTATTGTTTGTTCAGTGAAATTACTCATTCTCTCTTTCTGGAAATCCAAAACTCAACTTGAATAAGTGTTTTTACCCTTAATTTCAAAAAGAACTGTGGAAGAAAGAAAATGTGTTATATTATATCTCTATCATTCACTGTGGTAGCCAGTATTGACTAGAGTTCAAACAAATGCCTGTGATTCTGAGCTTGGTGCTCTGACAACTGAAATAGCTGGATTTGATATTTGTTTTTTCATCTACAACTGAGTAAGGACTTGCAGGTAGTTCAGATGTGTGCCTTGTCATGATCTTTCTAGAGGGTATATCTAATCCTTACACTTGGTAAAAATTAAAATCGAAATTTAAACAGACTCCTTTCTACATAAAATCATAAGAGGTAAAAGAAGAATTAAGTGTTTCTGCAGATGATAATGTTCAGCATCAGATTATCCACTTACACATAAAATTCAAATAATCTGATATGGCTGCATTTTCTTTGATTTCAAGTCCACACCATAGGATTTAATATGATTTTATCCTATGAAATTCTTCCTTGGCAAATCTTCTAAGTTTGCTCAAAAGCAGTAGCAAGCTCAGCAGACCTTTTGAGTTATTTTGACAGGCCCCAGAATTGACTCATCTCTAATAAAAGTCTGACCACCCTACAGTTGAACCCAGTATGGGTTGTGGCAATGACACCACAGGGTGTTTCACTTTTACGATTCCTTCTCTTAGTATCTTCTTAGTATTTATGGCAAAAAAGAGTTTTCTGTTGATCATGGCCAGCAGATAGCAAACATACCTCCCAGTACATGACTTGACCTCTGAATGGTGTTAGGTTTGGACACTACAGTAACAAGATAAATTAATGTTTCTAGCTCCAGGCCTCCATTCTGCAGACTTCCCTAGGTGCTTGAACTTGTAAATAATACGGGCACTGCACTTGCGTGAGTTTCATCAGGAATAGTGTGATGAGCATCTTGCTGTGTCTGGGGAAGTACTTGGTTAATGTGTAAGAGAGAAAAAGATCTCCCTCTGTCTGTGCCCATCTCCTTTGAATGTTTGACAAAGTATACACTGACAGATTCCTGAGCAATCCTGCAAGGCAATGGGTGTCCCAATGCTTTCCCAGACCTCCTGCTGTTCTCTCTTGTTGTGACAGGTCCTAAGCCATAGAACTAATGAAATACTTCTACCTAATACAAATGTAACAAGTCCAGGATAAATGCAATGGAAATCCATT
This sequence comes from Corvus cornix cornix, assembly GCF_000738735.6. Lineage (NCBI taxonomy): Eukaryota > Metazoa > Chordata > Aves > Passeriformes > Corvidae > Corvus > Corvus cornix. Next base: position 19,125,651 of record NC_047056.1, read on the forward strand.
AAAAAATCCAGTGAAAGAAATGTGCAAACAGAGATTGAAAAAGTGTCTGCGTGTTTAAATTCTTAATTTGTACAATGTTTTGGGGGTCCTCAACTTCAAGGGATTCTGAGAAATTGCTTTTCAGGGAAAGTGTTTAATGACTAGATATAAAAAAAATGTTTTGGGAGCCTTTGTCCAGCCTGAAAATTTCAGGTCTGAATAACTTTAGTCGCCTCTTTTGTACAGAAGTTGGACTGAATATTTTGCATCATCAAGTTTTGCAGTGTTATTTCCATATCCATTATTCCCCCACTGCAAGGTATTTCAGTAGCTTTTTTCAGTAGTCTTTCTTGTAGCTTTTCTACTGTTATTGTTCTTTTTTAATTTGGGTGTGTGTGTGTATCTGCTGTTGTTGTTTTGTTTTGTTTTGTTTTGTTTTGTTTGGTGGGGTTTTTTTTGGCTTTTTGTTTTTTGTTTTTTTTTTCTCTGACCTTTCTGGAAGCTTGGAGTTTCATAGTTTGACTTATGGGTGAAGTGTGGCATAGATATGAAGTGGATAATGCAGCTCTATAAGCTACCAACTGCTTAATGAAACTGTACCTTTGCAGCAACTGGTGGAGGAAAAACACCTCATTAAATAAGAGGAAATCCAAGGAGTTTCTCAGGGAGCATGAGTGACTTTCCCACATCTTAAGCAGCTGGCTCTTCCTTCCTCTCATCCTCCCATTAGCTATTCCCCAGTAATGGTCTCGCTGGCCTCTGAGGCGCTGACAAGATCATATAACTTTTAGGGAAGCCTATGGTTGTTGCTGCAATTTCTTCTTCCAGCTTAACTAATGGCTTGTGAAGTTGGAAATCCATGTCTTGAGTTTGATGGATTTTGTTTGGAAATTGATCCCAGCAGATAGTTCTTTTAAAAGAGTGCCTAGATATCAGACATATCCAGGGAAACCTACTTAAAGCGAGGCTCATCTTAACATTCAAGGTCAACAGAGAGATGTGAGAAAGAATCCTTACAGGATAAAAAGACTCATGTATATTAAACTATGTGTGTCCACAGTCATACTGAATGACTTTCAAAGCCTTCTTCTTCCTCTTTTTTTTTTTTTTTTTAAATTCATACATCATTCTTTGAGCTGTCTTTGCAAGCTGTCTTTCCCATGGCACTTGGCCAAGAAAGAGGACACAGGGCAACCCTATAATGGGAATCCCAGAGGAAAAGGTCAGTCATTCCCAGCCCACAAAAGAGGACTTATCAATCAGTTGTCAGACCATGAAACCAGAGCATCCGATGTTAAAGAAGTCTGAAATAGATCACCATAAACACCTCACAGCTCTTCTGTAGCAAGTGCAAGGAGGATATGGGAGGGAATGAGCTGTTCCTTCAGGTCTGGGAGAAAGTGTCATCATTCAAAAACCTTTTGATAAACTGCCTTTCAGTTTCAGCAAAAACAGTACACCAAGACAACTGTCTGCAGGGCTAGGAGTTTCAAATCACCAAAGGGAGGGGATGCCTGCAGGCCACGGAGAATAAGGAGCTATAGGGTTTTAAAAGAGTTATCCTTAGTTTCCTCTGTGCTGCTAATTGTTTAAATAACTTCTTTTCTGGTAGAAGTTATTTTTTCCATATATGTGTTCACAATCTGACTACCAGTTGCACAAATCAAAAAGTGCCTGGAAACATAGATATGAAGCAGTAGTTGCAGCCAGAAACTCCCAGAAGGTATTGGTGCACCAAAACTCGTGCATGGTATGTAGGACTTTTAATACAAGCTGGGTAACTCAAATTGAAGATGCAAACAATAACGCGAATAATTAACTCTGGGGAGGTTCACATCTGTATCTGAGATGTTCCAGCTGCCCTCTCCATGTGTACAAAAGGCTGAACCATAGTGCTGGATCCAAGGAGACATATTCTGGGAAAATTCAAGGCAACATGTAATCTTCCTTATTGGCAGCCATCTCCTTAAAGAGAACAAAAAAAAAAAAGAAAAAAGCAGATGTGAACTCTAGGGCATTATGGACATTTGTGGTCTTAATATGGACTCTATGTGTAGAGTTCTTTTTAAAGAAAATAATTAAAGTGGAGGGAAATGCTAAACCTAAGTCAGAGGGAGCCTTAAAATCCAGTTAGGTAGGTATTGTAATATACATTTTTCTGTTAAGGGCAGTTGGCCCTAAATTTGTTTTATGTATGTATTTGTGTATATATATATATATATATATATATGTATATATGTATATATTTAGAACAGAGGGCTGTTGGCTGCAGTCAAATCTTGCGTGACTTCATTCAGGATGCCATTTCTCAGGTTCATTAGAGGTTATTTTAGTCTTGTAACACCTAATATTAATTTGGGTTAATCCAGAGATGGACTCAAGATGTTGCCAGTCTCGAATCTGGACACACATTTAAAGGCTCAAGTGAGAGGTGGGTGGAGGGCTACTTGGACCATTATAAATATTTCAAGATGATGAATAAACAAAGGATAGATATTTTGATTTCATTCCATTTCTGTTATCAGCTGCCAATTCTTTACAGTCCCCACCCTAACTTTTAAGGCTAAAGCCAGACTGCAGAACCATTGTAAATCTCCTCCTGAAACTCTCAGCTATGACAATTATTAGACTGAAGCAGTTTGCACTGCTGAGCTACATCATCCTCTCTGGCTGCAGCTGAAAGTGTGCACTAGTCATTTCTCATCCAGGTAACATATTTAATGTGCTTTTGAAGTGAACACCAGATCTGACTGCCTCTTGTAGCTGATAGGCATTGCACTGCATGGGAGCATTCGATGAAGAGGGAAATCCACTTGAGGACCATGTTGTGCTGAATTGTAGCAGGCTGAGATGTGCTTCTTGCTCATCTCCAGGGCTGCTTTGGGATGATCAGCCATGGTCATCTTGTCACAGAAACCTCTGCATAGTGTTTCTTACTAACATTGTCCCTGTCTAAGCCACTAGTGAAATTTTAGGCAGAGTTCTTGCTAGTAAACCATCCATGTGCCCTGGAGAGGAACCAGACCCAAAAATCTGATGGAAAATCAAAATAAAAAGAGATAAAAAGAGGGAGAGAGAGAAAGAGGAAGTATAGAAAGGAAATGGGGAATACAAAAAGTTTTCACAAGTGTTTTGGATTTCTGGGATGTATCTTCAAGCACGTGTCTGTGTTGATTTGCAGGCAGACAGAATCAGCCAGATGTGAACTGGGAGTGCTGTGGCTTTGTCAAGGCAGTGCTGAACCTGGGTAGTCCGAAGCTGCCTCTCAGCAGGGCTTGTGTTCACTGCTGAGCTAACCATGATGGTGTGATTTCACGTTTGGAACTGTTGGACTTGGAGGGCACAAGCAGACTCACCTTAGTTCAGCCCAGAAAACAAAATGCAGATATGCCCTTGTGCAGGTAAGAAATTCCAGCAATCTTTCTGTCACTGGCAGTGCTGAATTTATAACCTCGTCACACATTAACACAGATGGACATGCTGCTTTTTCATACATGCATGGGGGTCCATGGCCTGTATAAAGACCATCCATGAGTGAAAAGTAGTGTTGTACTCCAAACTGTGGTTTTTGTTCTGCAGAAAGAAAACGCACCTTGTCTGTATTGTCAAATGTTATTTGTGTTACTGAATTGCTATCAGTATAATTAATGAATAATGAAGAGAAAAGGAAAATAGAATATAATTCTGGAAAATATCTCAATAACGATGCAGTTAAAATTGCTATATACACACTCCTTTGCACATACCCTGCCTCTGCAGTTATGCACAACCTTCCCCTGCCCTTTGGCTCACTGGCTTCAGTCTGGAAGAGGAGTTAGTGTGTCATCAGCATCCTAAGTCCTAAACAAGTAGAACTATGAAAGTGGTGTTGAAGGTCTTTCTCTCTTACTCTAGGGTACATTTAGGACCATTTTTAGACTACTTTTTTTTTTAGCGTGCTTTAACACTTGAGGATTTCTTATTAATCCTCACCTCCACATTACACCCAGATTTCATGTTTGGAGTGTCTACATCTATTAGCTACTTGCTTTTCACTTCATTCACCTGAATAGCAGTCTTACACATTCTTTGCATCTGCAGTTCTTTCATTAGTGAGATAGTTGCATTCCCAGAGCCTCCAGTGCTGTCTCATGCCCTCTCTCTTGTCATGCAGTGCCTGTACTCCTCTCTGCTGTGACCTGCATCCTCACTCTCAAGCCTTCTGCTGTCATACCTTGCCTTTACACCTAAATTATTTTGTTGTTCTAGATGATTTAAGTCTACTTCATTCATTAATACAGGCAAGCTGCTTATGACAGCTGACTCTATAAAAATTATAGCTGTACCACATAATTAACCAAAGATAAGGAAATAAAATAGACAAAGCAATTGCAACACTGTCATTAAAAAATTAATTTTACAAGGGGATAAAGCTAAAAAAAAGCTCTAGGTAAGATGAGACAAGTCCAGACAAGGCTTGAAGTGTTAGTAGAAAGCTGTGGTCTGTTATTAGCCATAGCAATGCTGTATTTACTGTTTGATGGACAGCAGTAAGAGCTGACTGGTAGTACCTCTGATTGCAATTTTCAGGTCTTTTCCCAGCTTTGATGAAGCAGGAACTTCAGTTACCTGATATCTGGCTCCTCTGCTGTTTCCTGAAGGGTCCTTGCATTTCCAGGAGAGTCCTTCAACCCTCCATAACCTCATGGGCTATGAGGCATGAGGTGGTGCAGCTCACTGTTGTGGCTCAGGGGAATATAAGGATTCAGGCTTTCTTGTTCCAAAACATTCAATTCTTGTGAATCAATTGATATTTGCTGTTAGCAGCAAAAGGCTTCTTGCAAACTCCTCATTCTGCAAGTTAAAGGACATTTTTCAGACACAGGCACACATGTAATTGGCATAAAGCACTGGAGAATTGTGTCCAGATTGTGTACAAATCTATAAATGTGCAGGAATCAGGTTTTCCATCTGTAGGTACATATTAGTTCATAATGTAGGGAAATAGCAGGATCTGTGTGGGGGTGGGCTTTTATTTTATTTTATTATATTATTCTATTTTTTCTTTTTCCAGGTGTTTTGAGGACACACTTAATTAGTTTGCACAGTCCCTAGGAAATATCCCACTTGCACAAGGAAATGATAACACATGGAAACCTCTGCACCATCCAGCTGGGCAGCCAGAACTTTTCTCCTTTTTCTTGTTTCTTTCTCAGGTGTGTGGCTATTTTTCATATCCAGGACAGTTCCATTTCTCTGCTCAGTCAGGCACTCAACCTTTTTGCCTAATTATATTTGATGTTTTACTCATAGTATTATGCTCTTCTTCAGAGGAAATGAAAAGCAGATTGTCTCCTTGGCAGCAAAGAATAACAAATGTGCTGCACTGAATAGCTGCTAGATGAAAAACTGCCACAATCTGCCTCTGTGCCAACCAGTGCTAAAGACACTCTGACAGACAGGAGGCTGCTCTGAGAACTACTCCCTGCTCCCTTGATGTCTAAAAGTGCTCTGAAGTAAAGTTAAGGTTATTTTGCAGAGAAGGAGTTGTGGATATCTGATTAGGCAGAAGGTGTTGAAAAATTTCCAGCAGAATTTTAAAATTTGCTTCAGTGAAGTTTCATTAAAAGGAATAATAATTATAATAATAAACTGCTCTGCTTCAATAAGGTTGAAAGAAATTTCCTTATCAAACACACATTTTTATTTTGGACTTTTTTTGAGTAAAATTTGATTTATGTATTGGACTTCTTGCATTTAAAAAAGAATTAATCTCTCCCTCTGGAAGAAAATATATGTATATAGGCAAATCAAAATATATTTAAAAATCAAAATATAATTACATATTTTGGCTTTCAAAACAGGATATTTTAGTGAACCTGATGTTAGTGCTTTTTTTTTCTTGGATGTTTTGCCTCACAGAAACATTGTAGATTTTGTCTTCTTTAATGCTGGGTACAATTCCCCCTGCCCTTCTGAACTGAGACTCCAGAATTTGGATAGTTTTGTGATTGTAACTATACCTATGCCATCTATACATGTTACTCACACATTTCATAAGTTATTTCAGATTCCTTCTATTCATTTTACCAAAAAGCTTTTTATTAAGAGTAAGCATTAAAGTCAGTGAATGTTCATGACTTTTTGCAGAGGAGGCGCAAGTCCAAGGTTTGATTTACTTCCTTTAAAATTTGCAGAGACTGACTATTAGATCAGAGTAACAAAAATGGAAGAATGAGCAGAAAAAACTGTGACAAAAAGTACTTACCTCAACTTTGTGTAATTCCATCCTATTCCATCCTATGCTGACTGTCAGGCTGCCTTGCAGGAACGAGAGGTCTGAGTGCCTTGGGGGACTTTCAGGGCTTTTTGTTTTGGGAAGAATCAAACATAAGGAAGCCATAAGTCCTTCACTGGTGGTCAGTGCAAAGAATTCTGATCTAAAAATCCTTTGGTAGACTGGATTGGACAAAATCCTTTGAACAACTCTTGCCATGAGGATCATCAGACAACCTATTTTTCTGTTAGTTTTCTTCTTCCAGTGTTACCTAAATTCAGTGAGAAGCGTGAAATGTGAAACCCATGATGGCTGCATGTTCTGCTGGTTATGTTGCTGAAGCAGAAAGTTTTCATGTGACTTGTCATACAGTTCTGCTCACAGCAGGCTCTGTTTGACACTTTCACAGCACATGTTAGGAATCTGCAATGAGAGTTTGTAGTGGGCAAGCCCAAACAAAAGATCCTGTGGAATTAGCCTAATTACCCCAGGAGAGGTAGTTGTAGAGTCTCTATTCAATCGCATTCCAAATGATTTCTCACTTTCCAAATCAATGCAACCATGCCGACTCTCAGTAAGATGTAGTTCTTGGTCAATCTGTGATAGTTTTTTTTCAAGTTTTGCTTCTTTATGTTAAGCATCTTAACTAACTAGTTTTACCTGCTCTGCCAACTCACTACTCAAGACAGGATTATTCACATCTGTCTAATTTTCCCATGTGATCTCCTAACCACAAATGTCTGCTTTTTAAATTTTCTTTGTAATTGACTACTGAGCCATTTCATTACTGCATCTGTGCAGACAGACTTTCTTTTGCCTTTTCACTGAAGGTTGGGTGTGGCACTATCTTGCATTTTACCTTTCACTTACACAGACAAATTCTAGCCTTTCATCACCACATTATGCCACCGTGCAAATGAGAGGCTCATAAAAATTGTCTATCCTTCCCTTGCCAGCCAGAAGGCATTGTCAGATATATCTTATTCATGTTGCTGTTATCAGTCAGAGAGGCTCACTCTCTTATTAGATCATGAATTTTGGCTTTGAATCGTCATTGCTGCTCAGTCTTATTAGAAATATGAGGCAGAAATTTGTTTTTGTTTGTATGTGCAAGAAAATGCTGGGTTATTGTCTGGAAATGGCTCCTCTGGCCCAGGATATCCCATCAAGACAAGCACTGATGAAAATGTCGTGGGACTGCCAACATCACCTCTGAGAGATGGATACCAAAGCATATCATGGCAAGATAAAGCCTCGTTTAAATTCTGTCCTGGAGCAGGATGGACAGCTATGGCTCTATGGCCCTTAAGGGACTGGCACAGGAACTCAGAATCAAAATATTCCTCGTTCCTAATGATTTTACTGAAAAGCTGTCTCCTATGTCTTTCTTTCCCATTTTCTGCCTGGCTCTACTGCTGATATTACCACTCTGGAGTCTTAACAGATTGCCCTTTCAGAATAAGGATCTTCTATTTCCATCTATTCATATCTTCTGGCTTTTCTAGGTGAGTTGCCAAGTTATGCCAAGAGACTTGAGACTGTGTCAGTGCTGTTAGCTCCTCTTCCACTCCAGCTTCTCTATTCCCTCTCCAGCTGTTGAACATCAGGACAGAGTCCAGCGCTGCAAAGACACATGGAATCTCCAAGCACCAGACAGACATGACAGTACAGTGACCTGCCAGGACAGAGCTAGGTTTTCCCACTGTTCCATATTATGTTAAAAGTAAGGAGAACAGTCTCCCATAATGCAGGAGAGAGTAGCCAAGTTGTGGAAAGAAAAAACATTGATCAGATCTGGAGATTTTATAGTGTAAAGTTTGGGTCCTACAAGCAGATCACTTCTCTGCCACAAGATCTGCTCTAAGACCAGCTAGGGACAGCTGGTGAGACTTTCCAACTTGTAAACAAAGGATAGGGAAATGGAGTGAAGAGGAGGATAACACTGAAGTCTTAATTACAAATAAGCAGAGCATATGACATTCCAGACATTTTGTGTGTGCTTGTAATTATTAGCCTTGTTTGAAAGAGCAACAGTAGGGACTCATTAAGTTCTGCTTCAGCTTTCCTTGTGTCTTGTTTTTGTCTGTCACCTTTTCAAGTTATTTTTTTTAATGCAGTTAATCCATCTTAGAAAACAGCCTTTTAACCAGAGCTTTTTATTGTTCCAAATGGTCCCTGCCTTCCTACCAGCTCAAATCATGTTGACATACTCACACAGCTGAAGTTGGCATTTTGACACATGTACACATCGTTTTCATCTGATTCCTGGGGATGACTTCAATGCCTGAGGTTTCTTTTAACACCCTGAAAAGCCTCTGGCTTTGTGCAAGGCTGCATTCCTAAATAGTATACCAACTCTGAGGTTCAGCCAATGTTTACTTTGCAAAAGAACTTTTTAATATCAAAAGTAAAATATCCTTCCTACATTCCACAAAGATAGATGCTATTTGGCATTTTAAAAAATAGTGCAGTAATAATAATGATAATAATGATAGATGAAATTTCTATTTCAGGGGAAGAGTCATAATTGCAGCTGAATCACAGCTGTGGGCTGACGAACAGATAAGGACGATGTGTTTTGCCTTGCCAGACATGTGATTCAGAATACATCTCCTTTCTTTGCCCTCTATGAAAACAGGAGTGACTGGTGGTGAGGATATATTTCATTTTTATTGGAGAACTACCTAATATATTCAGCTTCAGGGGGAGAGTAGCTATAATAGGATAAACCATTAGCTGGTGTAAGTCCAGACCTCTCTAGTGATGACCTAACTTTGTTGACCTATCAGCAAAGGATGTGGCCCAGAACATCTGAAAGATGCTGATGACCCAGCAAGGTTGAGTTGACTTCAAGCTGTAAAAGAAGTGACTATTCCACTCTTGCCAGTGGGCTCACACCCTTCCCTTCCTTTGGCAACAGCAATCATGCAGCAAGATGATCTGGCTACAAAAATACTTCGATTTTTTTATACTTTTTTTTGGCAGAGCTCCTGTTCTCTCAGCTGATTGGTCTGGCTAATTGGAGGTCCACACTGTTGCTGAAGTTTGTTTAGAGATGCCAACAAGAGTTCTCATGGGGCAAAGGCAAGGTACCCCTTTTGAAGGCTCCTCACAGGTGGGCTTGAAACCTCTGTTAAAATGCTCCATTAGACAAACAGTTGCATAATGGAACCTTGATCTTGCTGAGATTAGCATTAAAACTACCATGTGGCAGGACTGGGCTCTTCCTGAACAAATCTGATGATGCTACAAGAGAAATGCCATTGTCATCTGTGTAAAATACATGTATCAAGGTTTTGAGGAGAACAAGAAACAGACACAACCCATTTATTTTATTATACAGTTACAGTTCCCAATGCTGAGGGTTTAAATCAATTATGGATAATATACACCCTGGGAATCAAAGCATGTGGCTTATGGAGCATGGGGAATGTCTTCATGAGCTAGAGAACCAGGAGTCAGGTGGGAATAGGGGAAACATCTTTCAGTATTTGTAGAATTCTGATCTTCAAAAGCACGTGTTTTTGAGAGTGGCATGCTCTAGCAAGAAAAAGGATCACTGGAAACATGGGTATATTAAAGATGATTTGAAATTCAGGGATAGATGTGCTATTTTCCTAAATGTAAAAATGTGCTTTTATTTTTAAAGATTGCTCTCACGGACTGTCAACTGTTCATTTCAGGAACCAAGAAGAAATCTTTCCAAAGCCATATGAGGATATATTAGTTTTACCTAGGGTGAACATGACATAAGCACACTTCCCTGCAAGAATGACCCTACTTATGTCTCCTACTCAGCAGTTTATCTGTTTTTATAATGATCCAAATAGATTCAAAGGGGAGGAGGGCTGATCCATTTGTTTTCCTCCTGGACAAGATGCATTTCAAATGCTTTGCACTTTCGCAAAGGTTGTGCAATCAATCTAATTCGAAGTCGTGCAGCCTGCAATATTTAGTCCTGACAACTGTGCCGACATGAAGAAAGAAGGTGCAGCTTTGTTGTTCTGAATCACTTCATGAAGACCAGCCAATCTAAACAAATTTTGTTTGGGTGTAAGGCTCTTTTTGGTATTATTGCCAAGTCAGCTTCATGCTCAATTAAAAGCAAAACATGCTGAAGCCCTAAACCTTTTAGCAATTCCAGATCTGCTAATGATGTCAGATTGGGCAGTTCCCCACCAAGGAGACATCATTTATTATAGAGGTTGACATCAGGAAGAGACGATGGTCTGCTGTCAAAGCTCTTTAGTGGGACACAGGAGAACTCAACTCCGTTTTCACCTTCCACGTGCAACCTTCGTGTGACCTTGATGAAACCACTGCTCTCTGCCTTGACATCATGGTACTTGGGGAGTTTATGACATACTCCCAGGCTGGATGGTAGCTTCTGAAAAGAGTGGGTTAAGTGCAGCGCAGGAAACTTGTCATCATTAGTAATGTGCTTTTGCAATTTAGAAGCTAGTTTAATTCCAGGTTGTAAGTTAGAGTAAAATGTCTCTGACTGTAATGTACTGAAAATTACCCAGTTCCACACACACTGTGAAGTGGGACCACCAGGATTAAGTGGTCACATGCTAGTTTCCTGGAGCCTTCCATTTCTTCTCTAGCACCTTCATTTAGGCAATTTGAACAGGAAGTCCTGAAATTCAGTGTCTCAGTGCCAAATCGTCATTTTGACTGCAATCTAAAGCGGTCACTGACTGTCATTAATTACGACGTTTCAGGTGCTGCAATTGACAAAATTGGGAAAATGCAGTTGATGGCAATCAAAATCAGGAAGCAGGACAGTCTGTACCTTTTTCTGAACTTTTTAGGTCACCATAGAGAGTGAATTTCATGATTGTAAGGTACCTTTAGTCTCAGTGGGTGTCTGTCCAGAGAGGAGTGTTTGCCTCCACAACTGCTTTTGATAGCCATGTTAATTTTCCTTTAAAAATGGTAAAGCCCTCTGCCAAATGACTGTCTGAACAATTACATTTGAACCGAAAAATGGAAGGAAAAAACATTGTGTCAGGTCAACTGGAAATGAAAGACTTGCAGTTTTTTTGGTGAGGTCAGTTCTCATCCATTACATTTTTGTAATTAGATATTTATTCCATTAAAAATAAAATGCATCAAGACAGACATTCTTTCACTGAAAATAAATGTAGGTAAATTTGGTCTCAAAATGCTGCTGCAGTATGGAAAATTGATTCATTTAATTTTTGTCTTTTCTAAAATTATTACTTTTTTGGCTGTTCTCATGATAGTAAAGGAAACTCAGAAATTTTGGGAGGCAGTGTCTTGTGAAATCGTAGTCTAAAGAAGAAGAGAATGAGATGAAAACATGGTAATAGCAGGGAAGTTGTGCTTTTCCAATGTTCACTGGCATTATGCACATGGCTGAATTTCTGTATATAAAAATGAGATGGCTGAAGGGTAGGGAATATGGAGAGTTAGTCCTAGTTCAGGGAATTATGTGAGGCAGTCTTTTGCTTAGTGGCAGAGCTCAGATTTCATTGGAGCTCTCTGGACACTTTTGTTAGGTGTTTTTAGTTTGGTTTTCCTTGTTTTGCTATACTTTTCCCCAAAACTGTATGTAGATTTTCTCCTTTTGAAGGATTCTTTTAGATTTCCAGACAGCTGCCAGATTTCCAGAGAGCATCAGGCAGTGGCCAGGCTGCTGCTGTTCCTGACTGCAGTGTACACAAGCTTTGGTGTTAGAGGGGTCACAAATGGATGAGTGATTTTATTTGTCTGTGTTTTCTTCATGGCTTGTGAGGAAGATCAACAAGCAACTACCTGCCATATGTATAGTCCTTCCCTCACCACTGCATGAGCTGGTCTTCCTACCATTCCAGTTAATCTTTTTATGCTACTACTGACAGAATGAATTATCAAAGTCAGTAGATGACAGGCCTAAACCCAACAGTCCAAAATGTAAAAGTCTGGAAGCCCAACTCATAATTCTGAGTTTGTTTGGATTTCAAAGCATTATTTGCAATGGTGATAAAAGGAAATATTTTCTTCCTATTGGAAAGCAGATTTTTTGTTGTACTTGACAAAGAAGGGAGCTTTTTATATGGATTACTCCTGTCATTGTTTTTATATGTTGTGTTGAAACTGAGGATTTGTATGAAAGCTGCCTGTCTTTCCAAGACAAGTGCCTGATGGTAGAAGAGCCTGCTGTCCACTTTTCTTGTTCTGCCTCACATTGATTGATGCTAGGTTCCAGCTGGGGAAGAGGAAAAGATTGTGTCAGAACTTCATAGTGGGTTAGATGGTAAACCATGCTGGCATTGATTGTTTGACAGACATCAAATGGGCTCTGTTTGGCTATCAACATTCATGTCCTGGAAATCATGGTCAGGTTGGGCAGCGAGAGTTAGGCTTGCTAGCAGCCCCATGGTATGGGTGAAGAGCAGGCTGTGCATCACGTTTTGTTTCAGAGGTGCTCAGCCGGAGCCACAGACATTCTACAGCAGCCAGATGAGTGAGGGATGCTGTCAGAGCCACCCCTTGCTGTGACTGCTCTGCATTTCACTGTTCAGAATGATTACTCTGGCATCCTTTTCAGCCAATAGTTCTAAAGAATCAAATGGTGCTTCTGTACTGGTCTTAGAGTCTGGATCAGAAGAAAGTTACCAGCCATCACGTCTTACTGAACTTTGATTTGCAGCAGCACAAAGTTGTGGTGCCCATGATCTGGTTTCTTTTTGTATGAAATCAAACTGGAAGATGTGCACATAAAACCATGTGGCTGCAAAAGAGCACTCAGTACCTGGGGTCAGGCTAGACTTAGCATGAAGAAACTGTGGATGTCAGATTCTCAGCAGGTTTGCCCTACAGAGGTGCCCCTACTGATTTGCATTGCATATTGTGAAATCTGGATGTACAACTCGAACTGAATTCAAATGGGACTAGGAAAACCAAACTCCTGCCTGTGGGCTATCCTGCTGCCTCTGATAGAGAGGAGGGGAAGTGTAGCACACAAGTGTAGGGGAGACAGTATTGCAGGTGGGAATGAATAAAATAACCACAGCAAGAAGTTGCTTAGCCACATTCAGTGCAATGTTTGCCACAGGTTCTGCTTGAGCTCCAGCAAAATCATATATTTGCAAAAGTTGATGTGGATCAGAGAATGAGAAAGATAAGTGAACCTAGTGACACACAGTGGGGAAGAAATTGGATGCCAAGTAGGAATGCAGTGTTTGGACAAGAAATGTTAGTGTACTGAGCCAAAGGAAAAGGTTCAAGATCAATCATCCAGAAGACGAAAAGCTTTAAAGGCAGAAGAAATGCTAAAGTTAGCATGTGTGGCTTACTATAAATTGGGGTAATCTGAAACAGATATTCTCTGAAGAATACTTCCAATGTTTCCTGGCTCTGCTCCAGCTACTTCAAAGCCCTGTTATCAGTGAATTGTGGTCCCAGTGTTAGGAAAGCTGGGCGATGTTCTAAGGAAATGTCAGCTTCAGATCACAGTTTCCTCTCATTTCTGTGAAGAGAGGTCAAATTAGCAAAGTGCTGCCCACACGCTGTCTCTGTCACAGTCCTCCATGGTCTACTTTGTTAGTGCTTGAGCTAATACTTAGGATAGAGAACAAAATTGCTTTGAAACAGTAGGCTGTTTGATTTAAGAATCAAAGTTTAAAATAATACCCCAGCAGTATGTGTTGCCAAAAATCTACAAGGCTGTAATGTTCATTAGAGACATGCAGAACAATTAAGGGAAGTTTTTAATTCCCCTTGTCCATTTGAGGATCCTAAGTTCAAATCTCTCGGGGCATTGAGTAAACCTGTACCTTGCTATCTGGGTGCTAATTAATACAAGGTTTGATCACGTAATTGGTGTGAATGGAATCCTATTTCTGTTGTGTCCTCTCTAAGAAGCACCGTGTGAATTTTCCTCTTTTACCTAAACAGTACCCATGCTGCTCATCATGGCTTAGTTCTCGGTGGTCTGAAGAACAGAGTTAAGAAAGATTTACTGTTTTATTATATGTGAAGTGTCTTTCACAAATCCAGGTGTTGGTCATGGTAAGATACTGAGATTTCTTAATCTGTCAGGATTCAATCTCATCACTTCAGAAATGGCTTTACTAGCAGGCCACATCTAAGAGACATTTTGCCGGTTAGATGTTGCAGTCAACAAACTTTCTGGGACCATAAAACTGAATCACTTTACTTTGGCAGCTGAATTTCAATGGAGTTTGATCTGACATTGGTTGTGAAGATGGTTTACATTATAAGACTTTAGATTTACTCATGATCATCCTCATACTTCATTAACCCCAGCCAGGAATATGCTGAATCCTGTGCATTGACAGAGCACAACTCACTGGATCTGCTAAGGATTCATGGAAGGATCTATAGCTATTGCTAACCACCTAAATGAGGTGGTGTGCAATCTCATTTGGTCAAGTGAATGTGTAGATAAATTCCATCTCCTCTACAGCAAAACTTGTGAAGTGTTGGATAGATAAATGCAATGCAATGCCCAGAGATGAATCAAACTGAATGGGATGGGAGCTAAATTTCCATGATTCCACATGTTATGAAAGCAGAGAAGAACAAAGCTAAGCCTTGCTGAATATCTATATAACTCTTTATATACCTATCTATAGATATATCATGCCTATTAAGTTATTTTTAATGCCATATTCTGTGGCAGGAGAAAGAAATGCATAATTGAAATCCATTCAATATTTTGATCTAAAACTAACCTCCAAAAACATAGGCTATTAAGGCATATGTGAAAGGAAATCAAAAGATGACAGTGTTTTGGATGTGTTCGTTTTTGCTAGCTCTAAGAGTACTAATAACTGATAGACAGAATCATTTGCTTCACTGATCATGGATGTAGCTGTAGCTATAAGACAGGTGACCCTTACAGAACTTGTGGTGAAATCCCATCCCTACAAAGGTCTAGATCTAGGTCTACACCAGGTAGGTGTAGACCTTGGGCAGGGATGCACGCACATGTGCAGTTTAGATACAGTACTGTATGTATCACAAATGTTTTGCTTTCATTATATAGTTCCAATCTGAAAAATTACTCCCTATAAAAAGATGAGGACTGTTACACCATTATTCACCAATAATTCTTCAGAATCCCAGGCCAGGTTCCGATGAAATAGTAAAGGCCACATTGGTGGCAAAACATCAGTAAAAGGCATGCAAGACATGAGGAGAAAGATAGTTATGTATTACTCAGCTGGAATCGTGAATCATGCTCAAGAGCGTCTCAAGTATTCAATTCACACATACTGTCTCTCTGGAAGAAAGGATAGATGAAGTGAAAGATTACAAGTGAGTGGCATTAGACACTTTTGTTTGCTGCACTAATAAAAATGGCTCAGATGCCCAGATGAATATGACATAAAGACCTCTATAGGGCCAGGTAGAATAGGAGCAAGAAAACTGGAGTAATTGGCAGGGAGAGACCCCTGTGAATTTGGAAATGCCTAGTTAAAGCAGCCTCTTTACATTTTTTATTGCTAGTGGCAAGTTGGTGCTGGTTCTGGCTTTGTTTCCTTCTTTTGGCTCACAGCTCCCACCTCTCACAGAACTGCACAAAGTAATTGCAGTGCCAAGCCAGCAATGGTGTTTCATGCATGATCTAAAGATTCATCTCTCTGAGATTAGGTTGCTTGTCTTTCAAGGCTTGTTTTGCTTTTTTGATCACTCTTGTTATTTTAAGAGGCAAAAAAAGAGATCATGGCCAATTATGAGTACTAAATGATTTTCCAAAGGTTAACCTTTGTTCTCTTTGTAAGTCATTTATGAATAGCCAACTATTCAGTTTGTTCAGTTATTGTGAGTCACTTCATTTCAGATTTGGAAGTTTGTCATGAACTATTTGCTCTGTGTTCAGGTAGTCTGACTAGTAGGGTATGACTAGTCTGCAGTTTTGCTGACTGGAATGCTAATAAATGGGAGGAAAGAATTCAGCATTTTCGGGATGACTGCTTTAACTCTCACAGGCAAAACCTTTTCTGAGCAAACAGCCACAAAAGTATTCACCAGACTTTCACTTCCAGAAAATAGCCTAATGCACTACAAGCCCCTTTTTTATAGTTGTAGAAAACTGGACTAATATTTTCTGAGTGCTGTAAAAGTGGTTCACTTTAAACCACAGTTCAAATACCTCATTTGGTGAGACTGAGCCATCAACACATTTCATTGTGGGCAGAAGATGTTCCTTTTGTTTAAACATATAGTGGTTGCAGTCTTATGAATATCTGATCCCATGGGATTTGAGCTTTTTAGAAATAGAACTTCCTCCAAATCCTGCTCTCCTGTTCCCAGAAAATCATCCAAAGATGTAGAGCTCGTGTAATAGAATAAATGACTGTGTCTATGGAATAGATCTATCTTAGGCCAAGTCTCAAATTTATCATAACAGTTCTACCCTGATTTACAGCAGCATAAAAGAAAATTCGGGGCTCGACTGATGGAAACAGTTTTCAAAGAGAAGGAGACCCACTGCCACAATGAGTGAAAGGTAGAGAGATTGCTAAAGTATATGGAGAGGGTAACGTCATGATTTTTCTATCTTCCTGGTTCTTTTACCTTTAACCCCAACAAAAGTGTAGCAGACAATAGACTGCTAATTTTTTTCTAGGTTTGATATGAAAACAGAAAAATTACTTTTGATTCTGGATGAATTCCGATATCAGGAGTGGCAGAGACATGTCTCTTCTTGGGACTTTGCTGAGAGTTTGCTCCTTCCTAAAAGCAAACCAGTTTGGCCCTGTTTTAAGATTCAAAAAATCACTTTTCTTTTTAAAACGTTTCTTCATTACATACAGTATTAATGGACTTGCAATCTTCCTTGTCAGGGAGGAGAATTGAAGGTAATGCTGCTTTGTGGTCCAGCCTGTGAAGTGCTCTCTGCAACTGCTGTAACTGAAGTAAAGGCAAAAGAAATAGTGTTAGGATCATGAAGGGGGAGTTGCCTTAGGCTGACCCAGGAACTGTAGAATGTGGGCTGAGAACAGTCACTGATTCCAGGCGGCCCAGCTGTATGGTAACTGATTAATGACATTTAGTTCTACAGCAGTAAACTACATCTTTCCTCGCTGCTGTTACTGCAAAGGAGGCCCTGGGTACAATTGTGCTGCTGCAGGCAGATACTAAAAAAAGCAAGTCTGAGAAGCAATGGATATGTTATCTCTTCAAGAAGCAGGGGCATCTCCCCTTGCCTCTCCCATCCTGGGGTCTGACCTTCCTTCCTCAGACCTGTCTTTAATGTCACTTACTCAGAGTTACAAAGTGCAGCACTGTTGAGAAAGGTCTGGATAGGGAGCCTGCCTCTCATCAAGGATGGGTCCTGAGAGCCTCTAAAGGACCCCAACTTCCTCTCTAATCTTTTGAAAAAGATTGTGTGAAGAGGAGATGGTGACTGTGTATACATGTTCAGGGAGGGGAGAGGAGAGGAGGAACATTTCTGAGAAATGTGTTAAGTAACTCTTGCAGTTAGCCTGATGCAACCTTCCACTAGCTGAATTTTCTGTTGGGAAGATCCCTGCACACCATGAAAGACAATTTCTAATCTAATTTTCACAAGCTTTCTGGGATATTGCAGACAATTTTCTTTCTCTTTTTAATTGTCATGGTATTTAGGGATATTCATATGGTTTTCCTCAGATGCAAAGTTAAAGTTGTGGGAAAAAAGACTAAACCCAAGAAAATTCTGAATACTGGAGTTGTTCCAACAACTATAACTGTGGAGTCTTTAATCTCCTGTATACTTCTTGGTTTGCATCACCAACAGAAAATTATCTTTATGTTCAGATTTAAACAGAGAGAAGTAAATTAAAGAAATATATCATCCAAGTTTTACTCTTAAATGATCAGAAGATCAGAGGTTCTGTCTCTCAGAGACAACAGGTGGGTCCAAATTAGCAGATGATAGGAACATTTAAGTATAGTAACAGTAAGATGAGGAATTTTGGTGTTTTCTTTTATTACCAAATCAGAAAGATTCATCTTAAAGGTATAATCTCTTTGGATATTCCGTGGAAGATGGGAGGCCAGTGTTTCATAGTGGACGAAGCATTTCTGGGTAGCCTATGAGAGGTAGAAGCTCTTATTTTTAGCATTGCTCTGTTTGTGATGTTTTGCAAGCATCTCCTTTCCATAGCTTCCTCCAGTTTCCCCTTCCTAAAATGGGGGAAAGCAGCTTTTATTCTGATTTTAAAAGCACTTTGAAACTTAATATGGGGTAAGGGCTTTGCTCATAGCCTTTTTTGATTTAGAAAAAAAAAATTATATGGCAGAAAGCCACCTCATCCCTGAAACCCTTGTAGCTTTTGCCCTCTTTTTCCTGAGAATGCCAGTGACTGAGACGAACTGTGACAGTGCTTTTTGAAGTGAGAAGCCTGATGCCTGTCATATCAGCTGAGAATCCCAAACACACTTAATAGGCTTTGGACTCCTGAGTAGCCCAATGAAGCCAAGCACAATGTTGCTGTTATGGCAAGGCCAAGATTTTTGTGCAGTTTTTTTTCTTTAAACAGGACTGGAAAAAACTGCACGAAGAGCCTTTTCTTCTTTTGTCTCCTTTTTCAGTTCCAGACCAAGCCAGAGTCAGACCTTTATGAAAGTCCAGACACTTTTTAAAAAGTAATTGTTTGATTATGTGCATGTTTATGTGTTTGGGGGGTTACAGCACATACAATTAGTGTGACTCAGGCTCAGGGTCAGAAGTCTGGGTTAACTATGACTGGACTTCTAATTTCCTCCATAGTAAGTCACCCATCCTTTCTCTGAGTCATTCTTCAGCAGACAGCTTAAAGTTTAAAATTAGAAAGTAGAAACATATACCAAGAGAGAGGACTGGGGAGAATGCTGCAGGCACAGCTTTTTTAAGTTTCCAGAGCTGATGTAGCAGCAGCTATGTCAAGGGGGCCCTGTTCTACTGTCTGCAACAGATGCCCCTTAAATCAAGATATTCATAAATACTTCAGGCTGTTGAACATCTGCAAACAAATATGGCATGAATGCATTGTGAGCTGGTAAAGAGGCCTGTTGTTGCTGTCAAACAAACTCTTTGTGCACATTTGCTACACATCTTTTCTAGAAAGAGTCTTCTGCAGTGGCAACAGCAGTGGCATTTGTTTTTCACACAGGCCCTTTGAGAGAGCACAACTTCCTTGCTAGAGGTCTTTGGCACTCAACAGCAGGCAAAGGTTGCAAATGAGACTCTCACCAGATGTATTTTAAAGGAAAGCTGAAAATCTGAAGCTTAGAGAAGTGATAGAGTAAGTCACTCACTCTCCTGGCCCTCTTGGACGTTATAATGGTGCGCTGAATCCCTTTCAAAGACAGGTCTGGGAAGATGTTTATCAAAAATGAGACAATTTATTAGACTAGTGAGCTACCTACTCCTTTGGGTTATTTAAAATCTATTAGGTTAAAATGCTGGCACTCAAAAGACAGGGTTGAATAAAGCTGAGATCACCACGTACATGAATAAAAAGAGAACACAATCTATCATCAATGCATTTGGAAGAAGTTGAGAGAGTCTATTCTGATGGCATAGATTTCTCCCTTGTGTAATTCCCTGTGCACTCCAGTCTGGAGCTCATGGTATCCACACCCTGAACTCGCATAATGGCCACCAGATTTATAAATTTTTAAAAATACTATTTATGTTATTGCAGTGTATGAGAGAGAAAGCAATAGAAATAAAACCACTTGAAATGCTTGTAAGTATTTAAGCCCTAAGCATTTAAAATTGAAAATGTAATCTCTTTACATCTCAATTTCCATCTGTATCAAAAGGCGAAACATTGATGTCATTTCACAGAGTTTGTAACAGATGCAACCCCCAAAGATACTCATATTTCATGGTAGTGGGCACAAGAGAAGATCCTCAAATGTCCCATAGAAGACAGCTGTTGTGTGTGTCTTCATGATGAGAAGATCACTCCAGGGACAAGAGGCTGACAGAAAGTGTTCTCTATATCCTATGTATCACTATAAAAGTTTCAGATATTAGGCCAAAGCAGCCAACATTTGTCTGTAAGTGGAAAGGAGAATGGGTAAAGCTTCCTGGCAAGGCCGGGTAACAAAGAGTTGCAGTTTCCACTTAAAGATATCTTTCCCTTGATTATCTTATGTGTCTGAAGAGAGCTTGTATTTTCCTGAGGAAGAGTATGTAAAAGCTAAGGAGGAACTCCCCCCAGATCACACCTGCATATAAATGTGTTCCATAAGGGTCAGCCCTGGGGTTTGCTCCTGGTAAGGATCCCGTATTGAGGATGGGTTTCTGAAATCTTACATGAGCTGTTTAAAATCGCAGTATCCGAAAAACTGTTTCAGATAACTAGTGTTAGGCCAGGAAAGGAGATAAATCCTAGATTAGGCTGAACCAGATCAAACTGATGAATTGATGATTTTATAGGGTTGTACTTTAAAGGTCTAGTCTTCATTGCTGGACTTTTTTTCCTATTTGGAATTGTGACCTAAACACACTTGTTCCCTTCAGATTTCCTACTGCAACATCAACATTTAAACAACCAGTTGCTGTTTTCTAACAGTGCTAATCATCAGCCAACCTATATGATTCCTTGGGAAAATGTGCAGTTAGGAATGGAACTACCATATTTGCTTAAAAACTTGTGTAGTTGTATTGTAAATCTTCTGAAAGCATTTGGCAGCATGAATTGCTTGTGAAAGAAGCAGTGCAATAGAATGGAACAAGGGGAAATAAGATTATATAATTTTCACACTTACAAACAGTGGCCAGTTTATTTCTCATAAGGAGGGTTGATACTCTGATTTCACTCAACGTCACCCAAGTTGTTCTTGGGTCAAATACCTCATATAACACTATATAGTAACAAACACAAAAATACTTTTCTGTTTTTGCACTTTTTTTTTTTTTTTTGGTTATGTTTGTATGATAAATAAGATGCAAAACTGGAGCCAAGGAAGAAATTTCATTGAAGTAATTGTGGTTTGGAAATACATTAGGTGCTCTCTAGAATATCTTTCTGTCTCTTCTGATAATGATCAACTATTTATGTTTCATTGAGCAGTAAAAGCTTTTTAGAGGAAAGGAAAGAAAAATATAAGAAAGAAGTGAAAATATGCTTCTAAAACCCACAGCTTCTAAGGCACCTCAGTGACAATCTTGGTATAAAAGCCTGACTGAGCAGCCTTTCAAGTATGGGTAATTTTTTACTTATGGAAGTGTTTTTATAAAGTGCTTATACTTGAGGTTCTTGAAACAATATTTGCTGACTTTGCTGAAATGTTACAGGTTAACTTTCATTACCATGATTTTTTATATAAGGCATAGTAATAAATATAAATTAAGTTTTAAAGGCTTATGATGAAGCAGGAAATTATCCAGTGACAACTTCCCTAACTTGTCCATTGAAGACAGTTGGGATAGAGACAAAGAGCAGTTTCACAGAGAAAAACAATTTGTATAAAGAAAGAATGTTTGAATTAATTAACCTCCCACCTTCCTAAAACACGGACATATTTCTTGGAGGCCCAGGTGAAGAAGTCTGGCTATTATTTCTGGAGTGATGCTCAGGAAGACACTCAGCCTTGCAAGACTCCAGAAGGGTGTCTGATGTAGATGAAAGAGGCCTCTATGTGCACTGTGAGGTGGGGGCAGCAGCCTTTTATCAACACCCAGGAGCATCCAGCCCCTTCTTAACTCCATCTGCTGCTGTATTTGAGGATCACGGAATCAATGTCTTTTGTATCTTGCTGTGTAAGAGTTGCAACACATTCAGGGTGTTACAATCAGCATTTCACCTCTTGTTACAAGTTTTCAGTTGCTCTTTATAATGCCACATGTTTCACCAAACTGTTCTGTGTTTTGAGAAGCTCAGGCCTTACTACAATCTCACATGAGATAGCTCCATCTGTTGCTGCTTTTACTCATCCAAACAGTGCAGGGTTTTTTGCTTGAGTGTTGCTGGAATGGCATCACAGAGCCTGTTTTGAGCCAAGAAGGATTAGTGTAGAGGCAAAATTTTCAGCATGTATTTTGACACAGAAGTTAAACATGAATAGTGTATGACCCACAATACTATTTAAATGAGCTTAGGTAACATTTTCATTTTTCTCACATGATTTTGCATAGTGATAGAGGAACTATAAGCTGGTTTACACTACAGGTCTAGCTTGTCCTATTTCCTTTTGTTAGCCTTCATTTCACTGGGGAAAGAACTTGTGAGGTGAGACAAAATTATGGGGAAAACGTTTAGGATTTATAATTATTTTTAATGCCAGCTGTCTTATAAAAAACCTCCTGTTTGCATATTAGCTGCTAATTTGAATTCACCATATGTTATGCCATTTCCCTCATGAAACAATGCTCTAGGAGAAGTCAAGAGAAGGCACAAAAATCCTTGTCTTGCACAAGTCCATGGGAAACTTCTCCTTTAATCCTTTCATGTAGTGTTGGTGTAGACAGTGGAAGATGTAAAATTTAATTGGTTTCTTCTATTTTTTTGTTAACCATATAGAATTAAGCTGGGCTTGGATGGTCTTGTTCCTAGCTTTTGTGCAGTATAAAAAATGTGTTTAATGAAAATGAAAATTGTAGGGCCATCTACAATAAAAAGAGAGGAAACTGATAGCCTTTGGGCAAGGGAAGATTATTTTTACTGACTATTCTGCAGTCAGTACTGTCAGTTTGAGCTATTGTCAATGATATTTCAAATGAATTTCAAATTTCAAACTCAGTCCAAATAGAATAGGAACCCGAAGCTGCTGCACTGAGGAGAGTGAAACTCAAGATAAAAATGTGAGGAAGATTTCCTTGTAGTAATTTCTTTCATAATTTTCAGAACTCTTAAAAAAATAGGGTTAATGAAAATATGCATAAATACATATATTATATATGTGTGTGTCTGTACACCCTTGATCAAACTGAATTTCAAACTGAATTTCAAACTGAAGAATAGACATATGAGTTTCTTTTGAAAAGGGATGAAAAAGGAAAATCCTTTCTCTAAGGGATTTTATGCTGCTCTTTCCAGCAGTACATCTAGGGACACTCAGAAGATAATTTTTATGTATGATCTTTTGAAAAATGAAGGAATAATCTGTGTCATTTATCTGTGCAACACAACAAGAAAAGACAACTTTGTGTAATTCAGCGCCAAAAAATGTTTGGAGGATGCGGTCAGCCCAGTTTTATGGCTTTTAGGCCGTAGCGCTTCTTTCAGTTCATGCTGTTCCAACAACTCAACACAAGGGCTGTCCATGCCCTGGATGGCTTTATTCAATTAAAGCTGCTTCCCAAGGTCTTGGGTCCCTGTGGTGGAATCACGCAGTGCAGACATGTGCATCCGCTGAACTCGAGCTGTGCTCGCTGCCAGCTCAGCAGCTTAAGGTCACTTGAGTACTTTCTAAGAGGAAGAAATCACTCCAAAGAATTATCTGCTGGCCTGGCTCCTCCAGGCAGGAAAACTGCTGACTTTCTCAACCCCCACGCTTCTGCCAGTGCTTTTGTACACATTGCTTTATCTCGTGTTTACACGTTCCTTCCCACCGGGTGCAAGTGGCAATTTATATCCGTGTTCCTCCAGCAGGTCCTAAGATAGCAAAGCTGGTGGTCTGAGTGTCTCCCCTTCCCCAGGGGAGCACCTGGGGAGCAATAAAGCTGCGAAATGATAGGTGCTTCTCACAAAGCAAGGCAGCAAACAAAACCACCCTTCTTCCCACTGAACATTTGGTGGCCTGAATAAGCGCGGTTCTTGTTTCCTACATAACACCAGAGGTCATGAGCTGAGATAAAGATTGGATCAGATTAAACAAAAGAGCTGGAGGAGGATCTGTTGGCAAAATTGACATAGTTACCTTCTTTTAGAAAAAAAGTAATCACACTTTGCTCCGATTAAACCTTGGCCTAAAGAAACTTCGACCCTAAACTAAATCTTCCATTCAAAAATTTAACGTAACTTAAATTCACTCAATTTCAAAGTTTTTATTTTCCTGACTGCTCTTATCTAGGCAGCAATAAGAAGGTACACTGTAGTATTGGGTTGTTCCTAAATAACTAATTTTGCCACATGAAAATTCAGATTAGAGCTAGTTAAGAACAATTTCATGGCCTTAGGTCTTACAATGAAAACAATGAAAACCAGAATGCCTTCCTGTCTGGGTGACCAACTGCAAGCTGCTCAAGCTCTGTGTCTTACAGACTTGGTGATAGAAAAGAGAATTTTCATTGGATCATCAAAAAATATTTTTGACCTAGGCTCAAATTTTAACTCTTTTCCACTTCCTGCTGAGATGGTGAGCTGTTCAAAACTAAAAATGTTGCCAAAAAGATTAAAAAAATAGAGCAAATTTATACTCCTGCATTTCTGTCAACATTCTCAGAAATGGCTTAACTGTTTGTGGTCAAACTGAGCATAAATTGTTGTCTTAAGCAAAAGCCAGGTGGAGGAAACTGAATCCTAAAAGGATGAGAAAACTGAGTGACGGGAAAAAACCCAAACACCCAACTCTTTGAAATGGAAATGCTCAGATAGTGTGATTTCTGCTTTACCCAAGACAGACTGCCTAAATACATATTTCTGTTTACAGCCCCAGTTAACAACAGTAGTGTTGTCTGATCTGCCCGAGGAGGGAGAGAGCTGGGACTGTGCAGAGAACTGAGGAGGCTGGCAGACCTAAGTCTGGGGGAAACAAAGATTAGTAGTCAGAGTTCAGCATCACCCAAAAATGGCTAACCCAAATGCCAGCCATGAGCAAGGGTTTGGTTGTGGATTCATGTCCAAATTGCCGCAAGGACAGGAGAGATCTCTGGGCTCTGGTCAGCTAAAAGTTGCTGTTTTGCCTCTGTCCTGTGGCAGGATGACTATTTTTCTAGCCTGTGATGTTTTAGCCTTTCTATTTAAGGTGAAAAGCCTCAGAAAGTGTATGTTTTCTTTAACATCTCTCAGTGTCTTCAGTCTGAGAGGATGCAGATATTATTTATACATACCAGCCCTTTTTTCTTGTTCAGGCTGCTGTAACTTGTCTGAAGTTACTCACTGGGTTCACATCCCTGAAACTGGAGTAAGCTTTGTGGCATGATCCATGCTACAGCCCATCCCAGCTGGAGTTCACTCTGGCGTAGTTTCTGAAAACTTGAGGCTTCCTGAGGGACAGAGGTCGTGATAGGAAAGATGCCGTAATTTTGATTATCCTTATTGTGACCCAGACTCCAAGACAGTCACCCCAAGGTATTGAAGTCTACTCCTCCCCTGACATCCATGGGGAAGTGACTCAAAGAAATGAGTGGTATTTATCTTACACAATGTGAACTCACTTGAGTAAAACAAAGTAGACCCACACAACTTTGTTACACCACATGCTGAGCCCTCTAAGAATTCATGGCTTAGAAATAAAGTTCCATATTTTAAAATGGTGGTGATGATTAAACTCTGGTGTTCTGTGAGAAATGGAGACTTAATTTCTCCATATCTTTATATTTTTATGGTCAGCATTACTGAATATGTCTTTTTCTACTGCAGTTCTGCAGAGAATGTAGGAGCACTGTCACTTCCAAAATTTTTTAAATGGTTTGAGGAGAAGTGCAAATGTCTAGATAAAAACCTGTGTTGACACAGTTGTTAGAGCGACTGTTCCTGAGGCAGACTGAGAAGTTTAAATGCAAGGTTTTTTCAAGTAACATTCATCGAACTCAGTACAGAACTGAGCAAAATTCCCTGCCTTGTCTCATATAGGATGCAGATGGAATGACCCAACAGGACTGATCTACTTTAAAATTGAATTAGTCATATTGCTTGTGTGAGTAAAATAAGCAGCAACAGACACACCCGTGGGTATCTGCATAATTTACTTTAAATCACTTCAGACAGACAAAGAACATGAGGTTCAGGACCATTTAAGTTTCAGGGGATAATTTTCCTTGGGTTGTCAGTAGGAAGAAGGACATACCCCCAGCATCACTGCAGATCACCTAGGTGAGCTGTTTAGAAACAGAGTATTCTTCATCATCTTCAGAGTCTACTTGAAGCCAATTGTATTTAAAACTACTGAAATAATGGTATTTTAATGTTTACAATAGGTTTGGTGGTAGCATACAACTTTCTCATTGAGAGTGTGATAAATGATGGAAATGTCTGTTTTTACTTTCTCTTGGTATTTTAAGTGAATATTGTAAGAATGGAAAACCTCACACCTGACATTTAATTTTGGCATAGTTTTAAGGGATGTGCTGCTGTTACAGGCAGCAATAATAAGCTGTAAAATATAATGCTGCCAAATCTTCAGAGTCATAAAATATTAAATGTTTATGTCCCTTGAAATTACAGATTTGAGGCAATTGTAGAGCACAGAAATCTTGGATTTTTTTTTTTTTTTAATGCAAAGAGGCAGTGTGTGTTTTAACCAGCATCTAATTACATCCTCTATGTTGGGATGTCAGCATTAGGATAAAACCTCTTCCAAAAAGAGCAAATCCATGAACAAAAAGAGCACCAGAAATATGCAACAGCAAACCAAATTAGAAGGAAAACCTAAATGTCAGACAGTAACTCTTCTTCCTAATGCTTTACTCACAGTCTTTCATTCTGCTGAAAACAAGATATGCAAAGAATCATCTTGTACTCTGAACATAAGATTTTTATACATTTCCTTGCATAACATCAAGAGTTACTGGTAATGACTCATGAAGTTATTCAGCCCTTCCTAAAAGACCGACTTTTCTTTGACTTCGTGACCTCCCTTACAAGCAAATCCTTGTAATTCAGTAATAAACTCCTTGTTCTTCTAGAGAACAAAAAAAAAAAAGAACAAAAAAAAAAAAAAAAACCAACAAAAAAAAATAGAGATGAGGAAGGTGGACCAGCTTTTGCTTTCTTTTATTCTATAGATCTTATTTAAAGCCAAGAGGCAGGTCTCTTTTATGTAGATATAATCTCATGGATAACAAAATGGTTATAATTCAGCTTTGTTTGCTACCTTAAAGTTTTTCCTGCTCTGAAAATGAATTTTGTTCCAAAACTTGAACCAACAGCTTTCCACACAATCTACTTTTGTCTTTTGATCTTCCTTTCATACCTTCATGAAAGGAGTGTGACTTTGCAGAGCCTTTCAGGGAGCAGCAGCACATACAGGGTTATAAGCAACAGGTTGGTAGCATATAAACTGCCTGGCTCCGAGCTCGAGCATGAGTTAGAGGTGAGGGGACTCACTTGAAAGCCAGGAGGAAAGGCTCTGTCTCATGCTCTTCCACTGACTCTAACTGCTGCCAAGTCCTTCCGTCTCTGGGTCTTTGTTTCTCCTCTTTCTGTTTTGTATTTTTGGTTAGATTTCAAATTATTTTCAGATGGGAGATTATCTCTCACTGTGTTTGTGGAACGTCTAGCACAACAAAGCTTCAGTGCTGACTGCAGTCTACAGGCACACCTTAACATAAATATGGGGGAGGGAGAGAGTTTCATTCTTTCCAAGGTGCTCCTTTTGCTGTAGGCAGAGCAAAGAGAATCACAAAATCACAGCCTTTGATTACTAATGACCCATGTCTTCCTCGATGTCTTCACCCCGTTACTATAACAACAGGTTTTTTCTGTGAGCTGGTGTTTTGATTCTGTCAGTTTTCCAGATCCTCCTGAGAAGATTGGAGTAAGCTGGTCAGGTATTTAAGGCAAAGGTCTGGTATGAGTAGATGTGTGGTGTAGGGCATGTTGAGCCTGTGCCATGCAGTGTGGTGTTGAGATCTATATGGCAAAGTCCTGAGCAACATGGGGATGGTGAAGTAATAACCTCTGCAGGCTGTGGTTCAGCACTAGCCCTACAGTCTTTGCAGGCTGTGGTGTACACACGCCTTTACTGTTCTGGAATAATGTTTCTACTCCAGGGATGCTAAACCCCTGTACTTTCATGGTGGAGAACCTATACCATTTACATTGTTTTGCCCAGACCTGCTTTACGCCAGGTAGCTGCTTTTCAAACTGCAGTTTCTACTTAGTTTTGCAAAGTCTTTGAGAATTTGCTCTCTCTTCTCAGCTAAACCAATAGAAAATCTCTGGGGTTTTTTGCTAATTGTCAGTTGCACTGATACAAATGAAATTTTGATTGGCTCTTTTATTTTTTCTCAACTGGACACAGACTTGAGCCTCCTGCTGTACAATAAATGAGATTTTGTGAGAAAAGCATGGGTAGTATATACTAATTTACAGGTATAAAAGTTATTAGGTTATACCAGAAAACTCTCCCCCATAAATAAAAATTGGGTTTTTCTGGTCTACCCTGCAAGGTGCAGTGCTGCTTGGAGTAGCCAAAGCAGTTGATATTGCTGTCCCATGGTCCCTTCTCCACTGCCATCATTGTGAGTCCCAGAGTTTCACTGCCTTCTGTCTTGCTAGGACTGTGGGACTGACTTTGAGGCATTATTTTTCATGGCCTTTCACTGGACACAAAGGGTTTGGGGTGTTTACCTTTTTTAGATGAATTATATTTGCTGTAAACCTCTTCTGTTTCTCAGAACCAGTATCCTTCTGCAGAGTCCAACCAAATAAACAGACTTTGTCAACAGGACAAAATCCTGGAGGGTCCTGGAGAAAGCAGATCCTGTGACACAACTCGGTAACAAAACCCAGGGAACAGTCATCCTTTGCCTTTCTTTAGTTTATTTATACTTTCTTTAGTTACCAGAGTTTAACAAGGGAGTGATTTTGGCTGGAATATGAAAGCAGCTGAGCTCCACTGTACTAATTGTTCTGGCTTTGAGGTTGGTGGAAGATTTGGTCCACCCTAAATAGCAGTCTTCCCCAGTTTGTACTGTCCTGCTTACTCCACGGGAACAAACTGAAGAGTCGTGCTCTGTTTATCCTGAGCTCTTTGAAATGTGAATCACTCCAGGACAGCCTCTCCCAGGCTAGACTAAGAAAGCTTATTATCACTGATTTACAAGCCTTTAGAGATCAAAATGGGCCAAACCAACATTTCCTCCCTTCTCCTTTAAAACCACAACAGAGCATCTGTCTAGTTTTGAAAGTAAAAATTCTTTCCATAGTGATTTTGTTCTTTTTCACTTCTACTGACAAATAATTTACTAACTTCTCCCTATTGTTTCAAAACAACTGCACTTAATTGGTTTTTTTTGGGGGTTTTTTTTTGGGTTTTTTTTTGGTTTTTTTTCTATTTTTAGTATTAATTTCATTCTATCTTTAGAATATGCTCTTTTATCAGGTTAGGAGTTCATCTATGGAAAGTAATCTGCTGTTTCATAGCTTAGTTTATTAAGAGAAAGATTGGAAATGTGCACATAAGCAGGTTGCTGGGCTGAGAGTATTGCTGGGTTGTAGTGCTGGTAGAATAGATTCCATCTCTCAGTTGCTAATGGAAATGCACTTTGCTGCAGCACTGGCATTTCCCATGAGGGTTTTTAGGGACATGCAGTGTGACAGATGCCAGCATGGGCCAATGGCACAGCAGATGTGGGACCTGGTGTTTGCTACTTGATTGTCGTAGTGCAGGACCTTACACCTCTGAACCCTGGATGCATCAGCAGCCCTTGCTCTTTGTGAAACTCCTTGGCCTAAAAATCCTGCACTCAAAACATAAGCGTTACTGATGACACAATCCCAGTGTAAGAAGGGTTAGTCAGCCAAATACTGACTTTCTAACCTCTAGGGTTCACAGTAAAAATATTCTGTAGAAGCATAGAGATCAAGAAGACAAAATGAGGGATCTCTTTTGGATTAGGAAAGGAATCCTTCTCTGTTTTCATGGCAACCTGAATACAAATTCTTGCCTGCTCTTTCTTTAACTTAATGGAATTGTCAAACAACTGCCAGATGAGGTATTACACTTTCTTAGACAGTGGCAGTCCCTCACTGTATGCAGGAATCAAGTTGGGATTCATGTTACCATTATATGACCAGTGACAGGACTTGAGGGAGTGGCTCCTCTATCAGGGAATGTTTAGGATGATATTGGAAAAAGGTTCTTCACCCGGAGGGGGGTTGGGCACTGGAACAGGCTCCCCAGGGAAGTGTTCTGACAGAGGTCAAGAAGTGTTTGACAATACTCTCAGGCACATGGTGTGATTCTTGGGGATGGTTCTGTGCAGGGCCAGGAGCTGGGCTCGATGATCCCTGAGAGTCCCTTCCCACTCAGCGTATTCTGTGATTCTGTGGTTACTCTGTCTGTGTTAGGGAAGAAAATAATTTCACACAGTCAGAGCTTCTCCTGGGAGCCAGTTCAGGGCAAAGCCTTGGTTACTAACTAAGCTAAACTGTGCACTTGCTCTCAGTAGTATATGCAAGGGTTGCAGATAGCATAACACAAGATACAGATTTTTAATAGACTGGTAAATACAAACAAGATCTTAGAGCTGCATGAAAATCATTTGATCAAATGAGAGGGACCATTCTTTGTAGCCTCGTGTAACACAGCCCTAAAGACAGGCACACATGCACGTATGTATCCCAAAAGGGAGGTGAAGCATAGATCCACTGTCTGTTGTGCTGCTTGGTAAGCTGCTGCTGATGGGGAGAAGGACCTGCAGGTAACAGGGATCAGCATCTCTACCAGAAAGCTAGGATTTGGGCTCCAGGCTGGGGAGGGTGGTTGAACTTAAGTATTTAGATTAAAATATAACCTGTATCAGAAAGGCACATCCGTGGTTCAGTTATTAACCTGTGTGTGAGTACACAGTACTAAGCCACATATCCACAGTGTGTGTATGGACAAACTACCTTCTGGCTTGTTGTCCAGTTTTTCTGTAGAATCAAAGAGTTCATTCTGGCACCCTTAGCAAAATTTTCTCCCTCCTAACCACATCAAGAGCATTCCTAGCATTTTCCCTAGGAGGTTACAATCATTTTAATCATAACTTGAGTAAAAAAATGTTGGCATTTGTCAACACATTTATAAAATCTTCACCTGGAATCTCTTTTTTCTTGCTAATGAAAAACACCTGACTGCAGAAAAGCATTAATTGACGTAAAAGTACTGGCAATGCAGCATGCAAACAGCAGATTTGATCTTAAGAACCGTGCCCACACCACAGCTTCACTGCTTTGGCTTTTGTTCATTAAATAGCTAAACACAGTTGTCTACATGAGGCTGCCCCTTCTGCTGGAGAGCTGCAAGGAGACAAGGTGTGAAGGTGAGCTGCCAACACCCTCCCTCCTTGCATGGGAATAAAGGAGAAGGGGCAGTGAATGAAAATGGAAATGAAAGGGAAAAGAGAAGATGAAGATGTGTGGAAGTTGTCCCGACACAAAGTGGAAGATAATGGTATTTGTTTGGAGAGTGCCACTCCATACCCACAAAGAACAGCAAGCTTCTACAACATTTGTTCTGTTCTAGGAAATACAAACACATTGAATCAGATGCCAGTAATGGTGATGTCAGTGTATATAATCCTATTACCTCATTCTATCATCCTAAGAACAACAGCTTAAAGTTGTCACAGGGGTTTTTGGAAACAGAACCACCTTTGGAGAGACATTTGTACATTTCTCATGACAAATGTCATAGATATATTGCCCTTCTTCATGTAAATGCACAGGTCACATCTCAGAGAAATCTGAATTAAGCCCTTTTGCTAACTGTTAGTTTTAATACATCAGCTGTGACACCTTCATTTCTGAAGAAACAGAATGGGAATCTTTGGGCTGTGGGCTTTTTATTGCAGTAACATTCCGAGGAGATGTTAATGGAGCAGTGCAGAGATGTTTTCTTAACTCAGAGTAACAGCTGTAGCAGAAAGGTTTCATTAACTTCCTTCAACCACACAATATTTCAGGTTGACACTGCTGAAGTCAGTAACGAGATTTAGCCCTATCACCCACATTAACAGCTGGAAACCCTCAGATACAGTCACTTTCTAATGCATTGGTGAGATAGGCTAAGGCAGGACGCAACTCAGGAGACATTATCTGCCGTTATTTAAACTAAAACTAGAGGAAAAATTCAGGCAGCAGAATTAATTTGGGACAATAGCTGTTTCCTGAGCCATGTGCTGTGCGGAGCCCCTGCCGTGGTGACCTGACCTGCTCTTCCTGAACTGGTAAGGGCTTGAGAAGGACTGCAGAAATGAGGTCGTATTTCAAAAGGATTTCTGATAGCAAGCAAAAGTTCATCTGCCCACCTAATCCCACCCAAAGGGAACTGCACTTCAGAGGTAACCTCCAAGCTGTGGAGTGTCAGATTGTCCAGTACTCATGGTTGCAGAAGGAATTGTGAAAGGGGCTCTGAGTACAGCACTAGGTCTGTTAGGAAGGTTTGCAATGCCAGTGGACCATGAGCTTAGCAGTGCAGAACATGCCTAGCCCAGTCATTTTCCCTCACCTTCCTTCCTGTATGGCCCCTGTCCCAAGAAAAACCAACCGCAACATCAATCAGTCCACCTGTAGCTGGCGACGTGTAACCCAAACACCTGCATGCCAGGCACAGCTGGATGTTTGCTACAATTGACCCAGCACAGTGCAAGCTGTGCAGTGATTGTTTGATCAAGGTGGTTTGGGAGAAGGGAGTGTTGGAGAATAATTTGCAGCAAAATTAAGAAGCTGTGTTTTCCCTGGCTGCCTTCATTTCCCTCCTCTCTTTAAAATTCTTCTTGCTTTTTAACAATGCTTGCTTTGGGCATGTGTTTGTGTTGAACCTGAGGAATTTTGTTTCGTTAGAAGAAGGGCATGTGTGCCTGCCAGCCAGATTTTCCTGTGCTAGCATAACATCAGATGCAGAGTACAGTCTCTCCTGGACAAAGAAGAATCTTTGGAAGTGCAGTGTGATTAAGAATTACAGGAATATATTCCCCCACAGCTAAGCAAGTTGTACAAAATGATATCTGAGGGAATTGGAGAAAAGCAGCAGAACAATGAAAGTGTGCAAAGGAGATAGAATCTTCAATGGAGCCTCAGAGGTGAGAGTGTAGATGAAAGAGTAGCTGCATGCAGGAAAAGGCAGAAAATCAGTGAAATGGGGTATGACTCTCAACGTAGTAAAGATACGGATGAAAAGAGTGACAGAGCATATTTGTGAGGCTTCTGAAGGAAAGAAAATGTGAGCCACAGAAAGAGAGATTAGTACATGGAGATATGTAAAGTAAAAGCTAAAATGACACGGCATGAAAAGGTTATGCTGAGGAAGTGGTTGGACCAACCAACCTTCTGCAGCCCCTTTCAACCAAATGGTTCTATGAAAGCAAGCAACTCTACTAGCAGTTAATACATTAGTGGATCATTATCATCATGTTTGTATTTTCATAATGCTTGCAAGCTTCATGGCAACAAACACATCACTGCAGATACAGCACAGGCAGATACCCACCCATGTAACCCCTTTTACTTCTTGTTTTGTACTTCCACTTTGTCTCACTGAATCTGAAGGACTTTAATATCTTTTCCTGTTTGTGATACTGTCTTCAAGTAAACAGAACCTGACAAAAACAATAGCAGGTATTTTCCTAAACCAGTAAGCTATGTAATCAACTTTCCCTTGAGTAAGAAATGCAGTGCAGTTTCCCCAAAGTGCAAGGAACAAAAGTGTCCCTGTCAGGAAAAAAATGTCAAAGCTTAGCAAAGTGTAGAGTAGACAGATATTTAAATGTGCAGCTATCTGGCAATTTCATTTAGCTAGTTAAACAAAAAAGCCTGCTTCTGAAAACCTGTCTCCTTGCTTTTCCTGCGTATTGGCTTATCTGAAAATACAGTTCCTCAGAAAAAAAGCTAATGAGTGATCAGACCTGGAAAGCACAAAGAATCCCACAAAACCCCCAACAAACCAGCTTTTTAGGGGCACTATTTCCTCTGCACTAGAAAAAGGTGCAGTAAACTCTTAATTCTCCCAGTCTTATTGAGAGTGTGCTTCTGTTGGACAGGATGAAATGACTGGCATTTATTTTGTAGTATCACACTTGTTTGGCATGTGGAAATGTGGCATGTGGACCTTTTGCTGGTGGAAAACTCAGGCTTTTGATCCTGTTTTTCAGCCTCCTCTCTATAGTTTCGCTCCATTTTAGTGGGGTGGTTACTGTGATGGTGGCGTAAACCATCACAGCTCCGTTCAGGGCCTTGAACATAAACTGGTACTGACTGCTTTCTGTGCATGGATGCTCTTCCTCACAGCTAATCATTAGCAATTAGCTGGACCTCAGCTACGGATTCAGGAGTGATAAAACCTCTCTCCCCAAGTAATTCAGCTCACTGTGGAACTGCATTGTAGTGTTATGTCTGCTTTTATAGTCTGTTTCGAGTGGTGTCTATAAGTACTTTTTCCTGGAAGCAAAAGTCACTGAGCTCCTATGGGGAAATGCTCAGACTTCTTGAAATGCATTTGGGAGCTTTGACATGCTTAAGACTTCAGCATTCCCAAAGATTAACGGCTATTTCTGTGGTTTTCAGCATACTTCCAAAGGAACAGGAATTGAATCATCTAAAAAGTGACCAGCCAAAAAATCTAGAGTATAGTGGAAAGGT
The DNA here is from genome assembly GCF_000738735.6 of Corvus cornix cornix. Lineage (NCBI taxonomy): Eukaryota > Metazoa > Chordata > Aves > Passeriformes > Corvidae > Corvus > Corvus cornix. Next base: position 19,160,292 of record NC_047056.1, read on the forward strand.
CCCTAAAATATCTGTTGTTCAGAATAGTTTGACTTTTCTGGCAATACTTAAATAAGGTGGTTCTCATTATAGTTTCCTTCCACTCTGATATTAGGGGACTGCTTTTCACAGGGACTCTTTGCAACTCACCTCATTCTGAATCCCAAGACACTTGGTGATTTGTTTAGATCCCCCACTGCAGTATTAGAGTATATGATAATCTTGAATTTCATGCAGCTTGTTTTAAAATAGTTCCTGAATTCCATGTGTGTGAAAAAAAACTTCAGAATATGGTACAGGTATCCATGAGAGGCTCAGAAACCAAGGGGTTAAGGAAAAGAATCACAGGTTTTTGTCTGTAGTCACATAATTTCCAAGATAAACACCTGAAGTTTCCCTTTTTGTCTTTCCTCTTGCTTGCTATCTGCAGAACACTTCAGGTTCAGCTGAGGTATGGTGTTTATGTATTCACCTTTCCAGCCCAAATCATTCACAAGTGGCCTGCAGGTTCCCGTTAGAGAAATGAGAATTCCCAAATATATTATTGCTCTTGCTTATCACCTGACAAGGACAACCAGAAATTGTTCTGTGGTCACTTTGACGTTATGCAATGGAGGCTGAATGTGTCTTTGTTCCAGTCACCAAAAGCACTAAAATACTACTTTCTGAGAGCTGGACAAAATACTGCCCTTGGAAACACATGTCTGTCTCAGTCTTGAAGTCTTTCTCATTTCATCCAGTTCTGGAGGAATATTTCTATGTATTGAATTTAGCCCTTCAGAACACCTTGTGGTTTCTTCCAGGATGGAGCTCAATAAATTACTCTCTTGACAAACAACCAAAATGTGGTTCGGTGGTTCAGGTCTCCTGCAGGGTTCAGAAGTTCAGAGCACAAAAGCCCATCTCAGTGTCCATCTTCCCATGCAAAACCAGCACTGGTTTCCAGGGATGGGGTCTACACCAGGACTGCTTGTAAGTGTCCATGCCAGTACCGCTCTCTGCATCAGCTTTCGAAGCAGAGGAGCTGATTTTACGTCCCTCCTGTCTGTGACACCTTGGTTAGGTTTTGGTCAGAAACCACTTCCAAGAGAAGCACATGTGCTTACACATGCACACCCACCTGCCCCCCCTATGCACACACACCAGGGGCATCCAAGTTTGTGAACGTTTTACTCTGCTGCCTTAATTAAATCAATATTGTTTATTACGTGGGTCTGTGTTCTTTCTTTCAACACCTCTGTTTTTAGGTTATAATTCCTTTATATCTTCATTGTTTTTAGTAATTGGACAAAGTGTTTCCCAGCTTAACTTTTTAACGAATGGCAGGAATCCCAGCAGCCGTGTCATGGGGCCAGGGTTTCAGTATTTCCAGAGACACACATTTGTCTAGGATATTTATGTCATATTTAGCTTGGTTACTAAAAGCAGAATTTTAAAACTGGAAAAAAAAAGCACTTCTTTTTTTTTTTAACAGTGTAGATTTACTTCTTATAAATGTGAGATTAGTACCTCAGGAGTGATGGGTTTGACTGCACAGCAAGGGGCTTAGGCCAAGGCTCTGACAGCTGAACCTCAGCTACAGCCAGTGGGTCTGGGTGGGGGGTTTCATACAGGGTGGTAGCAGTCCAGTGTGAAATCCCTCTCCTCAAAATCCCTGGTGTAGGAATAAGGCCTCACCAAAATATGAAACAGCTGGAAGAAGCCCTCCAGACCTCTCCTCACACCCGCCCAGGCTGAGCTGAGGTCTATAATCAGAATCTATGCTTCAGCCACCTCTGCAGTGTCTGGACAGAAAAAAGAGGTTTACATGGGTTCGCCTTTATTTTTTCACCCAAGGAACAAACAAATCAAACTCATGAAAAATATCCAACTGGATCCCTACACATTTGTAGGGCCTGATGGGAAAAGGTCCCAGCTGACTGGAAGCTAGTGAACACTGTCCCAGTTTTCAAGAAGGGCAAAAAGGAGAACCCCAGAAAGTACAGGCCTGCCAGTCTTGCTTCAGTGCCCAGTAAAATCATGGAAAAGATTATTCTGGGAAGTATTGAAAAGCAGCTGGAGGACAACACAGTCATCGGACACAGCCAACATGGCTTCATGAGAAGGAAGTCCTGTTTGTGGAACCTGAATTCCTTCTGTGACAGGGTAACCCACTTAGTTGATCTAGGAAAGCCAACTGATGTAGTCTTTTTGGCTTTCAATAAAGTTTTGATACTGTCTTTCACAGGATCCTTCTGGACAAAACATCCAACACACAGCTGGATAAACACATCACGCTATGGGTGAGCAACTGGCTCATGGGTTGGGCACAAAGGGTTACAATGAATGGGGTGACATCAGACTGGTGATGTCACTGTCACTAGTGGAGTTCCACAGGGCTCCATCCTCTGCCCTGTGCTCTTCAAAAGCTTCCTCAGTGACTTGGACCCAGGACTGGAAGGGATAGTGAGCAAGTTTGCCAATGACACTGTATTGGGAGGAGATGTTGAGTCCCTTGAGGGCAGAGAGGTCCTGCAGAGAGACCTTAATGAATTAGTTAGAGAGATGGGCAATCGTGAACTGTATGAAATTTAACAGGGTCAAGAGCTGTATTCTGCACCTGGGATGGGGCAAGCCTGACTGTGTGTATAAAATGGGGAAAAAGAGGCTGCAGAAGAGCACTGTGGAAGGGGACCTGGCAGCCCTGGTTGATGGCAAGTTGAATATGAGTCAGCAGTGCCTGGGATGTATCTGGCACAGCATTGCCAGCTGGTCAAGAGAGGGGATTGTCCCGCTCTGCTCTGCACTGGGATGACCTCAACTAGAAAGTTGTGTGTATTTTCAGGTACCGGGCACGGAGACTAACATCTTGCAAGTTTCTGACAACCTTTGCTGATCACTAGAGCTACAGGAATTTCTATCTGCTTCATAGGATCAGGCCCAAAAAGTTTCCAATACAGCCATTTTAGCAGCCTCTCTAAGGATATATGCAGCACGGTTTGCACCCAAATCCTTGCTGCCCCTTTGTTATTTTTGGTCAAAATCAACCCTTTGTACAAAACCAGGTGTGTTGTGCTGATGTTTCTTATAAACCTCTGTAATCCCTGTACAGTTGGATGATTCTCAGTGGAACTGTGACTGTGTACTATTTTACCTACATAAAATTTTATGTTATTGACTTCTATACCTGTTAGGATCACCTACCATGACAATTAAAAGTGCTTCTGTCTTGCCAAGAGGGAGCTCTGGGTGCACTGACAGTGCACATGTGAAACACAGTCTGAATGAAACGGGATTTTTGCATGTGGAGTTCTTTCAGGGTCAGCCTTTAGGGGGATATCCAACTTTGCACGTACAGTATTCTCTACAGTAAATGTACTTGCAAAGTTCCTCATACCCTTTTTATCAAGAATAAACATTGCGGAAATGTATGTATTCCTGATATCAAAATAGTGATTACTTACAAGAAGATGAAGGTTTCACTCACAAAATGAGATCACAAGGGAGAAAAGGATGTTCACATTAAGACTAAGGTTTAATCTGGAGAATTGATGGACTTGAGAGGGCTTTGATGCTTTAAGGCTGGATAGGTAGCCAGTTAGCACACTGGCTTTGTGTTGCAATGAGGCAGTGTTGAGGAGTTGGGGTAAGCTCTGGTCAGAGACCCAGGCTGCAAAATTTGGGACCAAGGACTATGCACTATTTGTTCTTTGGGGGAAAAGTGTACAGAAAGGGCCACACAGAGTGCAGTCCCTGCTCAATCTAGTTTTGAAATATGAGACTTGACAGCATCTGGGCAACTAAATCCTCCTGACACTTAGATATGGCTCTATCTGGCTTTTTGGATTTCCATTTTCCCTGACAGCTTGAGGTGCTTCTCTGCTTGAGTTCACCACTTTTCCAAACTCAAGAGAATGGTGCAGCTTTGCACCATGCTTATGCCTGCCCCTGAACAGGATCCTCAGAATAGCTGCTTCAGCTCTTTGGGAAGATTATGTTGCTCACAAAATGCTAATGGAAGCTACCACTTTTAATGCAACAACAGGAAAACTGTCCTCCCATGCTTTCATGTTTGCTTTCTTCTTCCATTTTTGTCCATGATGCAACAGGGATAACATCCATGCTAAAAGTTGTTTTAGTTCTTTCAGTCTCCCCCAGAGCACTGCTTATGAAGGTATCTTACTGAACAGGCCAAGACGGACACAATTCTTTCATCTTGTCCTGAAGCTGTGTAAATATGACAAAATTTCATTAGACCAGTGAGAGCATGGTTCTGTGACTTGAGGTGATCAGAAAGGAGGCTGGAGCCATGGATTTTTGTCAAACAAGTACTTTACATCAAACAAGCACTAGATAAAAGGCAGAAATCATCCAGGGGGACCGATGACTCATTCTAGGTAGCTGTTAACTCAGTGTGCTAACATTGAACAGATCACTACCTGAAGCACTTTAGGTTCTGATCCCATTTTGCTTTGCTTGCTCTGTGTTGAAAGCTGCTATGTATGGCCTATCACTTGGGAATTTTGTTATGGAGGCCATAAACCTTTGCATCTTCTAGGTTTTAAATACTTACCTATTTTATGAGACATGTTCCTTGGTCCCTTCTGCCCAGCTTTGACAAAACCTGTATTATTGGCATATCTTTATGTAGGGACACTATTTGTAATAGTAATATTCTAAACATGCAAAGTCTCAGCTGTTATAAACTTACAAAGCAGCATTGTGCCATGGGGACAAAGGGGAAAATAAGGAACTTAGGCAAGAGGCCTTTATCTTAGTCCTGCTTCTGACTTTCGTCCTGCTTTGCCTAATGTTCTTGAGGAAGGCCATTTCCTTACAGACTTTTCTTTATTTACCCATTAAAGATGATAAATCTTGCTCTACAGGGGTGTTGTGAGGTTTAATGAGCATTCACTGGAAGCTCTCCAGTCCAAAAATGTTTAAAGGGGACATGAGCTGTGTGCCATAGAGATTAAGGCAGAACTGTCCTATTTCTTTTACGTCTCTCTCCCCTTGATACTCCTGCTCATCTTTGGCTCTGGCTCAGGCTCCACTGGAAGCCAAACGTACTTGTTAAGAGAGAAGAAAGATAACATTATAAATAAAGAAAATAACATTTGCTGGATTTCTGGGTCAGCCTGGCTCATTGGGCAGTTAAAGTAGACAGCAAAGGCTACAAGTGGGACTCTACAGCTAGGAGTAAGAGCAGGGGGAGGAATGAGTTAGGAAAGAAAAGGGAAGGAGACAAGGTAGAGTTGGGCCTATCCTAAGTTATCTAACCTCACCCTGGCTATAAAATATTAGACCCAGTCCAAATATAACAAAAAGATAACTCCAGACTTGACTCCTGCATGTTTCTTCCCTCTTGGTCTGCAGTGTGTTGCTGTTTAGCCATGGTCAGAGAGAAACACTACGTTAGACAAATTGAGTGTCATACCAGAAAGTATGAACAGATGTATAGACTACCAGACAAGTGAAATAATCTTTTCTCACTACTCAGTACTGGTAGTCCAATGCCACACTTTGGGACAGACTAACCAGATAAAGTGGAAAGAAAGGCAAGTGGAATACTAGAGGTCTATGAACTATGAATTAAGAGGAAACTTTGGAAAAATTGTGTTGGATAGCCTCCTTTCAGCACATCTGCTTCCCAGACAGACCCCAGCCTGTAGCATTTCAAGAGGCTTCTCCTTCTGTGGTGTGGGACTCTGCATATGTCCCCCTTGAATTTAATAAAGTTCCTGTTGGCCCATTCCTCCAGCCCATTTCTATCCTTTAAATGGCAGCCTTGCTCTGAAGCCTATCAACTGCTCCCCCCGGTTTCATGTCATCTGCAGGCTTGATGAAGGAGCACTCCATCACTCACTCCAGGTCTTTGGCAAAGATGTTAAACAGAATACAGCTTCCAAACAATATATTTCTTCTAGTTTCCTATAATTAGGACCACCTTGTAGTCAGTACATTTATTTTCAGCAAGAATAGGTGCCAGTTAAAAAGTGTCTAGTGTACTCCAGGCAGGTGGCAGCTGTGGAAAAATAAGAATCTTTTACTACTTAACCAGCTATATTAAAATCTGTGGAAAAATGGCTAACCAAAGTAATCAACCTCCGTGGTGGCCTGGTAAACACAACACATACACTCTGAATTGCATCTACACTATAAATTATACTTTCTTATCATATTACTTACTTACCATTGCCAATTAGGAGGTAGTTTTCTTATATTACATCACTAAAGAGTGCACTGCTTGGTCAATTATCCCTGTGTGAACTGAAATACAATAGCTGATAGCCCACATTTTTATGTTGTGACATTTATTTAATTTTGTGTGCATGTGTCTGTAGGCACATTATGGTGGAAAGCCTCTAATGAGAACAGTTTGTTGATCCTCTGAATTCTGCATGTGCTTGCTTGTTCTTATTAAGCAGGCAGTCTGGTCTATGGAAACAATCGAAACCACCTGCATTTCCTTTGAACCAGAGCCTTGCTTTCAACTGAGCATCCTCGTGTTGTAATACCTCATCAGACACACAGTAGGAAAAAGCACTTACACATTTCGCTCCCTCTGTGTGTATCCAGTGAAAATTTGCCAGGCACGTAATCATGCATGTGTCATTACAAGCTAGCAAAACCCATTTAAGCAGTCTTTTTTTATTTTTAAATGAGGTGCTCTGAATGTGAGGCAGGGCCTGGGCAAGGAGCAAAGAGCGGTGAGGACATGGGAGCGACCCATGGAGCTCTGTACTGGCTGGTGTGAGAGCTCCTATTAGCATGGGCCAGCCCTGGTCAGAAATATATGAAGATCTGGAAGCCAGATAGCTACCCTGAGCCAGTGCAGGACTCTTCCTGATAAAGGTCTAATCCCATTGCCATGTCCTGCTCTACAGCAAAAGTGTGCCCTGAGAAGCCTGAGTTTCCAGCAACTATTGTGGCGCCTCAAGGGCTTTCCAGGATCCTTGGACACTCATTGGAAAACAGGGAGTTGCCAACTGTCCCATATCTCTAAGGTACCAGGGAAGGAAGGCATAGCACTTCAGCCGTGGGCTTAGCCAGTTGAGTGGATCCTATGGGTTTGGTGTCTTCCTCCTCCCTGCCCTAAAAGAAATGTGTGGAAAAGCACATTTTCATCTCATTTCAAGGGCACAAAGAAAGCACTTTAATTCTTGTCAGAATGTGTAATGTATCGGGACTAGAGACAATAAATATTTGTATCCTTAGGAGTTATGAGCCGTGCTTACTGGCAGTGATGACTTTTACAAGGCAATGTAAGTAAGTAATGACAAAAACACAAGTGGATCAATTCAGAGATTGTATAAAAAATTTGGGCCTGATCCTGATCTCACTGCCAGTTTACTCTAGCTTGTCATGACAGCCTGAAATAAAAAAAAATGATGGTGTTATGGGGTGCCCTTGTCCTTATTACTCATACAATCAGTTGTGGCAGTGCAAGGCAGTTTAAATAAAATTTTTATTCTTCTGCATATTCACTGTTCAGTTTTTTCAAAATCAATTTTTATCCTTTAACTCTCAGGCACCAGCAGAATTCTGTGTTGTGTTGTTTTCCTTTAACAATAGAATGACTTAGTTCCATGGAAAGCGCTCTATTTAAAGCTGGTCAGATAAGACTTTAAAAAATCATTAGGTTCTTAAATACAATTGAAAACCAGTTCTGAACTATTCTGTGCTTGATTCCATCTCAACTATTTAAATAATGTATTTACATACAACTTCTGGCAAAAATGATAATAACAGCAGATTTGGAGCCTCTAGTGGGTCTCACCTGCTTGATGCTGATACATTTGTGTGCATGTAAGAACAGCTCCACCACTGTGCTGTACCTGTGCTGTACACAGCATGAAGGACTAGATGTGCTAGAAGTTTTCACCTGTTCAAGCTGTTGGAGATTTCTGCTACAGAAATGAATTGTTGTCCCTTTCAACAAATGTGACTATGTGGTCCAGAGACAACATGCCCAGAAGCAGGAATTTTGGTTTGGTCCAGTTCACTGGTGTAGTTGAGGGTAAAAAGAGGTAATGAGCTCCATGTACTTTTAATTTGGGTAATATGAAGTTTTTCTGGTTTTCATTACTCAGCCTCACTGCAGGGAGAATTTATCCGTTTCTTTAGTTATGGCTAGATTGACCTCTACTTAATCTATGACCCATGGTCCCTAAAGCCTCTAATCTTTTTTGTTCTCAGTGCTTAGCTCTGTTATCATGAGGTCTTTGAAACCCTGCCTCTGAATTCATCTGGGCTGCACTTGCAGCTCTAGGTGATGATGGTGGCAGTGGTGTCATTGATTAGCTGCAGGCTTCTCTATCTGAACTCAGCTAATAAGAATTTCTTAATTTCAGCAGACGTCTCTCTCCATTGCCAAATGGGGAGGTTTTGGACTAGTGATGTGAAAGTCTAGAAACTTGCCACTTAGTTCACCACCTGGGGAGCTTCTCTGATGGTGTAAGAGCTGCTCAACAGAATGCAATTTTATGAAATGTTTTATGTTCTCTTTTGTTCTATCAGTCTGAAAAATGTTTTTAAAGCCCACATTAAAAAAAAAAAAAGGATAAACACAAAAACATAGGCGTTAAAAATGTCTCTTTATGTATGCTAATGTGACTCCCCACTAATATAGAAGCAGTCCTATTACTAGAGAGTGTCTGGATGAAGTACTGACCCCTGTGCTGTCCAGATTCCTGGTTCCCAGGTGCAGAATCTGGCACCTTCCCTTGTTAAACTACATATGGTCAGTGACTGCCCAGCCCTCTAATTTGCTGGGGTCTCTCTGCAAGGCCTCCTTGTCTTTGAGGGAGTAACAACTCCTCCCAGTTTTGTGTCACCTGGGAACATGGTTAGTATCCCTTCCAGTCCTGCGTCCAAGTAATTTACAGAGATATTTAAGAGAAATGAGCCCAGGATGGAGCGCTGTGGAACCCCACTAGTGACAGCTCACCAGTCTGATGTCACCCCATTCACTATAATCCTTTGTACTTGACACATGAGCCAGTTGCTCACCTGTGGCATGATGTGTTTATCCAGCTGCTGGATGGATATTTTGTCCAGAAGGATCCTGTGAGAGAGAATATCCAAAGCATTACTGAAATCCAAAAGGATTACATCAACTGGATTCCCTTGATCAGCTAGGTGGGTTACCTTGTCATAAAAGGGGATCAGGTTTGATCAGCAGGACTTCCCCCTTATGAAACCATGCTGGTTGTGACCAAAGTCTGTTGTGTCCTTGAGGTGTTTTTCAACACCTCCCAGAATAATCTCCCCCATAACTTTACCAGGAAATGAAGTGAGACTAATAAGCCTGTCATTTCCAAGGTCCAACTTTTGCCCGTCTTGAAAATCTGGACAATCCCAACTTCCAGTCAGCTGGGACTTCTCCAGAATCCCAAGACTGCTCAGCAGTTTCAAAGCCAGAGAATAAAAGAGATGCTACTATTGCCCTGAGGCAAATAAAGCTGCAGAAGAGTGGTGGCACTGCCACAAATACAGAAATCAGGCACAGAGAGGAGGTCTAGATTTAGGAATTGCTGAGCACTTTCTGTGGTTGAGATGGCTTCACCTTTATGCTGCCAGGTCTCCAGCTGAGGAGAGGCCTGTCTTGTCTCCTTTTTGAGAAAAGAAATCCAGCCTAGAGGTCATCTGTGTCCTGTATCAAATTTAGCTCAAAGGATGAGACAAAATGAATGCAAAACTTTGAGGGCCACATAGCAAAACTGACATATGCACCATGTAGACATCTTAGGTCAAGGGAGATTCATCCTGCCTTGGGATTCAAGATATGATGTTGTTTTCTGAAATGTTTCTAAGATTGGGCATAGGCATTCCTAGATCAACACAATCAAATAGAAAAAGGGCATGTGGTACAAACATCAAGGTGCAATACAGTGGGCACTTACTTCAGTTTTAAATACTCTTGTAGGCAATAACAGGCAATGTGCTGAAAATATGGCCTGACATAAGGATCCTTTCATTTTATAAGCCCACTTAAACTTTACATCTTTATAGTGTACTTTAAAAGAAGTAGTAATCTTAATCCCTACAATCTTGACCTCAAATTACATTTTAGTGTTTTCTCCATAGCAAAGGAGATGTGATGCAGATGGCATTACCTCATGTATATCCTTATGGCAAATTATGTTCCATTGCTACGTGCACACTAACTCTGGAAAATGCACAATACCTCTTTTAGTGAAAATCTCTCTTCTTGAAAAAAATTCTGAAATCTGAGATAGGAAACCAGATAGGCCAAGAACCTCTATATTTTATGGAAATCTCACAGTGAGTGTGTATTGGGCCAGATCTTTAGACAATGTAAGACTGGTGAAACTGGGATACAGCCTTCTTTTCTTTTGTGGTTAGCAGTGCTGGATTACTACTCAGAAAATGTGGGTTCAGCTGTGAATTCTGCAGCAAGCATGATGCAGCTGTGGGCAATTCAGAGCTGCCTTTGCTTCTGTGTGCAAAATGTAGCCAGTTTTCTTCCCTGACTTACCTGGGCACACCTGGGTGTGCTGCTACAGCAGTAGAATCTGTATGAGCATCCACAAAGATCACACACACCTGGGTAAGGGTTGGTACTTGTATTTTCTGACATATTTAAGACCTGCTTTGTAGGTTTCACTTTGGTCTAGGAGTGCCTTAGTACAAAATCCTAGGAACTCCTGCTTATCTGGATGAAAACAAACCTGTTGAAAATGAACCTTTTTTATTTCCTTTGAGGTAGAGTTCTAATGATGGAAAACACCAAACCTTGGTCAAATAAGAAAAATAACCTCTTTGAGGCAAGCCTCTTTCCCATAAATTGAAACCTCTGGATGAAGTGCCTGCCAAAGAATGCTCTCTTCCTGGAACACAGGGAGCAGAAAGCCAGCAACTTGCTTTGAATGTGTTGAACCAAATTTTAACAGCTATATCTACTTCTAGGCTGACCCCGAGCCTGGCCTTTTTCTTTTCCTCACAAATACTACTACTGTTTCTTCCAATTCATTGGTATATTCCTTAAGGATTGCACCTAAACTTGGAGATTTCTGGGAGAAAATATCTTGAATATGAAGCTGATCATAAAGCTACCAAAACCCTAATAATACTCCCTGCCCGTTCTTGTGGTATAAAAATATAACTAATGTTAGTCCAGTGAACAGCAAGTGAGACTCTGGAGGGCTCTCTGGAAGTCTGTTTTGGCTATAGTATTACTTTTCCCTGTTTAACTTTGTAAACCTGTAATTGGCAATAAAGGAGACCGCACTTTTGCTTTTTTAACTAATATTTATTTAAACCTTACCATAAGGTGCACATAGTGGTTTCTTTTGTTTCCAGCAGCATAAAATTCATAAGCAGAGACCAATTTATCATTCAAAAAATTATTTTGTATTTTTAACCTATGATGTCCAGCTTCACAATGTGTTTTTTAGAGACCTAGCCAGCTTTTTTTCACAGCCTTTCAGTGCTCTCTTGTATATGGGGGCTACTGTGTGGAATCTCAGACTGGAAATAGAGACCCCTTTGGATAAAGACAGAGACCTGTTCTCAAGATTTGTATCTGTGTTGAAGCCAGCCAGGAAAAGCTGCCTGATCTTGGTTGTGCTGCCATGAAGCTGAAGTTACTTAATATGATTATTTAAATGTGCAGCTACCTCCATACAAGTATAGACTGAGCAGAGCATAGTGTCTGGATCAATGTGTCTGTGTATCCCGATCACACGTTTCAGAGTAGCTGCTTTCTCTTTGTGGCTAACAGGGATTTTTGCCTTTTATTTTTAGAGAAGTGGCTAGAAGATAACCCTTCTAAAGTAAATTAAATAGGAAAAGAGACACAGAACTGAAAAGACAAAGGGTAAACATTTTTGTAGAGATATACACAACATTGGTAGTGAAAGAGTAATATTTACAATGAAAGCGAAAGCTTTTAACATTTCAAGTAATCTGCTTTTTGTTGGAGAACAATCTTGTCTTCCTGTTCCACTTTTAATTTAAAAAAATCATATTTTTTTGGTAAAATGTTCACATACATGGAATTTAGGTTTTCATGTGTTTCAACGTTCATGGTAATTTTCACTTAATCCACCCATCCAAGCTGCATATTCTTTTAATTATGCTGAATCTTGCCTAGTGTGCAGTGCTAATGCTACATGGAAAGAACAATCATTTTAGGTAGAAAACACACCAGAATCCAGGAGGATAAGTTAGGCAAAGAACCCTGGTGTACTTGCCATGCTTCATACACTTTCTAAAACACCCTCAACTGTTCTGTTTCGAGGTCAGGACATTAGACTAGATGCATCTTTATTTTGACCCTGTTACAGGAGTTCTTATGTTTCATTTTACGCAGAGAAGAACATCTGGAAATAAAAACTTTGTCTGAGGCTGGGCTGAGATTCTTGGTTGCCTTTTAAGAAAAATATCATGTTGATTGCTTTCATCATATAAATATGAACAACAGGAAAAATCTGTCAGCATTTGGTGAGATGTTTTGTCATAGCAGATAAAGTTTTTCTCAGCTCTGATTTCAGACTTTAGTAGTGAAACCATCTGTTGAGGAGCTCATTTGTTTTGTTTTATTTATCACAGCGGATTATCTCTTCAGATAATATTTCACAAGATCCAAGGGAAAAGCAGTGATAGATTTGGCTGCCTAATTCATCAGCTAAAACTAAGAACATGCTCCTCTGCTGTCTTACAAGTGTCATTTAGGAGACTTGGACCATCAGTGCGGCAGAAACCCAAGGGAGCATAATGACTGCCTCCTTAGCTGGCACTGGCACTCAGGGACACGACTGAAGACTTCCAGAGGAGAAATATGAGGTTAGAATGTGAGAAAGGGCCAAGGCAGCCTGGCTGAGCAGGCTCCCACGAGCTGTGGGTAGCACACCGTGGAAGCCATTGCATTACATAATGGGAAGTGCTCTGGTTTACACACAGAATATTGCTGCTCTCTGTAATCATCCCCTTCTTGTCTGAGTTCAGTGGCAGCTTTGAACTTGCTGATTGCTTTGGCAGGAGTAAATAGGAGAGAAAAGAAGGGATTACAGAGCAACTCTGCCATTATGGTGGTAAGCAGCTTTCCCAGTTGTCAGAGGCTGACATTCCCCTAACATCTGGAGATTGTCCCTCACATCTGGTGGCTGCTGACTCTTCTCCACTGTAGCAGCATTTCCTCAGCTCCTTGGCACAGCAGGTGCTCCCAGCAGGAGTCTGCCTCTCTTCTTGCTGTGCCCCACTGGCTCTCTGGCTGCTGCCCCCAGTGCAGCATAGGAGGGACAGGGTAGACAGAAGGGGTCTGCTGACACAAATTCTGTGGCTGTGAGCCCTGGGGCAGGGACCATGCAAGGGCTGATGGTGCTCAGGTCAATGCTGGCTCAGAGGTCTGTCCTTCAAGATGTTGCCAGTGTATCCTCCTGCCATCAAGGGACAGCATGGGAGTGATCCCTTGGCTCTGTGGAGTGTACTCAGGAGGCAATATTCTGTTGCTCTTGAAGTGAGTACATGTGCAATGTAGATAAATTTATTTAGGGTCTGTTTGGTGGTTCATGATACAAGCAAAGTGATGCAAGCAGGCTGAAGTTGTGTAAGAAACTCTTCTCCTCATCCATTACAGGTGTCACCAACAAAATGTTTGTGTGAACTAGAGCAACAAAGCAAGGACCTACATGCCTGGAAATGCTGAGATGGGCAGGATCCCCCAGGGATGACAGGCAAGGGTGTCCCACTGCTCTGCTGGAGAAGGAGCAGAGGGAAGTCCTGAAGCAATCCAGAAAGAGAACATCTCTCACCATCTCAGCCACTGCAGTCCTTGCTCTTGCCCACATGAACAAAGTCTTAGTGGGGGACAGCCCCAGGTTGGTGAATCCTTGTGTCAGGAAAGGCAAAGAGAGGTGGGAGAATCCAGAGAGGCACAGCCTTTTGTCTCCTGGGAGCAGGTGTCTTTAGAGGACTTCCTGACTTAGGAGGCTCCTGTTGAAATTTTCACCAATTTAATGAAGTGCAGGGCCACGTTTCTGAGAGGCAACTGCTTGCTGAAACATATTTTTGTGTCCCCCAGCATTTTCGTGTCTCTGCTATGATTCTCTTGATCTTCTGATTTAAATGTTCAAGTGTAGCTTCTCTTTCTCTTGGGCTTGCCCAACATGAAGTTTTTAATTGATATCTGCCTCTTTGACTAATGCAGTCCTTGTTCCAAGTGCTTAAATGATATCTTAGAGAAATTCAGTGTTTCAGACACTGTTTTCGTACTGTTTATCTGTCTTTTCTATTTTTTCCCTTGCGTGCCATTCTCTTCTATTTATTTTAGCTATCATCAGGCATCACAATTTTGGTATAACTGATATTCAGTAGTTTTCTGATCCAAGGCTTTAAGTCATATATTACTCCATGGGATTAGCCCTGCATGAAACCGCATAGTCCTGGATTAGACATTAAGAATATGTATCATGTTTTAAAAATTCATTTATGCAACTATTGGGTAAAATTAGACTCAGACAAGCTGTTCTTGTCACAAACCCATGAAAGTTCTCAAGACTTCCCCCCTTAACCAAAGTTATTTGCCTGCAGGCATGAAGTTTCCACAATAGTACAATGGGAAAAACTCTTTTGTGGTCAGTTAGTAACGTGTAGTTTTGCAAGCGCATTACGAGGTTGGTTATCACCACGTTATGTTATTAATAGCGCTTCAGAAATACCCGAGGAAGTTGAAGTAACTTTTATTGGTGTCGTACTTCTGCATTGACAATAAACCTCTGGGCTCAGGCATCAGATGTCTTCTGTCCCATGAGGACCCCAGAGAGTAAGTCCCGGACATCTGGACAGCATCCTCATGGAAGAGATAGTCTCTATGGGTGTGTAATGGAGCCTGTGTAGGGCATGAAAGTGGTTCCAGATTAAAGGATGAGACATGCATGTTCCTGGGAAATGATACCGCAGGGCTCAAGTGCAGAGACAGCAGTTAGAAAGGGACCATAATTTTACAGTCTGTGCTGTCAATTATAATTCACAGCATGTTCCACAATGTCACACACATAAACAGACTCGGAGGCTCCTGAGAGATTTCAGTTTCTTGCTGCTCAAAAGAATGTTTTCCTTCTCCTTATTCTTGGAATTATTTGCCTTTGGAAAGGCTATAAACATGCTAATATTTGCAGGCTTAAAAAATGAAAGGTTCTCTACCTGAATGACTAGAATTTCTTGTTATGTTGTAATATATCTTGGGAATTTAGGTCCAGATCCACAGATATATTTAAATCTCTAAACAGATAAAACTCCTTCTGCAGCTCCATTGTGGAAATAGTTACTGTGATGGGAATTCCCTCAGACAAATGAACCTAAAAGCAGTAGAGAGGTGGTGAAAGAGATGCAGCTACAAGAGAAATCGTGCAGTCAGGTGGCCTAAGGTCAGATGCGTGTCCAAAGTCCCTCTCCTAATGGCTTCTTCAGTCACAAGTTAATGTGCACTGGGATCCCTGGCCCTGTCAGCTGCACAGACTCTGCAATTGCCTCTTTCTGACTAGGGCTGTTCTAGAATGGGCCTATTCAAGATTAAAAAAAAAAAAAAAAAGAAATTAAATGGGCATGTCGAATTCAGTGGCTGTAAAACGTGTCTGAATCACAGTCATGGAGACCAAAATTCTCTGCCTTTCCACAGAAGTGCTCCAGTTCTCCCGTGCTGCCTCTCAGAGGTGTGGTAGTCCAGACCTGAAAGGAAAAACAGCGGAGGAGTTGAAGGGTGCAGTGTGTGTGTCTGTTTAATCCTCATTTGCATCCCTAGTGAGACTGTCAGCAAAGCAGCACATAAATACCACTGTTGGTATCTTTGCTTATTTAATTTATGTAGCTATTCACTGCACAGGAAACAAGAGCACTGAACTTATAGTTCAGTCATCAAAGAGCATTCAGTGATAGCCATTATCAGGACCATTTCAACATCTTTCAAAGCTAATCTTGCAATATGACAAGAAGCAGTTATGGAAGGAAACACTGACTTTGGGTCCACTCAAGTGCAATCTGTTCACATGGCTGCAGCTTGAACAGGGTGCCTCCTAAGGGTCTCCCCCTTTTAAACTGGTAGAGAGAATAAACTTGGAGTGGTTTTGATTTTTAAGGCGTTATTAAAAGGAAGAGGTCAAGGACACATGGGTCTGATTTTCCTCTTGCACTCTGAAAATCTGTCTCAAACTCAGTCCCAACTTTTCTGCTCAGCTTTGATGTTCTGTATCTGTAGCCATAGAGAACTGCTGTGAAAAAAGATTGCTTGTGCTGAAGGAAAGAGAATGTTCAGCTGCAAAGCACTAGTGTCCCTATCCTATTCTGCATCTTGCATTTTCTCATGATGGTGAATCACAATCCTTTACTCATAACAACAGTAATTTGTTGTTGTGGAAAGTAAAAGAATGGTTTCAATTCAACATGCTGTCTTAATTTTAAAGGAAATACAAGCTGCAAAGTACAAAGAAATAAGTAATACTTGTTAATAGGATAATTAGAAAATCCTGTAGGAAGAGCAGTGAGGAACATCTGAAAAACTAGTGGAATTTAGCATTCACTTGGCAAAGTTTATTTCATATAAAATCATCTCATTAAGAGTTTCAGCTTCAAAACAGAGAGGTAGGCAGTTTTTCTGTGACACTATTATGTTATAAAATAAATTACATGCTTAACTGTTTACAATTTAATAAAAGATGTTGAGATACTAATTAATATTTTATTAATATTTGACCATTAGCTATATGTAACAACAATTTGTGGAGAATGGCCTTGTAAGGTAAATATTAAAATCTAGAGACCTTCCTCTTTTCTTATTTGTATCACTATAAGTAGTTTTTTTCCTGATTTTATCACTGTCAGAGAAATGCAAAACTAACATAAAAACTAACAAGCCAATCTCCATGGAAATCAAGGGGGAATCTTCCCATGGATTTCAGTGGAAACTGAACTGGTCTTGCAATGACAAGGGGATAGATGCATTTCCTTGTGTTTGAAAGATCCCTTAACGACATTTTGCAGGCAGAATAATCTTAAGATCATGACATGTTTGGGTTGGAAGGAACCCTTTAAAGCCCTATCATTGGATCAGCTGCATCAAAGACAGGTATTCAGTGGGAGACTTTTAATGAAGAAAGGGTAGGAGCTTAGAGAGTATTTGTTGGATTTTATTGTACAAAGCCACTTGAAAATCTCTTTAAACTCAATACAGATAAACAATGTTAAAATCCATATATTTTGCTGAGATTTCTGAGGACTTGTTTGATTTGGTACATATGTGCATTAGAAATTTATTTTCCTTAATGCTGTTTAAAAACATAGAGTGGAATTAAACTTAGTGGCAGCATCTGTTCCTGCTCCATCTGTACATAGGAATGGGAAATGTCTGCTCATGTCTATATCAATGAACTGCAAGTGGGGTTTGTGACTCTTCTTTTTCTTTTCTCCCCAAATTTCTTTCCCAAACCTTGTTATCATGCGCCACTGTCAGATTTAGCAAATTTCAACCTGATTTTTTCTTTACTAAATAATTTTAGGTTGAAATAAAAACCTTAGATTTCTCAGCTTTTCCAGATGTTTCACTATCCCAGTCAGGGCAGATGCTCTGTCCTCTGTTCAGGACCATAATCCTCTCTTCTATCAAGTTCAGCTCTTTGTGTCACTGCCATTCACTCATTACCATGGAGGTGCTTCACATACCAAGGTGACTGGGCAATCTCCGACAGCTGAAATGATTTGAAATACCTAAAATATCTCCTTAGCAAACCCTTTTAAATTTAATTCTCTCAGACTTATAAAAACCTAAATTACACTCACAAAAAAATGAGACCAAAAATTTTAAATTTTGCTTCTTCATATAAAACTTTACATTTATACTTGTTTGGTGTTTCTTTTTGGCTGTTTTTTCCCCACACTTTTGGTTGGTACATCTTAGCTTTAAAGCAGCCCATAAATAAGTTAGAACACATGGAGATGCTGGTTTCTGAAAAGGATCAGAAGCTATAGCCATGTATGGTACCCCTTTGTCCATGCGAAAAGATCAAAAGCCTGACAACACTTGGGACTACATACAAAAGCAATGGACATTCCAGAAGAGTACAGGAGTTGAGAGCTTGCCAGAGAAGGGAACAGTTTGGGGATTTTGTTTGCTTTTTCATTTAGTAACTATTGTGACTTGGTATTATTAAAAAAAAAAAAAAAAAAAAAAAAAAGGGACAGCAATTAAAGGGGAATTTGAAGTTCCTCAAGAGCTCCCTGCTTTCCCTAGTCACCAGGGCTTTGCATCAATGAGTGCAGATGGCTTCTGCTGTCCACACTCTGCTGCAAGGGCTGCTGAGGCTCTGGGAGCAGTGTCTGGCTAAATGAACCGGAGAACACAGGGGGAGCAAAGAGGGCAAACCAACCCTTCAATATTTTAGTTCCTCAGTGCAGTTCATAAACAGAATATGCAACTAATGCTTCTGTGAATATGTACTGATGAATGAAAAATTCAATGAGCTGAGCCATTTCTCAGCTTCTCCACATACTGGAGTGGGGAGTTTCTCCCTTTCCTGGCTCCTGGGGATGGATTTGCCATTATATGCCTGGAAGCGTGTTTGTAACTTTGCAGCATTGACATCGCTGTTCCCTTGCTCCCCTTCACTACTGGGAAAATGATTTTTTGTGCTACTCTCATTAGAGTAGGAATAGTGTTTGTACCCCAGAACAAATGTTACAAGTGATATAAACAGTGTTATTCTTGTGCCAAAGTGTATGCTTAGGATAAAGCTTCTTTTTAATTACGTTGGTAAATTACTTTTGAGTTACGAGGCAGAGCTACAGGAAGCAGCTTTATAAACCTGATTGTATAATTTTCGTGTTTTCCTACTTTAAGACCATGTAAACAGATGAGTGTACAAAGTGTCTACAGAAGCTTCATATAGATATTTTGTATCACAGGAATACCTCTTACAGTGTTCTGCAACAAAACCTTTATAGACTGGCTAGTGGCTAGACAAATGCGCACAGGGGTACGTGAACTGTCCTGGATCCCAAGAATTCAATAGCAGAGCATCTGGAGATTGCTACCTGAAACTTTGTTTTGCCTGTTGGAGACCTCTGTGTTGGCGTGGAGAGTGTTTTAGGAGCTGTCTTGCCTGCCCTTGGCTGCTTTATCCATTACTGTATATTAATACCCCAGGAGAGGCAGTGCTAGGAGGGAACAATTTTCTCCAGGCACATTTTGGCATGTGATCTGTGAGGTGACAAGGGACCCAGGCAGATTAGTCCTCATCACCCTGCCTTGTTAGCAGAGATAAAGCACCCCATGGCCTGTATGAAGGTGCTTGGTGCTCTGTGCCCATACCACACCGCAGATTTCTGCAGCTCCCTAACAGCATCCAGCAGTAGGGGGAGGTCTAAGCCAAGCAGCCCTGGTTGGAGCCTGGCAAGGAAGCTGAGACAAGCGGCCACACAATGTGAGAGAGACGTGGCCGGAAAAGCTTAGGCAAGGTTCTTGAAGAAAAAAAAAAAAAGTGAATAGATGCAAGGAGAAAGGCTGGATAGCCAAGAAACAAAAGCAGCCAGAAAGCTAAATACATGCAGCTGAAGAACTTAAAAAATTCAGGAGGAAGACATGAGAGGTGGCCAGAACAGCATTAACAAAGCAGACTCTCCCTTTCCCTTCCCTGATCATCTTTCATTCCACTACATCCTTCTCCTCAGCTCCTGGCTCCTCATTCTTTCCTCCTCCCTCCTCCTAACCATTGTGGAGAATGGCAGCTTCAAAAAGCTGTCAGCTCAGCTTTGCACAGCAATAAGAGAGTGATACAATGCCCAGACTGATGAGTGAATTTAGGAAAACAGTTAATACAATAAACCAAAAATTAAGATACTTCTAAAAAAATGGAGGGATTTTGCCATTCAATACGTAAGTATTTTTCTCTTAAGGAAAAGGTAATTACAGGTAGCTGTGAGAGAGTGTGACAGAGTGTTCTGATTGTCTTGGCTTGTGAATGAGGTGTTGTGTGTCCTGTTCTTGAGTAGTCACTTTGCCTACTACAAAGTCAGTTGAAATGTGGTGCCTTGTAATCAGGCAGCGAGGAGTGTGCCCTGATAGTCTCTCTGGTATGATGGCAAAAAACCAGGAAGGAAAACATTTTTCTTCATCTGCAGCACTTAGAATTTGGTTTATTTGTTTGTTCTTTTTGTTTGTTCTCACACATCCAGTTCAAAAGAGCAAGAGTTTTGATGTTGTAGCAAATAGGTGAATAGCAAAATGACATTTTCACAGTCAATTCTGTTCTGAAGAAACCCTTTCCAAATTCAGTAGAACAGATTCTGGCAGGTGAGAGGAAATTCTGGCAGTGGATAAATGTTTCTGGAGGCATTGCTAGTGAAGGCATTGGTTTGAGTTGAAAAAGCATCATCTTAGTCCTTTCAGTTATTTTATTGTTTCTGTCACAGTAGTGTGGAACAGGCTCTGTTGTGCTCTGTGCTTTACAGGCTCAGAGGATGTGGATACAAAAATGCTGCTAGCAAGGATTTTCTTGCTATTTTCTAAGTCCGTGAGAGACTTTTCTCTCTCACAGAAGAGGTAGCAGAGTTCTGTAAACAATGAAACTCCTGCAACCTTGAAAAGTCTTGTTTATGGTATAGTAGAAAAATATTTTGACAATGGATGTTTTAGGATTTTAGCCAATCACCCCCAAGGGGTGGCTGATCCTTTGTCCAATTAGACTATGAAGAAAAAAGTCTATGAAAGAGTTTGTAAAATAATTAAAGAAATCAATCTTGCTGCACAGTTCCTGCCTGCTGGATCTTCTCTCCTCCTCCCTACGGCTGCGGGACATGGTGATATACTCGAGGGCATTTTAATAAGAGGATGCTTATTCTGTCCCTGGAGATCACAGTCCAGATGGTGGACTTGTATAAAAAGCAGGGAAATACTACAGGGTGAAGACAGAAGTTTTACTCCTTGACTTCAGAATTAATCTGATGCTGGGTTGCCCAAACACACTGAATACTAGTGGCAGTGTTGAGAAATGAGTGCAGATCTCCAACAGCAAGAGCCAGGTTTGTTCTATTAACCAAAAAGTTTCATTCTTGTTGGGTTTTTCTTAGGTAGTGGAAACTGAAATTGGCCAAGCTTTCTAGGAATATAATAAAGAGAGACTAAACTCAGATATTGCATTTTGGTTTTTTATTCCTAAGGCCATCAGGAAGCTGAGAAGCTCCCTGCGCTGATGAGCAGGTGTGTGTGTCACACTCAGCAGCATCAGGCCTTTGAATGTTTTGCGACCTTGTGAGTCCAATATCTGCATTTTGGGTGTGTGCAATTCTGACTTGTGTCCTTTTTTTTCCTGGAGTGATTAGGACTCAAGTTTATATCTTTATTTTAGAGTCAATGGAAGTGTCAGTCTGGATTGCCTAACTTCCAGGGGAACTTTGCTCTCCACAGTCCAGCTGTGCTGGCATGGGCTCATCAGAGGTCGTTTGGGGATCCTAATGAATGAGGCTGCAGGTTCACTTCTTCTGAGCTTCTCAGGCTCGTCCCAGTGTTCCTAGATTGGTTCATACACTTTGTGTCATCTGGGAAGTCTCCTACGCTTTTTTCTTTCTTTTAATTTGGAAACAACATATCTTGCACGTATCAATTTCAGAAGCAGTAGCTTCGCAGATGGTTGTTATACACAGTTTCACGTATATCCCCTCAAAGCTAAACTAATTTGGAATTGCCAAGAATTTGCCATTGTGAGAAAATAATGATGTTGTCTTGTCTTCCTTTCATAGATGTTCATTACTTCCAGACATGGAGCAGAGTATGGATTAATTCACCTTCATTTCTACTCCATAGTTCTGCTAAGCTTGTTTTTCTGACCCAGCTCTGTGTGAAAAGGACTATTGCCACTATGCAAAAGCTGATGTCAGATCTCTCCTCTCCCATTCCCTATAAAATCCTCCTATAACAGTCCACTTGTAGCCTTGTGCTTGGTTGGACTTTGTGAAGATATCAGGGGTGACAAGTGAAGGGACTGGTGGGTAGACTGGAAATAAGCAAGGCAACAACACAGCCTTGGAGTTAAAAGAAACAGAGCAGGAAAGTGCATTACTAGAGTTCTTGTGGCAGAGCAGTGCTGGGCAAGGTGAATGCCTCTGCTGGGATGCAGATATTACTGTCTCCTGAATGAGATGTAAAACCAGATACACACCATTTGTGGTTGTAGAGGTCACATGGGACCTTTTGCAAGAGCAAGGATTAAGATCTCAGAGTGCCAGCCAAGTCCAACTCTGGTAGTTGAATTTTGCCTATCTAAATTTTACAACAGTTTAATTTGGAAGACTTCACTTCCCCTTCTGCAAACACAGCTGTGTAGAGCTGCTGGTGCAGAATGTCTGCTGCTTTCCACCTGAGAGCATGTTTCAGCACTGGCTGTACTGACCCACGAACATACAGCCAATGAAGCACTTGGAATGTATTCATGATGACACTTGTTATAAATACATCATGGGCACTGTGCTTGCATGCACCCAAGTGTGTGCACAGACATATTCTTCTACATATATTTCTGTTGGCTCATCTATACAGATTATTCATGTGTGGGTACATTGGGCCAAAATATGCTTTTAGCCAGAAAGGGTTGGTTTTTTTTTTAAAGTATATAAAATATGTAAGAGTATTTACCATCAGAATTCATTGCATAATAACACAAAAACTAGCAGTGAGTGCCTCAGCTATGATTTTAATCCTTTCTCACTTTCAACTAATAGCTGGTATTGCCAGGAATAGCAGGGTATTAGTCAGTGTTAAATCATGATAATAGGCAATATCACCAGAGGTCTTGAGCATTAAATGCATGAGGTACTAACCAGTCCCCAGGCACTGCAGAGTGAGCTGAGAACAGGATTATAAATTGTAAGTCAATTGGTTAGTCTTTAGCAGCTCAAACTGTGGTCTGGACAGAACTCACTGGAAGTGGCTCACATATGTGTTAATGATAATTATGATTAACTTCAGTGTAGCAGTTTTCATCGCAAAGGCTCCCGCAGTGCTTTACTTCTCACAGTGCAGCAGTGCTGACACACATCCATCCCCACAGCAGATGACAGAAAACCTACAGCATAAAACCCAGAAGGGGATGAATGGGAAACTTTGGCCCATGACACTGGAACAGTCTCGTAGGCTCATGGAAAGCAACAAGGAACTTTTAATTTTCACATGAATTCTGGGTTCTAAGGGCAGAGTTTAAAGCCCCCTGTTCAATAAACTGCCTACTAGTAAAAGACAGCTACCACAGAAGGGTGAAGAACTTGCTCTGCTCTGCCAATGTTCAAACCTTATGGTTACAGGATGTCTGTTCAGACATTAGGTTTAGACCACCAAAATTATTCTCTCTGGCAACATCTGTGCTGAACTGTGACAGGCAGCTCAAGGGCTGAATAAAACAATGACATCATGGCCTTACCTTGTGTCATCCTAGAAAAATCTCAGCTCAAGTACAGCTTCGTTATTGCTGCAAGCATTTTTGTTCCAGTGGCTCATCACACTGCAGGCAACTGGTATAAGGGAGAGACAACACGCTACGAAATCAGAGGTGAAAGAATTCTGGGAATGAATTAAGCTTCATTTTGCTGGTGTACCCCTATGACGAAATTAATTCATTCCTGTATTCATCCAAAATGTATTTCAAGATGGCTCCTTAAGATAAAACTGATTATTTTTTTAAATACTCTTTAAGAAAAGCCTACATATTTTTCCAACATTATACATAAAACCAAGCAAAACCACCTTGAACTGTAGTTACTATTTAACATGTGTTCATTTCTTGCAGATAATACTCTTTGTTATGCTTTTCTATACTGTGCCTTTCTCTTTTTCCTCAGTCATTCAATGCCTTGCAATAACATATATTTTTCAGAACCCCTTATAACTCCCCCTTTCAAATTTCTGCCTACTGATACCCAGCTTTATTACATACTCTTTTAGAATGCATTTTAAAGAAGATATTCTAAGTTTTGCTGATGGCAGCAACTTTCCCTCATCCAGGTGACTTCAAAATTACTTTACTTTTTTAAGGGAAACATTCTAAAATAATGTTCAGTGGTTATGATGAAAAGTGCCTGAAAAGACGTTATCTGACTTTATTATAAAAGGCTGTGCAGGTTTTATCTGCTTTTATGGTATCAAGTAAAATTTGTTCATAATGACAGTCAGCAAAACTAACAATAATAAATACCAACTGGATAATATATGAGGATCAAGAGCTTAGGGAAGAATAAATCACATCTTAACAGCTATTCAATAGCAGGTGAATATGCTAGTTTCTGTATCAGATATTATATTGAAGTTTATGACAGAAAAAGTTATATTACAAAAAATATATATTCTGTGATATATTATAGCACAGAAGTTACCATATTTTTATTTGTGTGACAATATTTCATAATGTATGCTTTCAATAAGATGTTCTTTCTTGTTTTCCTTTGGAAGTGAATACCTGAAACTGCCACTAATAGCATGGTACTTCTAAAAAGGAACACAGAAAAAATATAGTAAATATATAGTAAATGCACCTCTCCCTGAATTAAGTTACTTTCTGTACTTTTTCCTGGGAATTGACTTCCTATTTCTTATGAACTTTCCCACATACTATTAGAATGTTGCCTAAAGCAATATGGGACTCCCCTCTATGGGGTAGTGGGACTTTTATTTCTTACTGTTTAAACAGGTGCTTTAGCAACTCTAATGGCATCACTTTCTACTACTATATAAATTCATCATTTTCAGATGCACCTCTAGGGTCTTAACTGGATTGCATAACATTTTTAGGCCATTATACATTTTTGGTTTTTATGTCTCAAAACTTCTTGAAGAAATTGATCAACGTAAAAATTATTCTAATTTGATTAGGTTCTTTATGTCTGTTGCTGATGGAGAGTTCTACAATATTTGTTTTCTGCAAATACTCCAAAGCCCGCTATGCATTTGTGAAAACATTTATTTGGAATTTTGGAGCATTTTTCAATTTTCATGAACTTTGAACAATGACATGCCGTTTGCTATACCACAAAGTAAAAAGTCATCCAGTCAATAATACCTCAGGACACGTGACACGGCACACATCACAAATACAGTTTGGAAGCTGCTTCAAAGTGGGTTTGAATAATTATAAATCATAAATCCACTTGCAAAAATCTGGGACAGATCACACCCAACCCTTCTCAAAATGGCCAAAAAACTTAATGTTTTCAGTTTCACAAAGACAATTTGAACATTGGCACTGATTGTGAAGCTGATGTCTGTTTTCTGCTCCCCAGCAGACAATAAATGTACAGGTAGTTACCTGAGCTGCATCAAAGTGAATTCTGAATATTATGCTTTCTTGCAGAGCTTTATTCTCTAATAAATACTAACAACTAAAGGTTTGTGCTTGGCATGAACAAAAGGAAATCCGTGTGTGCTTTATTGTCAGAACTGGCTGAGAAAATAGCCCGTGATGACATTGGTTCAGAAGACAAATCCACAGAGCCCAAGCTCTCCAGCCAAATGAGTGGGGACTTCTATTGTTGTTGCAAATGCTGGTGAGCCCAGCAGATGTGCAGGAATGAAGCAAAAGCACAACATCCACATGGCTCTCTTTCCAAGTACCTGGGCGCCACCCTTAAATTCCCACTTAATCTTTATGTATTAAAAATGGCTTTGCCCTGACACTTGATGCCTCTTAATGAGTGAGAGTTGTGCACATCTGGCACCTGCTAAGTGCAAATGCACTCCATATAAAATTGTTTAGACTCCCTACCACATGCTCTGCTGCCTTTTATCTCTTTGAAGCTGTTCTGTTCTGATTTTATGTTCCTTGTCTGGGACTTTGCCTATCATTGCCTACAAGTCTATATTCTAAACACACTGATGACTTCATCCCTCCCCACATCCACTTTTCCTCATTTACAGTCTCTTTTGCAGTCTACATCTTTTAATAGCCAATCCCATTTATCCTGTTGCAACTCTCTCTGGGATTGAATCTGTGCAGTGGCTTTTTATTGTTCTCTGTCCTCAGAACCATAGAAATCTGAGATGGAAAAGGCTGATGAGGTCATCTTGTCCATTCCCCTTGCCAATGCTGAATTGTTTCCTACAGTCTAATTTTAAAATTACGCATTCAGCTGGGCTTCCACCTCTTCTCTTAGAAGATTATTCCACAGTATTAGGCTGTGTATCACACCATTAGGAAGTTTTTCCTGACAGTTATCTTGAATTTTCCTTCCTGTGCTTTTGTTCCATAGTTCATAGCCGTGTCCACTCCAAACAATACGTTTCACTCTTTTAGAACATACAGCCTTCAAAAACCCACCTATCACTCCTTTTAAAAAGATTCTATTAAATACTATCAGATACTATCTGTTACTATCTTCCCCACTCACAATACTGTATAGAGATATTTCTGATTGTCCCATTTTGCTTTTCCTCTGCAAGGAAAGAAACAGAAGGAACAGGAAGCTGGAGCTCTGTTCCAGCTCATATTATGACAGGTGCCGTGTGAAGACAAGAAGTCCATGTGTGAACAAGACTTTCTATTCGAACCCTCCTTCATTAAAATTCCTGCTGCCTTTAAAATTTTAACAATGTCAATTAATTCTACATACACCTTTCACACATCCAGGCGAAATGCTGATGTCCTCCACCAAAAATGTACTTCAGGGAAAATCCTGAATACAGACATATATACTGCTTTGAATCAGAGAGACTTTGGATTATGTTGTATACCTCTGAACATGTGTTTGAAGGAACTGAGCCTCTTTCACCTTTTCATACCCAACTCTCAAGTGCTCAAAATCAGCACATTTTAGCTGTGATTTTTCAGAAGGACCTTGCACCTCTTTGGATATTTAAATGAGTGGCCACACAGTCAAATTACCTCAGCTAATTGGGTTGATGTAGCCTAAAAGTACAGCCCATCATTTAGAGACCTAGAAAATGTTTAGAATATCTGGCTTCTGCTGTGGAAACCGAATTCTTGGAAATTTGGCCATGGGTAACTTTGATCATTTTTTCCCCTACTGTGAGTGCTGAATACTTCTGGACATGAATGAACTTGTACATGACTTTTAAGACATCTTGAGTTCACCTTCATGTCTGCTTGTCAGCTTTTGTCAGCCTGATATGGACTGACACAAGCACGGCCTCAGAGAGGCTAATGTGCCTGGTGCCTCCAGCTGTATAAAAATCTGTCATAAGAATCCAGGGTGCATGTTGGCAAAAACAATCACCTGCTGTTCACAGGAATTTGAGAATCTCTGGGATTCTTTTAACCAAATAAATATTCTTGGGAAGAGCTTTTCGTAACCAGTTCTAAATCTGACAATTATCTTGGTAGGGTTGGCTCCACAAAGTCCTGTGGAGCATCAACGATCTGGTCAGAATAGAAATAGACTGGCCATGAATAGTTTCTGTAGGAAGTAAATGAGAGGGGTGATTTAGAGGAGCTCACCACTTAAGAAGCATATGGGCAGGCTGGGAAGTACATATGCAGCACGGGCATGGCTCACTGGGACGCAATTACAGCAGGATATAAGATGTGGCAAGTGGAAGTATAGTTATACCAGAACTAAGAGGTGGTGGGGTGTTTCCCCCTCCACCAAAAGCTCTGCAGTTTGAAGTCAGCACTCATTACTCTGTTTGGGACTCCTACACAGTGCTGTATATTAGAGCCCCGACTCTGTTTTCTCAATCACTTCTTCTGCAGCTTAGGGACGGTTATTTTTGGCAGTCCTTCTCTTGCCCCTTTCCCTGCACTCTTGCTCTCTCTGCAGCTGTAATTGCTCCTGCTCTCTCAGAGGTCTGGGGAGAGTGTGGAGCAACCAGACCTCTGAACTGTGCACCCAGGTTGCTTGCAATGCCTCTCTTTTCAAGTGCAATTATGCAGGTTCTGTGTTTTCCCCCTGCTTTGCTCTCTGGGTGGTCAGGAATCATGTCTTTATCCTGTTGGGAGCAAGGTGCCCCTCTGAGGCTCAGATGGAAGGTTGTTTTCCTCCTTCCACCCAGAGATGCAGAAGTTGCAGTTGTCTGTCTTCATGTTGTCTGCGTCTAGTTTGTACCAAGCTGCTCTACTGGGAAAACTCATCCTTTAAAAGGACTGTTGTACTATACATTGTTCTCACTGCTCTCTGTCCATGGATTTCATTATTAGAGAGCAATGAAACTCTCTGTGGGTGTAGAGGGACCATTTTTAGCTAGAATACTACTTATGGAAAAATGAGTTATGTTTCAGATCCAAGTCTTCAGCTAACCTGTGCAATAAAAAATGAACCAAGGATCATCTCTTAGAAACATAAAATTTTTGTCTTTCCCTAAAGAAAAGAAATAGTTTTCTAGCAAGGCTGATGACAGTATTCCTTCTGAAAAAAATTCAGGCTTTTTTTTTCTTCCTCCACAGTATTTCTGGACACTTGCCTTAGATAGCTTAATGTGGAGTGATAAGCATTGTAGGAGATCCCACAAATATTCCCAAAATTCACTCATGCTATTGGTTGATGGCACTCATTTTTCTTCACATACTGTCGCAGCTTGCTGTGTTCAGCAAAATTGTCTTGATGCTATTTTCAGCATCTCCTCTTTACATAAAGTGATTATATTTAGTTAGTATTTCTTAAATCTGTAGTTTCTTTATTTTTCTTTATTTTTCCTTTTTGCCTCTACCACCTCCCAGAATAAAACTGTTCCCACCTTTTCTTCCTCCCATCCCATTTCAGAATTACTGGCCCACACTCTAAGAATGTGTTCCCGATAGAAGAGGAGAAATGCATTAAAAAATCTGCTCTCTCTCATATTTTCTGTGCACATTTTTTTTCCCAGCTTGACTGCAGTAACTTTTGGCTCATGAAAAGGTATCTTAGAAAGCAAAGTAGATTAATGGAAAGAAGGTAAGCAGTGAGGACCCAGTTCGGGTGTCAAGGCTGATCCTTCTCAGGGACCTTACTTCCCATTCAGAGTATTTCACAAGTCACTGATGCCTGCCAGTGGCTCTGCTTTTTGGATGGCTGAGGAGAAGCACTTGCAAAGACCTGGGTTTTTGGAAGGGGCTGAACATCTGCACTCAGGCTCAACAACTGTCCAGTCTGTGAAGGTGGAACGCATAAAATCATTTCAGTTCCTGAGGAAAAGCCATCCTGATGGGGCTGGGTTGATGCTGCATGGCTGTATGTATTTCAGCAGCAAAACCAAGGGAGAAGGCTGTGTATCCCATTTGACCCATGCATCCCAGCAGCATCTCCTAAGTGTCCCTGACTGGGACACACAGACTCTCCGTCTGCTCCATATCTTGGTGCTCGCAGGAATCTTACTGTACCTTTCAGGCACAGAGCACAGGGGCTCTTCAGCTCTGGGTTATTGCTTCTGCAGACACAAGCACTTTTCTGTTTGAAATATTTATTTATTGATTTATTGCCTGATGCCCACCTACTGTATTCCCAGGCTTTGGTTTCCAGGTTTCCTCCCCTGTCAGGGAATCCAGTAGTAATTTACACAGCAGGCCCATGGCCTGGGTCACAAGCTGGGCAGTCTGTGCCAATGCAGTTGCAACATTTTTTCAGAGTTAAATATTTAACAGGTCCAATTATAGATGTGAACCCTTATGGAGTGCTACCCTGGAATGCATCTCCTATATTTTCATTCACGTTAGTAGTTTCTCATATTTCTTTTGCATGTCTAACATTAGAGGGTGACACTAAGATTAATGGAAGATACTGGAGTGAAGATTAAATACCAGCTTTAAAGACACGTGAGCAATCTGGCTTGGGGCCAGTCACAAGGATAAT
Source organism: Corvus cornix cornix (assembly GCF_000738735.6). NCBI lineage: Eukaryota > Metazoa > Chordata > Aves > Passeriformes > Corvidae > Corvus > Corvus cornix. Next base: position 19,190,022 of record NC_047056.1, read on the forward strand.
GAAGTAGTTACAACTTCTGACAAAGCCAGAGGTTTAGGAAGGAACTGGGGACACGACAGCACACGTGTAGAGTGTGAATTTTAGGAACATGGTGGGGAACTGTAGGGAGTGTGGGAATCTGAGTGGTTGTTTTTGGGACCTGCAAGGGCAGCCATAGAGGATATGAGAATGGAGGTAAGGTTATCACAGCAGGGGTACAGGACAAAAACCCACAGGAAACAAGGTTTCATTAGCTCTGCTGCTCACAGAACAACTTGTTTTAATTAAGCTTCCCTTCCATTTCTAAAGGGAAAATGCAGGAAGAATAAAAAAAGGAAAGGGAAAAACCTGAAAAAATAAAATCAAAACCATGGAACAACATTTTAAAATATTTTGAGTTCTTTTCTTATTCTTCTTGTGGTTGTTTTTTTTTTTTTTTGTTAGCTACTGTACCACTCCCTTTCACCCTAAGAACATCATTAATTACATATATATTCTTTTTCTACTACAGCATTTTCAAAAAGTCATCTCTGTGACCTACTTGTTGCTCCTTCTTGTCAAGGCTAGGCATTTTTTGTATGAAGGTGTTTGCAGTAGAAACTCATGGTCGTGTCTGATAAGGAAGAAGTGTAGAGGTACAACCTTTTGCCTTTTGAACTCTGAGGATTTTCCTATCTACCTCCAGGGCCAGGATTTTGGTCTACAACTGTAATAAAGTAGCTCTTTTGGGGTATCTTTCTTAAAAAAATTATCTCATAACATTGCTTGCTGATGGAACTCTTCCACTCTTCATTATTATTTTGTCTTTTCATGTGGGAGATGGTGCTCCTGAGAGGTGGACAAGTGTTCAGTCATGTCAGGGTCACTGAAATGAATGAAGGGTCTGGTTTGCAAGGAACCTTTTTGTTCAAACAATTTGTAGTGCCCACCGATGTCAGGGGTAGTCATCTGCAAGTGGCAGTGACAGCACCTGGCCAGTCCACTCCAAAACTGGCCAGACCTCTTGGAAGGCAGGAGGTTACAACCACCAGCCCAGGGACACAACACCTTTGAGGTACTGAACCTTTGCCCTGCCTTGCAGGGTTTGAGTGCATTGCAGTAACATTGATTCACAAAGAAAAGGATTTTTTGGGCTTCCAGGATTCCAGCTGCTCTGCTGGTACTTGCCTTGTCCCAGGGGTCCATAAAATGTTCTGTTGGCCCCACAGCTAGGCTGAGATGGATGAAACTCTGACACTGCAGGAGCTTTAGGAGAGGCAGTGATTTCCCTGGTTTTTAAAGACTAGGTTAACATAATCATACCTGTACACCACGTGGAGCCACTTGGATCAGGGGCATACCTAAGAGAAGAGCAAGCAACAGAAAATTGTGAAGTCTCTTCTTGTTTATCAAGTAACATTTGCCTGGTTCAAGAGAAGTAGAGGTAAAAGCAAGAAAGAAAGCAAGAAAACAGAAGAAAGTAAGAAAAAACAGGGAAAGAAGAAAAAGAAAGTAAGCAAAGAAGCAAGCAAGAAAGAAAGAAGGCAAAAGAAAGAAGGCAAGAGAAAGAAGGAAAAAAAAAAAGGCTTGGTCCAATAAGAAGCAACAAAATCATAAAATATATAATAAACCCACATGGAAAAATAATATAGTTGATTTCCTGCATCTCTCTGAGTTATGTTTCAGTAAATGTATAGCACACATACTGTGTTAAAAGCAGATTTGACAACATATAAAACATTAAAAATATTATGACATTGGCCAATATTTATGATGTATATTTCCACACATAAAATATATTGTGTCATGTCATGGATTTTAAAAAACATGGAAGTTGGCCATGTCATAATATTTTAGAGCTTTTTAATACATTGTCAGAGCTATTTTAAATATACGTGCTCAGCATTTTATGAAACTTCCAACACATGGACATACGGAAAATATCGACTGAGTTCACAGGAGACCAGCATTTCAAATGTAAAGTTCAGCTAATACACACTTTCTTGCATAAAAAACCCTTTTCTTTTTGGTATATTTCTTGAACTTTGACGTATTCACCTTGTTGCACTTTGTGTGGATTTATACCAGTGGTGCTCAGCATTGAGCAAATGAGAATTGCATTTGACCTGATGATTTGGGTTTCATGTACTTGAAATTCCCACTGAAGTTTTGCAAAATGGGACCATCTGGCAACTCACAACTACAGAAAGCCTCACAAAAATGTCAACGATCAGCTGACAGAACCCCTCCAGTTTTACTAATTCTTTGCACTTCCATCAGAGTATTTCAGTGCTAGCCCTTGAAGAACACCAGCAGCATGGCTCAGGGACATTCAGAAATCCCTTCTGGAAGAGACTGAGGACAAGCAGGGCTAAAATGGGTTGGGTATTTTATCTGTGTGAAAGCTGGAATGTTAAGGGAGCTGGAAGGTTAAAGCAGTTTCTGAGGATCAGAGGGAAGTTTTGGCGTTTTCTGGAAACAGGTACTGGATTCCCAGTCCCGTGATTTAGCAACAAGACCACCCTTGGCTTTCTAAATGCCTTGAGAAATTATGGCAACAGTTCTGACAGCAGGTTTTACAAAGGAATTCTTCACTGTAAGGGTGGTGGGGCACTGGCTGAGGTTGCCCAGGGAAGCTGTGGATGCCCCATCCCTGGAAGTGTTCAAGGACAGGTTTCAGCAACCTAGTGGAAAACATCCCTGCCCATGGAAGGGGCTTGGAAATAGATGATTTTTAAGGTGCCTTCCAACTAAAACCATTCTGTGAGTCTATGAACTATTCTAAGCTATGTTATTAAAGTCTAAATTTTCAAATACTACTGGATATGAATATAACTAGTTTTTTTCTTGTCTTTTAAATTCTTCTTGTTATTTTTCCTTCAACTGCAAACTCTCCTGCTGTAGCCTTTGCATGATAAGCCATACAACTTCTATATAGTATCATGGAGTGTTACCATGTTTTAAAGAGCATGTTTGGTTTGCTTGCACTTGCCAGCATCTGTGTTGGGTCACCACACACATGGTAATGGGGATATTTTTTTTTTTCATTTCATACCTTATACATCACCAGAAAGTCACTGGAAACAAGTAATTGCTCCCAAGGACACTACATAACTTAGCTCAAGGTGTTCAGAGGAAAATGAGAGGCAGCAGATATGCCCCTTGAAGGACTAATGTATATGGCATCACCAAACACTACAAGATAATTATAATTATAGGTGTCACTGTGAATAAGGATGGGTGGAGCTGAGGCAGAAGCCTGTGTTTGCTTCAGCAGCGATACAGACCTACCTATGCTGCTGTGGGACTGTGTGACACTGCTCTAATTAGTTACTTAAATGTTCTCTTTTTGGCTCCTGAGTGTTGGTATGGCAATTCTTCCAGCTAAAAGTGTCTTTCAAATTGAAAGACAGCAGTGCATTAGAAACAAACATTAGTTTGGAGGGTATTTAAAAATAACTAGCTATGTTCTGTAAATAAGGTTGCCACACTGCCCCAATTAGATTTGATTTTTTTTTTTTTAATCTTTTGCTGGCTGGTAGGAAATGTTATTTCAGCACTTCCAGGAACACTGGGCTTTTCTAGGCATCATCCAACAGGTTTAATTTAGATTTACATTGTTTGTTTGACTGTTTTATCTGATTTAAAGGGTAGCATAAAGACATTGATTCTCCAGAGCAAGTTATAGCTTTCACATATGCTTCATGTTGAGCTCTGGGTTTTAGTGGGGGATTTGCTGTTGAGGGGGCTGGAGAAGGTGAGGGAAAGTTTGGGCAGCATACACATCATGGTCTTTTCTTCTAGCTTGGGTGTGTCATTCACTCAGCGTCTTTTCCAAGAGATTACACTTGAAACACAGTATCATTATATAGAAGAAGAGCAGCTTCTGCAAAGTCCTAACTTTTCAGGATAAACACAGGAACAAAAAACATCTTTAGTTTCTTAGGAGCTAAGAGGACCATATTTGCCTACTGCTGAGAAAAGAAGAAGCAAGAAAACAACCTAAACATTGAAACTTATTTCCAAGTAAGGAAAACAATTTGAAAGCATGGTATGTAATTACAATTAAAAACAAAGATTCCAATTCTTTTCCTCTGTGGACAAATCTTGGTTAGAGACAGAAATTCAGAGCAAGTATTTTCCTTATTTCTTGGGAAAACATGTCTAACATAATGACAAATGAAAAGTGGGAGTTTTACAAGTCTTGATGTCCAGAAGATATTGGTCTCATGCCCCATTTGTTACAGTAGAAACATTAAGGGTAAATTTAAAACTTAGGCCACTACAGTCAAAGTTAAAGCAACAAAGAAAAAAGTTGGATCATCAGGAAATATTAAGCACTTTGTAGGGAGAGAAGTTATTAAGTGGACTCTGTCCAGCTGTTTAGGGGAAGCAACAAGACCATCACAACATGTTTTGAAATGTATCTAGCAGAAATGTGTTTGCTGTAGGTTCAGGAATCATCCTGTTTAACTGTTCCTTAGGAGAGAACTGCATTTACCTTTACCCTGCAGACTGACTGTGATGTGCTTTTCCCACACTAAACAGAACTCAAGAGAGATTATGGTATGGGAACAACAGAGACCCGAGGAGCTCAAACACAAATGATATTTAAGAGGTACTCTGGCTGCAGGCAGGTGGTCAGTCAACAGGTCAATGCCTAGTTTGTTGCTTTATAGAGTGTGTTTTCTCCTTTGACCTTTGAAGACTATGCCAATCTCAAGATCTGAATCCCTCCACAGAAGCATTGGTAGTGTTCCTCACTGTCTGTATGACCCTCTGTAAGAAAGAAAAAAGCTGCTGAGGATGTGTGTGTTGTACACCAGGATCATATCTTCCAGTCTTCCAGAATTTTAGTTCTTCAGCAGCTAGCAGAGGGGAGAGCCCATTCTGCACATATCCTGTGTTGCAGCACTTCTGCTCAGCCCACATCACCAACACCTTCTTGAATGTTATTTCTTACCTGGAAGAGTCAGCAGGTTTAGGTCTGAGAGGATCTGGCCATTAGCAGGAATGTTCAGCAACACCATGGAAAGGACATGAAACACCTGGCATGGTCCCAGATACACACAGCCTGGAACACTTAACGGCACTCAAGGGATAAAATGACCAAACTGTAAACCTCTCTTTCCCCACCCTCCTTCCTTTTTTATTTTTCATAAATGCGCTTTTGAACATTCAGTGCATAGATGTTTTCTTTCTACCTTCTTTTGTCTCTGTGTTTCTTACTTGTGACTCCTTGGGGGCCAATTGAAAAAAAAATGTTCTGCACCATTTACTAAGGTTTTTGGCAGGATTTTTCTAGGAAAGAGTGAGGAATGCACTGTTTCTACATCAACTCACCCACAGGTCACTCTTTGTGCACTGCACACACTTGGTGGATTAAAAATGCCAGGATTCCCGGTTTGTTTGCTCTGAGAAGACTGCATGCACATTTTCCTGTCTCTGTCTCACACATATTTATACACACATACTCCCTTGCACACATACACAAACTCCTTGGTGGGAATGCCTGGTGTCATGCCTATAATGAAAATGCGCTATCAATGACATCATGCAAAGTTTAGATTGGTACTAAACAAGTTCCTGGTGTCAAAGGCAAGCAGGGATTTTGCTGCTTCCCTAAGAACAAGGGAGAAGTCTAGCTGGTAAAATAACCTGGAAGTAATTTCAGAGTATGAAAGTTACTGACTGAAAATCAGTTTGCATATTATGTGTATATATATATATATATATATATACATATATATATATAACAAGTTTCTTGTCTTCATGCCCGTCTGGGCCTGGTGAACATTATGAAATATGTAAGTTGTTAGCAAGGTGATGAAGAAGAATACCAAAACATGAAGGCTGGTGGTGCCTATTGTAAATATGTCAAGACTCAGCTGTATTTCCATCTGATGGTGCTAAGAAATTGTTTCTGATGGAGCAGAATGTAAGGAACTAATGTGATTTAGTTAATCTAACAATTTATGTACTTGCTGCTTTTTGGGTTAGCTTTAAAATCTGCCATAAAATGCATACTTTACAGTGGTAGTCCCAGTAACACTTCTGTATATTGTCCTTTGCATTTTTGTTGGCTTGCTGACATCAGCGCTTTAATACTTAATATCCTGTGAATATTTCTGTGTTTTATAGTTCTGTATGTACTGGAATAAAGAGGGAGGAGAGGACAGAGGCTCTCTAATAAGGAAACACACATTATTCTTTACTGATATGTTTTTGTTCTCTGCTAATAATTTTTTTTTCCTTTTCACATAACCCTGAGGAGGAACTGCTGTCAGAACAGAAAAGGGCAGATGGTAATGTGTATGTGAAGTGTGGTTGTAATTATGTTATTACCTAGGCTCTGTGTAAGGCTTGTTTATGTGAAAGGAGGAGATTAATTCCTTTGGGTTACTAGTGAATAGTCCCAGGCCTGTAACTGATTTCCCTGGAGAGCTACTGAATTCTTCAGCTCTATCTCTTGGCCAGGCTGGGCCTTTTATATGCCACCTCTAAATAAAATAAGATAAAAAAGTCCTGGGAAGAAGTTCTATGTCAAAGATGAGGACTCATCTTCCTGTTAAATCGTGGCAAGAGTAGAGGGAACATGCAAGTGGGAGGTCTAAAACCCAGCAGCCCTTGGAGGCAGCCTGGCAGGGCTGCATTGCTCTCCAACAAACCCCACCATGGCTGAGCAGGTCCTTCCCTGCAGCTCGTGCTCTTTGTGTGCGATTGCTCACTCAGGGAATGTGGTTTAATCTGTTTTGGAGGTGGTGGGGGCAGTAAGAAAAGGACAGGCATATCTGCTTCTAAGAGCTCTGGTTACCATCAGCCCAGCTTAAAAAGCAACAAAGAAAACCTGAAAAACAGGAAATAGCTGTAATTTATTTGTAACATGGCATTAAAATATTGTCTTTGAAACATTCAATGTTGAAAGTATAGAATTATATGGATGAGATGGGAAGAAAACTTCTTGAAAGATGCAGTGAGTTTTGAAAGACAACAGTTCTTATGTTTTAATTTCAGCTGTAACAGAGAAGGTTATAAAGCTGTGACCTTTCAAAGTTGCAGATTCAGAACAACATCCTCCATGCCTGTCTTCAGGCTGAGATGGTTCAGGGAAGAAAGGGAGGAGACAGCTGATAGACATGTTTTGACCATATTTGTGACTCAGGGTGGCCAGCAACTGTGATACTGCAAAAATGGGACCACGGTCAGTCCCAAGGGACAGACCCAATTCTTCCCAACCCACTGCCTGCTGGAGCATCTACCCTATGTCTACTCAGCTGGCTTGATCAGAGCTTACTGTCCTTGCTGGAAAAGCTACTGAAAGGCTTCAGTGGGCTCTTGATAGCTTGCATGGGAAGTTGTCACAAAGATGATGGAATATGTCCACCCATGTGGCCTTCTGTGCCGGGTTCTCCAGCCCACATGAAGCTGGAGAAGTGCTGAGCCTTCACCCCTACACTTGCATAGGAAATCCAGGAAAGAAATCCCCTTTAAGAACAAAACCAAACACAGCCCTTGCTAGGTGCTGTTTATAATGTGAACAATTTGGAAAGAGCTTGTTCCATATTTATGGCATTTTTAAAAATAGATCATATGGCTTAAATATGATACTGTTCCCCACTTCTGGGAAAGCAAAATCTTTCCTCTGGGGTATAAAATATTTTCAAAATGGATGACTGTTAAAATTCAGGAAAAAAAAAAACCAAACAGTTTATAAAAAGTATGCTGACATTGTAAAAAATTAATAGTATGCTTGGAACCCTTTGAGTTTCCAAAATGGTCAGTTCAATAGAAAAAAAAAAAAAAGGCACTTTCTTATTATAAATTTGAGTTGCCTGTCTTGGGTTTTCCTAATGAAAGAATTTTTGGAGTGAATAAAGCTCACATTGAGTGTTCACAGCCCATCTCCCCCTCAGTGTGTAATTTCACCACCCAACCCTGTGGCCTGGAACACTTTCGATTACAACTTTAATAGTTATTTTGGAAAAAGTCGGTAGCCAAATATTCAACCTTTAGAATATTATGTATGAGAGTTTTCTTCTCTTACATGTCATAGGAAATTATGATGACCATGTGTGTGTGAGTGCGTGTGTGTGCCTAAGCAAAATAAATGTACTATTTCATGCTACTGGATTCCATTACTCGAAACTTTAACAACTGCAGCTCTGGGAGGGGCGAGGAAGTTGGGCCAAATTCTCAGTCACTCTAAAATGGGTCATATTAATGCTGCTTCAAAGATCATCTCTATGAATAGCCCAGAAAACCAGGTGTTGGGTAGCACTGGGCTTACCCTGGCCTGGGTTCCATTACTCCAAGTAAAGGAGACATATTTATGTAGTGGGGTTGCCCTTAAGGATCTGTTAAAAAAACCCAAAAAACCAGCTAGGGGTATTATACAGAAATCATTTAATTCTCTTATGCTCACTGTTAGGCTGAGCAGAAATCACTGGTAAAATAAGAGCTGTATATGAGAAGCTTTCAAGAGCTGAACTTGCTTACCACTGTTTAATGTTCCATTATTTTCTTGAATTGGGAACAAATATTTCAGCAGCAGAACACATGACATTCCTGATTAATTGGGTCCTCAAATGAAGTGAGCTGGAGTTCACCATCAGATAAAAAGGAGATGGGTTTGGAAAAAGTTTGGTACATATTTCCTCTTTCTTTAAAGAAGAAAGTTCAGACCTTTTAGCGGTGGCTTTTTATTTCTGCAGTTTATATATCTGTCCTTGCAGAACGCAAATGGCTTATGTGCCTATCTTACCTCAAATCCTAGGTAAAATGAAATTTCTATTTTAATGTTTTAAGTGCATTTTGAAGGTTGTAAAAGGAATCAGATGCTAGACATTAGAGACCTGAATGTCTTCTGTAAGCAATTGAATTGGACTTGGGTAAGCATCTTGCTGGGTCTAACTGCTGATAAATGGAAAATAAAAGGATGTTTTGTGATAATGCAGGCATTTAATGTTGCTGTCTTAGGCTGGATTATGTTCCACAGATCTTGACGTTTAGAGTACTGTAGGAGGACTAAAGCATAAATTAATGACAACTGTACCAGGCTGTGAAATGTTATAGCTTGGGAACAAAATCCCTGAAGAATAGAGTTAAAAATATGTTTGTTGAAATTTGAAAAGAGGAAATGTCTTGAGAATTCCTCCTAATTTCACAGGTTTAAGTCCAAACTGCCAAAAAAGAAAAAAATCTTATAAAATTCCATCTCTCCTCCCTTTCTTTTAATTACCTGTGCAGTTCAGAGAAATGAGAATATCCAAGCTCTACAGACAAGCCTATTTTGGTGGACTGTATAAAATGGTGGAAAATTAAAGGCAAGCAATCAAAGTTGTCCAATTATCTTTCTTTGGAAGTTCTACAGCTTCTCCTGCTCCCATTTCCTTATTTGTAATGTGAAGTTCCTGGGCCTCCCCACTGCAAAGAACCCCACTGTGTAGATGAATAGCAGCATGTAACTACAGGATATAGCTACTATTACTACTGAACTTTCATGTTTTGGACTATCTAATATGTTACCAAATATCAGTATTTATAATTAGGGGTTACAATGTCGTAGCCAAACATTTGCAGCTATAAAATGTCTTTGAAAGGTCCAGCTAGAATAAACAGTTTAATCAGTTTCTCCCATCCTCAGTTCTGAAAAGAAAGCCTCAGTGTGCTGGAGGATAATAAATTCCACTAGGTCTGTATAGAAGGAATAACATGTATTAAAGAATAAGCTTTTTGAAAGCAATTCCTGTTCATTTTCTGAACTAGCCAGTGCACTATCTTTCCTGCAAGAGCATGGCTATACTGCTTCTTGCTGCTAATAAGCCAATCTTTCTTTGTAGCTTTTATAAAACACAGAATTTTAAAGAAAGAAAAAAAAAAGAAAATCCATCTGGATCTAGCAGCCTACCAAAGTCCCCAGCCTTTTTCCAAATGCCTAATTATTTTAGCCTATACTTTATTTGTATGGAAAACCAACTGGTGTTTACCTGACCCTGTGTTGTGGTTCTATTTATGCAGAATACAAGGAAAATGAGGAGAGGATTTTAATGTAGCCCTGTGTGTATTATGCATATACAGAAACTACTGTCCCAGATATCACTCTCCTACTCCACTTATTTTCTGTTTTCATTTCTGGACCTGATCTTTTCATAGCAATTTAAGTGAAAATTTTTTAGAGGGTAGTAACCAGCCTCCTGTACTTAGTAGGTTTATCAAATATTTTTTCAAGACCTGTTTGTTTTCTGTGTCGGTCTGACTTTCCAAAAGAGTGTGTTAAAACCATCTCTAGGCAGAATGACAACTTGTATAAGCTCTTCCAGGTGATCCTACATAGCTTCTTTTGCTAGCTGGGGAAACCTTATAATACCAGAATGCTCCTAGAATATCATATTTCTTCATTTTTATCGTAATTGCTGCCAGAGTCTGTTTCTGAGAGTTTAGCAGAATTGCAAGTTATTTGCTATGATTAGCAAGGTGTTGCTTATAAGTTTTAAATTTTTGTCATTCTTTTTGTTTGCCTCTGATCTTGCTCTTATAAAGAGGTGATATTATATTGTTTTTTCCCAGGGTCACTGTTTAGCAAATGACTGATGTGGTTATAGAATATGCAGAGGAATGTACATGTAACCTCTACTTCCACCTTTTCCAGGGTCTTTGTGAAACAACGTTTGCAGCACATGAGTCTCATTTAATGGGAAAATAATCTTTGATATTTAGAAGTAGAGATTTATTTTAAGAAGAGATATTAAATCTTGGAATTTTTTTTTTTTTTGGGTCTTTGTAAGATCAGATCATACCAGGAAACCAGAGTTAGAACACACTCGGGATGAAGAGACCCCTTTTACAAAGTTTTTTGAGGTTTTACCAATCACTACAGTTTATATACCCATATTATCATCAAGTGCAAATAGTAAGCTTTTTAGATCACTTAATATGAGAGAATAAATAGTTAATATCACTTTTATGAGTCAATACTATTACTCAAGAAAAATGAATTTTTCACAGTATTAATGAACTATTTTTGTACAGCAGTAGATCTGAAAGCTGATATTTAGTAACTTTCTGCTGAAGAATATGACTATCACTATTTAGAATTTTAGTGAGAAAATAAAAAAGAATTGTAAACATAATACAGGTTTGCATGAAAAAAGATTGCTAACACTGTTAATAATTGTGATTATGCTGATTAACAGCATCGATTGATTAAAATATGTAGAGGGTTCAAAAGAAATACTATGAAAGATTTATTGTACTTGTAACAATTTTCAGTAACTCTTGAAACACATTATATCTTCATCTATTTTCTGATTAAAAAGTTTAAAACCTCTGTTGTTAATATCTCTGACCCCGAAAAAGGAATAGTAAAGCTACTGGTATGAGCAGCTTACTTGGGAATGTATAGGGCTCTTTCAGGAAAGGAGGAGATTTGAGAATGCAAGTTATGACCAACGTTGCTGGGCTTTCACCATCCAGATCACTAAAGGAAGCTTCCTGTGTCAATAACAGAGGTCCTGGGCCAATGGGACCCACAGGGAATCAAAGAAACTGACCCAAGAGCCTCTCAGGATCCAGAACTGGAGAGGATTAGCAAATGGCAGAGATATTTTTTGGAGGTTTAACTTGGTGGCAAATGTACAGATTCTTCTTCTGGTTGTCTTGACTAAGTCAGATCAGCTCTGCTCGGAGGTAAAAGTAGCAAATATGAGCCCTCAAAGCCAGTGTGCTGTCATCCTACATTTTATGTACATGACAAAGAGAAGAACTGAATGTGCAGACTCATATATAGAAAAGGCCAAAAACCAAACCTGTCATCCAACTTATTTCACGAGAGATAAGAAAATCAAGGATATAATGAGTCCATGACTTATTTTCTTAGATAAGCTCTCCCTAGCTTTATTTCCATTTTAAAAGTACATTCAACTCAACACAAATGTTTTTGACTCCTCTTTGTGGAAGCTTAATGCCACAATGTCCTAGTTTAGTGACTTTCACAGAAGAACACAAATATTGCTGAGACAAAAATGCTGACAGCTAGACTTCAAAAATAGTTTTGGATGAACTCAGATTATGAGTAGTTCATACGCACTTTCCAAAAATGGACATAACAGCTGGAGAATTTTTCCCCCCATCCAAGAGGTTACTGTGGTCTGTGGGTTTCTTTGTGTGGGAGCTTGTATCTTCATACAGAGGAATATAAGAAAACAGCCTGCAGTAAGACACAAAAATAAACCAAAATGTAATATAAAAGCTTCTGAGGTCTTGGGAATTCTGGGCAAAGTTAGTCAATAACATTATGGAAAACAAAGCTATGAAGTGTTCCTGAGCAGATTTTAGGCTCCAGCGAAGCAATCAATTTGAAGGTGAGACATGCCAAATGGACCAGAAACAGACCTTTACAGTGGGCTTAGTTACAGTGAACTGTTCTTTGAGGAGTGAGGCTGAAATGCAAACCAGAGATGTTAAAGAAATCCTGCCGTTTACAATGTACAGGATGGAAGATTAGATGAGCACAATTAACAGTTTCCGGTTGTAAATTATGAACCCATGAACCTTTATTTCTTCTCTGGCATCTCTTCAGCAATCAGAGGAGATGCATATTTGCTTATTTAATGTAAACTCCCAGGAGGTGCTCCAGCAATGCTGGAATCAACAGGAGGATTTCCATTGCCTTTGGTGCACATTAGTTCAGGTGCTGACTGGTAGCAAAACCCATCAGCACAGGTACCTGCAGCTTCCATGGAAAACACTGCTTCTAGGGACACAATGTGTGTACCAGCTGGGTCTGATACAGCATGAGCCAACCTATCCCAGCTTCACCTTGAACACAACCCAACGGCAGGTGCTGCATCCTGAAAAGCTACAGCAGTTCTAGTTGTCACTAATTCTACTCCTCTGCCACTCCAGGGCTTCATTTTCTTCCAGTTTTGCTACTGGGTGTAACAGACCTGATCCCCTGCTCTCGCTTCATTCTCGGCGATGTGCAAATCATCCCACCAGGATATAGTTTGCATTTCAGATGACTGAATGTGTCAGCATTATAGTCAGGTTTTCAGTGGCACCATCCAGTGGCCATCTGAGAAAACCAAAGGTGAAATTTAAGCTTGGTTCTACACATCCTCTCTGTGGAAGTCATGGAAGACCAAGATGAGCTCCTTCCAAATCCATCTTGAGCTGATTAAGAAAGGGGATCACTGTGTGCCTACTTGCACTTTTAGTCTCAAAACTGCAGTAGAAATTTATCATCCTGTCAACGCTGGTTCCCTGAAGTACATTTCAGATAGAAATTCAAAGGGGGCCAAAGTATTTTTTCCATTGGCAACAACTCTTCAGCATATTAACATTTTCCTATAGGTAGCATTTTCATCCAGTGCAATGCAACACTTCCCTGAAAATCAAGGGAAATGATGGAACAGCAGGAATCTTCCCTCTGCACGTATCAAAGCACAAATATGCCTTTCCCAATTATTTATCTTTTTTTTCCCCCAGTATTTTTTGCTATAAGGATTTTCTTAAGAAAAGAAAACCAAAATCCGTGGTGATATTGACCATTCATTTTCTGGGCAGCAAGACAAATGAGGTACACATATTGTCTGCTTTAGGCCTTTACATTTTATTCTTGCCCACTCTGAGAAGAGAGGAAGCATGTGGAGTTGCTGCTGTTGGATTTTGACTTGGTGTAGGAGCAGGAGATCTGGTAGAAATCCCAGAGCTGACCCAGAGCTGCAGGGTGCTGCTCTGAATTGCTCTGATTGGTGAGAGCTGCTTGGCCTCAGCACTTTGTCTCTGGTTGTTCAGTCCCTTGTCCAGCATTGTCCACGTTATGTTTCTCCACAATTACTTCTCAAAGTTTCTGCGAGACAGCTCCCATGCTGAGAGACAAGCAAGGGCTCTGCAGCTTCAACATATAAAACCAAAAATAGGAAGTGCAGGAAGAATCTTTGTGTTCTGGAGAGCAGCAGCATGTGGGCATACATGGCTCTGCCAGCATGAGCTAACAGGAGATGTTGTTTCCTCTTTATAAAGCACATCTATGGGATGCTTGCTCAAAAGACTGTAGAGATCTATGGAAAAATATAGCAGATTCTCTAGGTACCTTCACCAAAGTGACTGATGAAATTTCTTTATGCAAAAATTGAAAATAAAATACTATTCAGCTCTTCCTTAACAAACAGAATAAGTATATTGCTTTATACATACAGATTGTATCCACACACTCTCATGAGTGCCATGGTTTGGTTGATGAGGAGGTGTTAGGTGATAGGTTGGACTAGATGAACTTAAAGGTTTCCAACCTAGCACATTCTGTGATTCTGTGACTGATCTGATGAAGCAGACTATTTTTTTCCTTATCTTGATTTAATGACATCTACCCTTTCCAGACATTTAAAAAAAGCTAACTGGTGTTTTCATGGAGATAGACATTAAAGGGGTAGGATGCTTTTGAAAATACATTTTCTAGAGAATCTTTCTGTATCTTCAACTTTCATCTTTCACTGAATTACTTGATCTGGTGACCGCCAGCAGGCAGGATGTGCCAGATACTTGGGAAGATCATAACCTGTTTTTTCCCATTTTTGGCACTACCATCTTCCCTGACTTTTATTTTTTATCCTCTCTTTCTGGTGGGAAAACAGAAACCCTCTCCTTTGAGTGTCCCTGTTTTTTGCCACAAAGACATATACCAGAAAAATTGGATTTGTGTTTTTCAGCTTGACTCTTACACAGGTCAACTCTTACGTGCTTGTCACATGTTGTGGAAATTAATCCCATTGCGGTCAGCAGGGAGAGGAGGTTAGATGGGAGCATGGTCAGCTACACCTTGAGCTGGACTCACAGGAATCTGACCTTATAGCAGGGTTCACAATGCCCAACAAACTGAGTTTCAAGGTGTCTAAAACCATTCCCAACAGGGCAGGATGCAAAGGGAAGCCACTTGCACTCTAAGCAGCTTCTGACCTATTCTCCTACTTCTGGATGCAGGTAGCATCTTCCATCACTTAGTATTTATAACCTTGATTCTCCTCTGGAATTAGGTGACCAAATAACTTGAATCTCTAAATTGAATGAGATTTCAGCAGGTTGTTTTTTTCTTTTTTTTTTTTTTTAATTTCAAAAGCAATTTGTTCCAATTTTCCCCTCTTCTTTACACCCATAAAGCGTCCAGTGGGAGTTGAGAGAAATGGGTTCATCCTTTCAGCTTGATGTGCATCAGTCCTCTCAAGATGGGGAGAAAAAACTTCGAGAGAGCCACTTCAGTTTGTGGAGCAACAGGGATACTGATGACAGCTCACAGTAGCTTCAGCAGAGTGAGCATCTTCTTGTTCAGGCTGTGCAATCAAAGGAGGTTTCAGAGCAATCCTTAGGGACTTCCTTCAAAAGCAAATGTCCTTCTAATCACTCCAGAAGGGATGCCCAATACAAGGGATGATTTTCTTGCTTCTATTAAATGGTAGGGAATAAAATTTGCTCCAGGAAATATCTGATTGCTCTTCATCCAGTACAGAAACAAGGGTGGGGGGAAAAGAAAGAACATGATTTTTCTCTGCTGTCTTCTTGTCATCAGAACAACTTGAAGAGAATATTCTAAACCTCAGACCTTTCCCTGCCAGTTTCTCTCCTGCTTGCTTGCAGTGGTTATTTCAGGGGCACAAAGGTATTTCTTTTGCTGCTGAGTGTGTATCAGAGCATGGTGCTCTTCAGTCTAACACTATGAGGCAACTGCAGATGCATGCCTGAGCTGCACATATGTCAAGAGCACTGGAAGAGCATTACAGCATTAGGAAGAGAGAAAAGTCTGGTTTTGATTACTGATAATTATAGATAAGCTGTAGCTGACAGTCATTTTCTGACCGCAAACTCAAATCAATCAATTAAAGACTGCATGCAGCAGCACCCCTGTTTAATCATTTCCAGGCTCTTTAAAATGATCCATTGCTCTGATAGCATGTCAGAGCTGCTGTGTACTGTTTGTTGTTGCTGCTGTGGGTCAAATACACAGCTGCTTTCAGGCTAATTTCAAGAACCCAGTTCACTATTTAAAAAACCCCCGAAATATATCTATTTATAGATTAGTCATAACTGTTGAATTGCCCTCTTGGTTTAATTAAATAAATATTGCAGCTGATGATTTAAATATCTTTTTGATATCCTGACACATGGATAAGTGCATTTTTTAATCGAAGTTATCAGTGTTTCATCATGGGGGAAAAGATGATGAAATAATGCAAGTTCAACTCTACCCCTCCCTAGTTCCTATTTTCAAAGGTTTTTCACATGGAATTTCAAATACAGGAGAGAAGTTTATAATGGCACCTGGACAAAGAGGTGCTGCCAGACTGTAAGACTCTTCACTGGAACCACTTTGAGAAACTGGGTTATCTTTTGCTGAAATATGTTTTGTTCCCAAGCTTTAAAAAGAGATGTTCTGATGGTTTAGTAATTATCAGCTGACATTATCAGAAGGTTATATTTCCTTTTTTTACTTTGAGAGAATTTTTAAATCAGTCGTTTTAAAATACTGAGATATTTCATGTCATGTACATAAAAAATCTAAGTGAATCAAGTTATTATGATTTTATCAAAATGAAATATTGTGAATGACATAAGATTCTTTTTTGCAGGATTTTCCTTCAGGGAGAAATTTTCCAATTTTTTAATTACCTGGTTAAAACTTTCTGTAAAAGTTCTGGTTTAAATAAATTAATATTTGTACTGGAAATAATTCCATCAGTAATTTTTCAGTCAAATTCCAAATAAAGGTGGATAATAGCCTATACATTCCAGGTGATGTAAGCCAGCATAACACTGACTAGTGACTTGACTAGATTTATCACAAAGGCTCAGACTCATCCATGGAGCAATAATGGTGACTCATTTAAGTACATGGTCCAGTTACACACAGAAGTTAAGATAAATTAAATCTCAGAGAAAATAACTCAGCATAATGCTGAGATGCAGGACTTTGGGTTTCTGTCATCACCTTTGTCATTCTGTGTTTCCTAAACTTTATTGAGTCCACATATTTTTAATGTTTGGTAGAATCTGAACTGCTTCATTTCAATTAAAAAATTTAATTTCTAAGATAAATTGAATGAAACCAGATAAACCTACTTCTTTAAGAAAGGGTAATTTTACTAAGCAAGGGTATCTGTACCAAGATTCAACACGTTTTAATAAATAAATTTTAAAATAAATGTGGACTGATGTTCCTGATTGCCTTTGTATTCCAGTATTTCACATAAAAGACTAAAAATGATCTCCATGCCACTGTCTACATTACTCAAAAAAAAAAACCCAACCAAACCCAAAACCCAAAAAACATGAGTAGGAAAAACTGAGCACCTCCAAACATTAAAAAGTCAAAGCTGATTTCTGTCAAGCACTGCAATTGGGTCTCAGCTTGGTTACCTTTTGACATTTCCAGCAGAGTCCCCTTACACAAATCCCAAAGGCCCTGGAGATAAGTGGGGCCTTCCAGGACACAGCTCATCTTATCCCCAGGCATGAGGTCCTGAAAGTGCTGACATCTCACCACAGTCACCAAGAGGAGCTGAAGGTGACCAGCTTAGCTGTAGGAACGTGCATGTGGCCACATAAAGCTCCTGCACAGAATCACATCTCCCCAAAGAACTGGGATATCTGACTTGTTTTCCTCCTTCTCCGGAGGGCTCTAGGTAGGCTGGTGTTAGGAATTCACTGCCATCATAGCAAGCAAATCCCACTGCATGCTAGTTTGGAACAATCTCGGGCAGAGGTTGCTGTGGGTAACCCTCCCCCTGTCCCAGGAACAGAAAATGTCTTCTGAGCACAAGCTATTCCCTCAGTGAAGCAGCCCATCCTGCTGGCATGTGCAAGCATCTGTGTAGGCACACTTATCAGAGTCCCCCTCCCAGCCCCCAAAGAAAAAAAGGGCTTTTAATTCAGTAGAGATGCTTTTAGAAGGCTCTTTACTGTTGTTTATCTGTGGGAATTTCCTGTTGATCTCCCTGAGGATTTTGCCTGTCTAAGGAGTTTCAGCAGGACCCAGTGCCAGGGTGCGCAGCAGAAACTCTTTATCCCTTCACTGGAATATTATCAGCTGATCTGAATACCCTCTTGTGAAATTGTTTATTTACAATATTCATCCTGGAGCATTTACACTCCACTGATGACTTGAAATTTAAGCAGTTATTTATAATCATGTTAAATAAGACCACATTTTTATTCCACTCACAAGTAAAGTCAGTTATCAGATTACATGTCTGTTTCATTCCTTTTATCTCTGATACAATGCCCTGCTCTCAACAAAGGCATCAAATGAACTTACATGTCTGACTATAAATCATGCACATGTCGAAACAATAATGCTGAAAGGATTATCATCACCCTCTGTAATTACAATAATGGAAAACAGATACTGAAAGGACATTTTTCTAATCCTTGAAAAATCCCTGAGGAGGTCAATTTACTTTTCTTTGGGGAATATTTAACACAAGTAAAGTTATTGGTTTATACGTCTGTTGAAAGAACTGAGCTTTAATAAGCACAATGTCACAATATAAATTTAAGGTATATTTTATTGCACCATTATGGTGGGGGTCTCCAGATGGTCCTGATATGCATAGTTTTATAAGGAAGTGCTTTTTTGACTGAGAACACCGATCACTGTCTGATGAAATCCTGTGTCATAGCTGAGGTGCACTACTGTTTGCGGGAACCTCTTGCAAGTAGCAGGAGAAGATATCATCCCCAAAGACATAACAGGCATTTTCTTTGGGAGCTGGGTTGTAGTGGAGCTGGGTGTGGTGGTTTGCCAGAGATTTTAGAAGAGGAGAATTTCTTGCATCTCTCTGACCAACTCTATTTAAGAATGGATGTATATGGTATAATAAAAGAAAGAATCTAAGAAAAAGAAACCTCTACATACCATCTTTTTTTTTTTAATGGTAAGAAGAGTGCATCCAGCTCTTAAGTCCTGAATTTTCAGCTTTAAAGTCTAAATTGAATCATATATTTTAGGACTTGAGTAAGTCTTGGTGGATTCATAAGCTTTTTTTGTTTTTATGGTGGCTAATTCTGTACCACGGAATTTCTTAATCCAATTTTTGAAGGCAAAAATTGACTACTGTAGCAGATAAATTCCACATCTCTTGATGTTAGCCTCTACTGTTGTTTTTCTGCCATCCAGCAAACCATTTTTAAGGTAATGCTATTCTGACAATGGAGCAATATCCTTCAGCTTGGGTGCTGGTGTGATAGGACAGGAGCTCAGATTTAAATGATCGGTGTTTGTCATTCCAGCACATTAAGATTTTACAGGGTAAGGTGTATTCATTGGTGCAGTTTGTCAGCTGAGGGGGCATCAACCTCCAGCAGGGAGAAGCAGAAACCTCTTCCACTGGCATGGTAAGAGCTAGAACTCCACAGCCTAAGCCATGAGGTTTTGGTTGCAGGAGTAGCTCACCTGCTCCTTTCACAAGGCAGCCACAACAGAACCACACCAGAATGTTCAAATGAGAGTTTGGCAAAATGCAAAATTCAAATGGCAGTTTGCAACTCAACCTTCTTCTCTGGTTGCTCTTGCCGCCAGCATTCTCCAGCATGTTCTGGCAGCTTTGTCCACCAGCATCGGCAGCAGGGAGGGCAAGTTTCTCTCTCTCAATTTCCAGATGGACACTGAGGAGAAATGGCAATTTGGAGGAATACATGGAATAAAAGAACACCTTATGAAGAAGCACTGTTGAAGCAGCTTACTGGGCCACACTGGGTCTAATTCCATAAAGCACAGTTTGTGTTTATGCTCTTGGAATAACCGCTCACAGGAATGATTGAGATAGTGAATACCCGCAACACAAATGCTTTATTGTAGAGTTGTTCAGCAGAGCTGCTTGGTAAAAAATTCCACCTGGATTTCTCCCTCAGCAAGCCCATCTCAGCCGCCAGCATGTCCCTGCCACGTGCTTGGGGAAGCAGCACTCCCCCCTGCTTGTGGTTAGGGAAGGGCTGTCTCCATTTGAAGAGGGCTTGCTTTCTCTCCTTGCTTGCTGGCTGCTTGTTTGTCTCCTGGTAGTGCCTGTGGAAGCTCTTGCGAAATGTGTGGGTTGCCAGAAGCAAACATTGCTCTGTCTTGTTTACAGAACCCAAGCTCCCTTAAAACAAACCCATAATGGTTAAAGTGAGTACCTTGTGTCCTTCTTCAAAGGGTGGCCAGCACACAGATGGCCTACGCAGGGCACAGGCTGAACGCAGCTTTTGAGAAACATAATTCAGTTTTTTCTTCTCATTTCATTATGGGAAGAGTAAATTGCCTTTTTCCTAAATGGGATCAGCCCTTTTCAGATGTCTTGGAGGAGTTAGTCCTGCAAAGTCAAAGTACTGAACATGAATTGTCCATGCACAATTGCCAGTATGAAAAGCAAATATGAGCTCTGTGAAGCTACAACTACAAACCTAGGCCAAATCTGGAGTAAATCTGGTAGTAAAGTGTCCTGAATATGAGCTGGGAAGCTAACATTTGTAATCCATCCCTAAACGCAGGTCCTGATTCCTTTCTCTTGTCTTCTGATGATCTGATAGGTCTTCTGGGGCTATCCATTTTCAAAATTTGAATATGTGGTCAGAAGCTGGGATTCATCTTCTCTGTTTCAGGGATACACAAAATGAACATATATATCTGAGCTTGTCACTGAGACTCCTTTCACAGTCAACAGAGGTCTCTTCAGCATAGACAGCAGAGTCTGGGATCAGGTGAAACATGCCCCAGACTTCCCCTGATAAACTAACTGTGTTTCAAAGAACTCTAAGGTGTGATTACCTGACTAGCTCCTACCTAGACACCTACAGTGTACCCCATAAAATTAGGAAAGATGGATCCCAGTGAAGGAAATGAGTGTGAGCAGACCTTGTAAAACTGTACCCACTCTATAGATACTGAGCACTAGATTTGTTATTTTTTCCTTTCTTTACTGGACTGTTGCAAAGAAACCTTACCCTAGATAAGAATTTCTCTGATGTACAACTTTGCAGGGGCAGCTCCCCCTTGTCAGTGTAGCCGAAGATCCTCTTGGAGAGCCAGAGACACTCTTTTGAGACTTGACAAGGATGGACTGATGGAACAGTCCATTGTGTCCTTACCACCAGGAGAATCAGTACACAGTTAGTCCTAGATCTAGGAGAATCATAAATTACCTTGGCAGCCACTTCTCTGAGTGTGAATGTGGATCCCCTGGAAATGGTTGTGCAGGAGATCTTCACAAGGACTGGAAACTTGCCCTTCAAGTCAATAATATTTTGCTTAAATCCTGTGAAAGCCTCTATAGACACAACGTCCTTGGGCACTTACCTTGTACTTGCTCGTGCCCCACAAATACAAACAGGGCCCTAGCAAAGAGCTTCTTGCCAGCTCTCAGACCTTCCAGTAACCTCCCAGACCTCCACCCACTCATTTCCTGAATGGCACCTTTTAGAGTTCTTACCACACCACTGAAGGAGCAGGTGCTAATTCTAACTCTAAATAAATATTTCCTGTGTCCTTTATGGTCAAATCTGAACCATAGTAGCCTTCTTCAAATTTCCTGCCAACTCATCCCAGGGAAACAGTGAGAGTTCATGCTGTCTTTGTAGATTGTCACCACTGGATAAGATCACTGCTGCTACAGGGTGAACCTGTGACTAAGAGCAGAGCTGGTATTTGTGTTCAGGACACGTGTGCAGTGTCATGGACTCAGGCTCCAGTTCTACAAAAAAAAATAATACTAATAATAGTACAATATATATAATGCCCATGAATCTTGCCTTTGAAGTAGACTTTTAATCTGCTGCTGAGACAAGATTGAGTTCTGGCCGCCCTTCATCTCATAACTTTATTGCATTAGGTGCAGTAGTCAGCTTGCAGCCATACAAATGCATGTAAACATATATAATCACAAAAAAACCACATTTACTTTCTGCTGCATCAGACTTAACAGAGAAAGCCAATGTCCAGCATTTCTGGTCCCTCCTCCTTTGTTCCAGTATTACTCAGATGGGATACAGGGAGAGCAACATCATGCAAAGCTCACTGATATATCACCCTGACCCTGAGCCCTAAAACATCAGACAATATTACTCAGTCAAATTATATTCAGCTCTGCACAAACATCTAAAATAGATGAGCCTGAAAGAAGAAATGCTGCCCTCAGACATTTCAAAGGCATTTGCTAAAAGATACCACTCAGGATTTTAAAGTTCTTCTTGTTTTCATTACTCTGAGCTCAAGTACTGGCCAAGTATCAAAGCTCCTGAAAGCAACAAGACAACTGGGATATGGAAAAAAAGGGAAAAGAGATCTCAAACTGTCCCTTGAAAGAAAGACTTTTTTTCTCTGAAGTTTTAGTCTCTCCTGCAAGGTTTCATTTTTACTATATTTTTAAATCAATCTACAGTGATTCTTTAATTACACTGCTATCAATACAGCAACAGTATATCCTTAAAGCATTATAAATTCATACTGAAATTAATCTGCCTAGACCCCAGGGTTCAGACTACCATCTGCAGTCTCAACATACAATGGTCTTTTGTTTTGCCCTTCTAATTTAGCCTTTGGAAAGTCCTCTGTGACAGCCAAATCAAGTGGTTTCAGAGAGTGGCAATTCTTGCAGCTACTTTTCATCAATCATTTCCACTTTGTTCCCTTTTAAAAAAAGTGCACTCAATTTCCACTTTAATTAAGAAGCTGAAAACACAAGGTGAGGCATAAATAACAGAAAGACTGTAGAAAATACATGTCACCAGCAGAGCTGACTATCTCCAGAAATGAAATGGACTTTTCCAGGTGATTGAAGCACTGCTTTTAATAGCATCAAATGTTAACTACTGTATATCTCAGTGATCCAAATTGAGTCATATAAAACTTTGTCCTTATCATCAGGAAAATAAATAAATACAATAGAAATGTGCCACCCTCCTGTAAAGCTGTACCAGTCTGATACTCAAAGCTGTAGGACACTCTTTATAATTCTTTTTTTCCTCTTATATGAATCCTTCAGAAAGAGGAAAAGAAGGATTTTACCAGAAGAGAAATTTTGTGAGATGCCAAGGGAATATTTTCAAAACCTCCAGGTTGCAGGACTTCATCTTTTTGGTTATTTTTTCCCCGGAATTTTTGGAAGACAAGAAACATCCTTGCTGAAATAAAAAAGCAAATCAAAGAACAAGCAATAGTGACAAAGTCACAGATTTTTTGTTTTTTAATTGAAATTAAATAGTACTATTTTATTTCAGTGGCTATGGTCCACAGAATGCCTGAGGTCTGGTGTGTCAGAGCCTGTAGCTCCGTCTGAGTGCTGTTTTCACCAGCTGCCTTATTTCTCTTTTGCTGCATGTATGCCTTCTCCAAAGAGTTCTGCTGAGCAACATCCTCCCAGTATTTTTATTTATAGGGTAATGCATGGCGTGGTTGCCTGTGTCAGCAAGGCACTGGAGCTGATGATTCAGGAGGTCCAGCCCTGTGTCTTTGGTTTCACAGATTTATGGCACTGGCCAAGAAGAGGAGCTTACCCGAGTCTCAGGTATCCTTGCAACAGTTCAGGAAATTGTAGGATCAAACCCAGCAGAAAGTTTCTGCTCCCCATGGATGGATTACTAGTTACAGCAAACCCAATATTGCTTCTCTCTCCACTCTCAGCCCCCAAATTTTTTTGCAGTCAACATTTTCCCACAAGACTTCCTTGGCATTTATTATTTTAGTGTGATCTAAGCTTGGACAGTGTAACCTAGGACATGATGTACTGTTTTAGGACTCTGTGGAATAAGCTCGCTGCCTTGAGGGGTTCAGGGATGAGGGCAGAGGAAGAGAATAAGTCAGTGGAGAAGAGGGGAAAATTTGGGTTGCTGCACTTAAAGGAGGTAGCAGAAGGTGGCCAACCTGCTCTGCCAGGGAAGCACCGACATGTGCTGATGGCAGGGTCAGAGGATAAAACTTATTTCACCAGGGAGTCTAGAAAGGCAATTACCTAAAGTCACTGGACAGTGGAGAGTTAGATGTGGGGTAAAACAACAGATGAGTTGGCTCTGAATGGCAGGTCTCCCGTATTAGCCTTGCTGTGCTAATTCCCTCACCTATAACTCAGAAGCAATAATAAGAATACTGATCTCCAGGGCTTTGTAGGCTTTTACCATGCAATTTATAAATGCTATTTGTACAGCACTGACTTCAACTCTGCTACTTAATGTGAATAGGCACTTAGGAAGGAGGCACACAGCAAGTGATGCCTGAACCTTAACAGCGCAGACAGCAACTCTGGAAAGAAAAATGCAATGACCTCTTTAGGGTATTTTTCTCCTTCTTCATGCACGGACTGCAGATTTTCAGCCAGGGGTCCCAGTGAGTGAGGAAGGTGCTGCTGTGAGATCCATGCACATCGTGCTCCTTGCTGGGTTTCCTCCCTGGCAGTGTACCAGGGTCAGGTGGACTCCCTGGCCACAGTGACTCCTGACTGTGGATTTCCTGCTCAGGCTCAGTGGGATGCAAAAGCCTGAAGTGGCAGAAAAACACATCTATAAATTAAAATTATTCTGGTTTTAATAACCGGAGTCAGGCAGAGAGAGGAGTGTGCACGTAAGCGTATTTGTAGAGAGAAGCCCCCTTTGCCTAGTGAAAGAAGGAAAAGTTACTCAGGTGGTTAGGCTAAAGAATAAGTGTATATACTGGCAGCTGAGTGAATATCTGCTTTAGAGGTGTGACCCCTTGGTCAAGCAGTGAAAGACTTTCAAAATGTTATATTTGAGAGAATGAAGTTTTCTTTAACTAATACAGTGTGTTATAGAAATGAGATTATCACAGAATCCTTCTGAAGTTGGTAGGTGAGGCCATCATGTTACTTTCATCACCCTGAGTACTGATGAAGCCTCTGTTATTAAAAGAAGTAACCATACATCTGAGCAGAGAAGACCAAAGTTTTGCTCCCAGAACTGAAAGATAAAGTACAAACACTGCAGTTTTTCAGAACTCTTTTCCAAGTTCTCTTGATATTTTCAAAGGAGGAGTGAAACAGGAATCAAAATTAATCTGCCCTGAAACAAAATACACTTTACTTCAGGGTTTCATACAGAAAGATATGGTCAAATGCTGTCAATCATACCACCATCACATTTTACTGTGACTGTTAAGAGCTCAATTAAACCTGAGAAACGTTTACAAAGTGAATTTTTTTTACAGATGCCTTGATTACACCCTGTTCCTAAGTCTGAACCATGTGCCCTCCTTCGCCGCAGTACATGCTATAAACAGCTACCCTGAGGGGGGAGAATAGGAAGTGGAAGAATATTTCACCAGGTAATTAGTATTATTAAGACATATATATCTATATATATAGATAGATATGTACATATATTTAAATGTTACAAAAGCTTGGCAGGATACAGCATCTATCAATGTCTGACACACAAACATGAAAGCCCGGCCTCATTCTTTATTGCAAAGTATTTATACTGGAAAAATTGGTTAAACATATTCTGTATCTATGCAGACTGAGGATGTTTCACAGCACCACAAAGCAAAGTGATTCTACAACACACAAGAGCTGCTCTTGCAAAAGTTTAATTTTTAATGCTATAATTATTCTGTAAGTTGGACTGGAATATAGAAATATTTTATAAAGTCAAATTTTATTTATACCAACAGACAAGCAGGGAAATCTACTATTAGGTTCAGAAATAAGAAGGATGATTTCTGAGAAACAAGAGATTGCAAAGACTTTCCTACTTCATTATAGATCTGTGAACATTCAGCACTTTAATTGCCACTCTGGTAAGTACCTGTTATCTTGAAAAGTTTCATTTTCATGGCAGTTTTGGTAGGAAAATATCCACAGGCCTTCCAGATACAGTTTTCTTGCTTTTTCTGACCAACTATTATTGTATTTCCCAACACATTCATTTTTTTTTTCCTGTTTACAGTCACAGGGATTGGGTTTTTACAATACTGTTACCTAAAGGGAGGGAAAAAGCCAAGCAACTCTTGGAGTCCTCCTGCAAAAATAAAACCCCTCCTGAAGGTTTTGCCAATGATCAGAAAAACAAATGCCAAAATAATAAAAGGAAAGTGCTTAAACTTTTGCTCTATACTATTTAATCATCAGTATGGGTTCTCTTATTTAAAAACAAAACAAAAAAAAGCAAAACAAACAACTCTAATTCCATTTGCCTGCTCACTTCAGAAAGGTGTTTTGAGTGACTGATAAACACAGACCCTCCAGATTACGTAATCAGTGATGGTGCTCTCCTTCCAAGCACAAAGGAAAAAGCAGATTTTAAGCAGAAGGACCTGGGCATGCTGGGGATCCAAGGCATGGAGCTGTCTGGACATAGAAGCTCTTGAAGACAGCTACAAGTCTTTTGACTGTACACCTCAAGGATCTTTAAGGAGGTGGCCAGATTTTCAATACCAGGGGAGGCTGAAGCCTATGCACAAAATCAGACTCAAAGATGTTCTCTGAGTCAATAGCAAAAAAAAGAATGAGTCCTCCTCACTGTGCTCTTGCCCTACTGTCTTCCCTGCACTTAGTGAAACCAATTAGGGCTGGACAGCTGATGGCTTGCAGAGCAGCACAGAGCACTGTGGAATTTCTCTTTTCCATGAAAAAACGTGAGGAGTTCCTCTGCCAGTGTCTGGAAACATCCCCTCTCAAAACTGTCTTAACTACCAGAAGCAAAGATAGATCCCTCCTCATCTCCTGGACCACCACAGGTTAATTGGCACTCACACAAATGACCACAGCTGTTTGCAAGATGTTGTTGGGTCCCCTCTGAGACTATCATTACCTGCCTAGAGTCAGTACAACACTGATATGTAATTTATTCCTTTGGAAGGGCTCCATCATCATATAACAAAATACCATAAATCTCCCCACGAATGTCATTGCCTTGGGATAAGCCAGCACTGAAAGGCTGGGGGGATTGCTTTACATCAGCTGCTGCTTTTTATTTTTTGCATTTGCTGCTTGGTCTTGCTGTGAGATAATGATTGTTAAAGTGTTTTTCTGGCACCTTTGTTAGGACAGTGCCTCAGACACAGTAGATGGGAAACCAAACTGATGAGCATTAATAAAAGTTCACATGTACAAGAGCTATTTAACTGTGGAACAAAACAGACATTCTTAATTTTTTTTTTTCCCTACTAGTTTAGGAGACAACACTAGGTG
Source organism: Corvus cornix cornix (assembly GCF_000738735.6). NCBI lineage: Eukaryota > Metazoa > Chordata > Aves > Passeriformes > Corvidae > Corvus > Corvus cornix. Next base: position 19,217,138 of record NC_047056.1, read on the forward strand.
CTGCTTGTGGTCTGGATGATGGCACGGTCTTCCCCTGGACATGGACATTGTAGGATCAAGCCAAGAGGTGGCAGTACTCCTCCACCATTCCCAGCCCAGGAGGGGCCTCATCCCGCTGCAAGGTTCATCTTTGCAGCATCAGTATCATCAGCTTCTCTGATTTATTTATATTTACAGCAGAGGGAAAATAAAAGTTCCATATTTCTCCTGGGCTGGAAGGGGTTCCCTTCAGCAGGGGAGCTACCTTGGGTTTTGGCATGCTGCAGCAACGTGCGGCACCTCTGCCACCTCCACTGTACAGGAGAGCCCACAGAGTTGCAACAGGTCCCCACCTGCGGAGGAGGTTCTAATTTTGCGGAGGAGCATGGTTCTTAAAATGCCATAAACTGTGAACACACAGCTGCAGTAGTTTATGGACTGCAAAGAAACTCTGAGTATTTTACCCTGAGCATTAATTCAAAGGGCATGCTTTGTTATTTCCTGTTTCATTGTTGTTTGTAAAATGGTTTAATGGGTAGTGAGCAGTAAACTGTTTAAAATCTGCTGTGCACATTGATGCGGTTTTATATTGCTAGAGAGGGAAGGATTTCACTGCTTGGGTGTGAGGGAGAGAGCAAGATTATCCTGATAATGAAAACCACAACCAATGCATTTACTTTGGAACAATTGCTTCAATGACATTACCGTGTAGATATTTTAATCAGAAATAAAAGTGCTAATCCCCAAATGCAGGCCTAACAACAATCGAAACAGCTGCATACTTTCAAAAAAAAAAAAAAATAAAAAGGAAGCTTAGCTATTAGTAATGAGGTTTACATGCAGCCAAGGAGAGCATTTTCTGTCAAACAAAAGTGACCCTATTTAAAATAAAAAGGCAATGTTTATTAAGAACTGGTAATGACCTAATGACAGAATTGGTATGAATCACTACCTCATGGTGTCTAGGGTGTTATACCTGTGAAATTTTCTCATGGATAATAAAAACATCTACCACATAGCAGAGGCAGTGAGAACAAGACCAAAGGGACTGGCTTGCATCCACATGGCTAAACTCTCTTTACCTCTCCTCAACATCATGGACTCATCTATCCTGATTTCTGGGAACAGTCCCTGCCTTATGCTCTCCCTTGCACAGTGCCCAGGAATGCTAGCTAGCACAGGACACTCTAACAATATAGATTTAGCAGGGAGTGTATTTACTACGTGGTTTCCTGAGCAGTGCGACACTCCAGCAGTGAATCAGCAGAGATGGCTGTGCAAGAGCACCCATGTCTGTGTGCTGGCACTGCTTGGTTTGCTGGTGTGGGTGTAGCCAAAGAGGTTATGTGTGAGCTGAAGTCGCTGCCCACTGAGCAGACACCTCCAGAATAGCAGTCCCTTTGTGCCTGGCAGAGTTGCAGTCCCAGGCTATTGGAACATGCATGCACGCGTAGCTGGTTCTGTGTACTGCTCACTAAGCTTCCTCGGCAAAACTGAAACACTTTAAAAAATCCATTTTCACTCTGAGTCTTTTTTTGGACTTCACAACACGATCTGTGAATTCTCAATATATCATGGCTGGGGTGAATCAAATTTTGGGCACGTTTCTGGTCCTTCTCCATGAATACACTGCCTCTCTTCCTTGTGGCTTTCCTGATTTACCTCTGTGTCAGACAGATCAGAATGAGTCCCTAATCCTGGTTTCAAAATAAACAAAAGGCAATAAGACCTCCAGTTGCTGCAGAAGGCCAAATACTGAAAGGGAAATTCACAAGAAGAGATCCTCGTGCAGCCTCAAAATCCTCTGATCTCTATGGAGGCAACATAAACAAGTTGAACAAGAGTTACAGGGAGTCATTTGCAAGGTGCCTGTGTTCCTGAGAAGAGAACCAGGTATCTTGGCAAAAGGAACCCTTCAAGCTAAATAGAAAACCCAGAAAAAAGGTGATTCCCATGTTTTGGAAAGATATGGCAAAAAGGTTTTTCTTCAGCTTCTAAAGTATTCAGCCTTCAAAGATGGTGGCAAACCCTATTTTACTATCTTTTTGGAATAGAAATGAAGCAAAAGGCTTTTACAGCAAGGCTAACTTCCATTATAAATGGGATCATGTAAAGAACTATAGTTTTCCTTGTTCAGTTTTTGTACATTTACTGAAAAACTTGAGGCAAAAGGGAAAAAGTTTCTTCTCACTGTAGTTAGGAGCAGTGACGTGGCTTCCCTGGGTTGGCCACTGATAAGTCTCTTGACATAAGGGCTTTTGGATTTTGATTCAGCATTAGCACTGGCCTGCCAAATTGCCATGAGGGAGCCATCTTCTCACTGGTTGTTCGTCTTGACTGCTTAAAATGCCAGGTCTCAGAGCAGGAAACGTCATTTTTCCTTCCATCTCCTGCAGTGGCATCTTGGCTTCAGCTGAGGGGTGCAAGTGCTAAGGTAAAAAGTCTCTTTCATCTGTATTTTTTCCGAAGTTTTAAAGTGGAGCTTATAAACATACAGCTGTTATCCAGGAGGAATATATTTGGGGTAGGATTATCAAAGAAATTAAGTGATACCCTAATTTTGCACACTTTGAACACATTAGCAATTTTATGTCCATCTTCACTGAGAACAGAATTAAATCACTGTGAAAAAGCTTTTTGATAAATGCTATCTTTCTTTTCCTTTTTGGGAGTGAACACTCACCTTTTGCTAACAGGGTTTTAGGGGGGTTTTAAGAGGTCTTTTTAGATTAATTTTTTACATAGAGGTAACCCATCAATGTACCACTGCCTCCTTAGGAGAGGAGTTGGAAATGGTTGAGCAGGTTACACAGCTGGTCCTACCAGCTACCAAACATGTATCACTGGAAAAACACTTCTCATTTGTACAAAACCTTAAGCCAAAGTTAAGGGTTAGAATTCACGAAAGTTTCAAGATTTGAAACCATTCAAGGTATAAATAAGGTAAAAAATTATCCAGAGACTTGTTAAAAAAGGCTGGTAGCAAACCTCTCTAGGTTTACTCACAGGCTTTCTAGTACTCACTGTCTCTCTCTAGGCCAAAAATTCTCTGAGGATGAACTTATTTCCAGTGGCTTTTGCCACTTTTGCTCTCATCCAAGCCAGAAAAGCAGAAAGTTGTAGCAAATAACCAACTAATACAACCCTAAGCTGTAGTAGTTAGAGCTGAGGCCAAAGCCACACCCTTGAACTTCACTGGTGTGTGGAGGCTACTGTAAGTAAGAGGCTTAGTAAGATTTTGCTTTGTAAAACAAGGAAAGGTCAGAGCTGTGCTTGTGGTGGGACAGCGCTGGGGAGATGCTAAATAAACACCTGAGAAAGAACCTTTCTCTGCTCCTGATGGACCTGTTCAGCTCAGTTCATTCCCAGAGTTTTGAGGAAGCAAGGACTGACAAGGCAAGAAACACTAGAGCCCAGTTGTATTAATGGGGGATGGCACCACGGCTCTCCTCCTAGGATCAGTATCTCAGATCCAGGTTGTCAGGGGTCTAAGGCTACAGGTCTCCAGAGAGGATTCAAATGCTCTCTAATTTGCCCATGGTCTTTGTCTGAGGCTCATAGGGAACAATCTTTCCACTAGGATATCCTTAGCTTAAATACCACAAAGCTAAAACAATCAGCTGGAGCAGCACAGCAACTCAAAGTAGGAGAGGTGGGGGCCCAAGCTTCCTAAAGAGTCAGTAGGGATCCTTGATATCACTGAGGTGTGATTCCAATGGCAAATAGTAAATGTTTCCCAGAAGAGGGAGCTGCAAGGGAAGGGTGTTTTCCCTCCCTGGACCTCAGATTGCTGTCTGTGGGCTGCATTTTTCCAGCTGTTGAGAATTTGGTAGGGGATAAATACCTGTTAATGGAGAGCTTGTTCTTCAGAATTATAGTGGGGATGGGACTCCTGAGGGCAGAGTATCTTCAGAAGGAAGCAATTTGTACTGACTCTTCCAGCCAAAGCCTCGTAACTCTCTCAGAAAGACTGCCTAGCCCAAAAGAGTCCTCAAAAGGTCAAAGCTTGCTTTGTGGTTCTTTAGTGGAGCCCAGAGAGACCTTGAAATTAAAACCAAATATTTAAAACCGTTTATGTACTTGTTTACAAATTAAGGGACAATTCTTCCTTTTCATTGCCAAACCTTCATTATGTTTGCAATGAAGCATGCGTGTGAACAGGACCTGTCCCCTAGCTCTGGTCACTTCTAGTCACTATTAATTTTTGCAGTGGCATGAAATGGGCTTTCCTGACAGAGTTGGGAAGAGTAACTCAGCTATGGCAATAGTTTAATCTATTTTTCTGTCCATGGCTTGCATAAAGATATCATAAATAATGGTGTCAGTGCTTTTCACATTAAATCCCTGCACCTATAGGATATCAGAGAAGGGCTACAATAGGGCTGTATTGTCTTGACACCATAAGGCTCAGCAGAGATGGTCCCACACCAGGTACACCAGTGAGATGGGAGTGCCTGGCAGCATCCTCTCCTGGGCCCTTTTCCTCATTCTTCCTGTGACAAGGTGAAATTCCCTGTTCAAACTTGGGATGACATGGACTGACACCTCTCTTCTACCCTCATCCTGACCAAGACTGATTTCTCCTCAACTTGTTTAGAATGAGACTAGGGCCACCTGTGCATGAGCTGTCAGGAAACGTGGTGCTTTCATTTAAACAGCAGGCAGCTATCAAAACAGCAATAAGAGAAGCTATCAGGCTTAATAATGGCATGCATTAAAAGTAAAATAACTCTCTGAGGTCCAGTAATGTTGCTTTTACCATTTGTCAGGTGTATAATCACTCTGGAGAATAAGAATAGTGAGGTCTTTGTAAAATCATGAATCAACATTCCCAACAATTCAAACGCTGTGAGTAGGTCAGGTCAATACCCTCACATCTCAAAAAACTACTTAAGCCCCCCTGTCTCCTGAGACCATTACATCAATAGATGCCTCCACTACTACAGAAAATGACAACTTGCAATGTAATACCAGGAGATCCCCTTTAACAGCTCCTCTATATTAACAGCTGCTGGGCTCTGCTCTGGGCATTTGTCCTTGTTTCCAAAACCAGGCCATATATATTCCTCTGGCCTTCCATGAGAAAAGCTTTTATTGTTTTCAGGAGGATCTCTTTTGCTTTTAAAACATAAATAATGGAATGAAGCAGGTAAGTCTTAAGACAATCAGAGTAGGAATCCTAAAGTGGTTAAGTAGGTTGTTTCCAAGAACTTAAGATAGTTTGGTTAATATTCAAAACTATGCACTTCTTGTTCACTGAGATTTGTTTTCAGCTTTGCTGTCTTTAAATCAGATAAAATCCGAGATATATTGTAGTTAATGGCAAAATCTATGACTTCAGGAGACCTAGATTTTACCCACACAGTTTATATAACGATCTGTGTTCCCACACCTTGTAGCGCTACATTTATTTGTTGCACTTGCCATTTCCCACTTCAGAAAAGACAACTTCTCTCTGCCTTAAACCTTCCTTTATGTCTTTTGCATATGTTGTTAAAACGCAACCACGAGTGTTGGCAATGACTGAAATGTTACTGCCTCAAATTATTTCCACAAGAGACAGGGGGGAAAGAAATTGAATGGAAAGATTTTTTGCAGTATTTTTTTTTCTTTAAATAATGTCACAATGCTGTAACTCAAGCACTGCTCTGAATGTCTGTGATACCTCTCTGGCCGCAAGACAAGGACACTGTGGGTAGTCCTGAAGTCTGTAGGCAGTGACCACACCCCTGGCTTTGCCTGGGCAGAAAACCCAACACCTACCTGACTCTTGCCTGATCATCTCTCCACCAGTGAGACACAGTACAGACTTGGTACCTCCTCTACTAAATTGACAGTTTTCACTAAAACTCTGGGTATTTAGTTATCTTCGAGCCTTCTACCATGTTTTAAATTCTGTTTGGAATTTACTGGTGTGTGGGACAGATTCAAAGTGATAAATACAACACCTGCTTTTGACATACCTCTCAGGTGCCTCTAAAAGCAAGAAGGACAAGCTATGTATGAGCTGTCTTTCTTGTGATGCTCACTAACACTTGGACTTCTTATGATTTAAGCCGGAAGAAGGAAGTACAAGGTTGGATGAAGTTATTTCTAGTGATTCAATTATACGGAATAGTTCCTAGATTATATCTGGATGAAGAAAAGATAAAATTGTGTTGGAAATATCTTAGACCGTGAACAAGGGGGCTTCTTCCAACACCAATTTCTTTCAATATTGAAATATCAGAAGTTTTTGAGTATGAATTGAAACACGATTTTACAAGAAGTTCACAGCATGAAAAATCACTCTGCCTAGTTCAGCAAGGCACAGTTAAAAAGGAAATATATGAGAATGGAGTTTGACTGATACGTCTTTAATGTATTTATGCTCATAACAACTCTGTTCTCTTCCTGACCTCTTGTTTCAGTTATTTATTTCTGATGTTAAAAGTTCAGGCAGCAAATGCTCCTTGTGAGCTGTAATCAGTTTTCTGAATGGTGAAAGAGAACAATAAGATTTTGTAGCAACTGAGATGCATCTCAGCCCTCGCTGGTGAAAAATGTAAGCTATAGAAAGTCCTTTTCATCTTTTACTAAGGGTCCATTATTTCTGTATATCTCTTTTCTATGCCTTATGAAAAGGTTTGTACAGTAAAGAATGACTGACTATGTAGTAGTTCTTTCTTCTTTTGCCAAGCTCTTTTTAGCTTTGGCAGAAATTCTATTTTCCCTGTCATCATCTAATGTCTATTTATTTTACATTGCTACAAAGCCAGTGCAATTCCCTCATAAATCCCAGGTTGTGAAGATGAAGAAACATTTTGATTCCTTTTATTAAAATTCTCCAGTGTCCTCTTTATGATTCCCACCATCTAATTAGGTTTGGAAAGGTCATCAGTTTGAAAAACTTTTGGAAAAGAATCAATTGAATTAGGAGATCAGAGGTTGCCAAATGCCTTGCATTTCTGTGCTCTGAAATACCTGATCCATCTTGGTTGTCACAGGTGCCACAAGAGTGCTTGTCACTAACTGTTGATCTAACTAACCTCATAACCTCACTCCCTTTCTTTCACCTCCGCCCTCCTGTCCTCCCTGGCTCTCTTGTACACGCAAATATATGAGGGCACACGCACACCACCTTCCCCCCCCCCCCCCCCCCTTAAACTCCTAGGAAAGTGAAGATATAAAGGTATATATATATACCTTTACTCTGAATGCTATTTGAACAATTCAACATTCTCCACAGCTACCTAAAAAGAAGATGGGAATAACAACAATGGGAGGCTCCATTGACCTAATGGCACCACCAGTGCAAAGTTGTGAATATTTTATGGAATCAAGTTGGGACAATGTAGAACAATATTATGTTCATCAGAAAAACGTCAACTTTTTTTGTTTTTTCCCATTTTGTAGCCAGTTACAAATACAAGAAATTTCAAATTATTGCCCTCCCAGTGTGGGGAGAGAGAAAGTCTTCTAGATCATATTACTTCTTGCAGTACAGTAACAGATCCCTCACATCCCAAAGGTGTAAGTCTTGGCTTCAATTCTAGGAAAAAATTTTAGAAGCAGACAGCCTCAGAGGATGCTGCGATGTTTTCTGAGCTTGCATGGTGTAGACACTGTTTCACAGCTACTTGGTCACTAATGAGCTCACTGTTAATGTGCTGCAAGACTGAAGCTGGAGCTGCCAGTTAACAGGCAGATTCCAAAGGCACCGTGAAATAGAAGTGAAAGATTAGAAGTATTGCATTGAAGCAGCAGCAGAAAAAATGCATCCCCCTGGAGTGTTTAGAATTCGAAGTCTTGGACAGAAGTAATCCCAACTTCATGCCTCTCCCTCCTGCAGGGAGGGGTGATTGACTCGTTCTGTCATCTCATGCACAGCACAGAGTGGCACAAAAATCAGCAAATCTGGTCTGCTAAAAATGATGAGTAATATACCTCCTGTGAACACACTCACTGTCTAAAGAGATTGCAAGGGGGCTGAATTTGCCTTCCATTGGTATTTTTCAGGATTTCACTTCTGTTTTATTAATGTGTAGAGTGAAGTAGTAGTTTGTTTTTCCCTACTTTTATTAGTTCCATCTCAGTTTTGAGTTCCTAACTGTGACATAACTTATTATATAACCACAAAATGATTGTGATATGCACAGAAAAGTGTAAGGTTAAGCACTTTATTTTTGCAGCTTTTATTCTGGAGTCCCAGAAGGCCATGGATGTTCTCCATTTAACAGCCACTGTCCCCCTACTGTGCCTCTTCAGCCCTGAAATTCAGTTCTGCTGAAATATAAGGCTTATATGTTTTGCATTGCACTTTAGTATTAAATATGATTCAAACAGGACCAAAACTCTGAAATATCTGAACTTTTAATTTTTTTGCTGTGTCTTCTTAATCAGAAAAAAAAATGTTGAACTCTTCATGGCCTTCTTGTGCTAATGCATCATTTAAGAGGACATTAAAAACACATGAGTTCACTCAAGAAGAGGTTAGGAAAATGTCTTTTAATACAACTGTATTTTATGAATAATTAATTAAAACATGCAACGGCAGAGTGATTTGGAATTCCATATTTTGAACCTATGTGTCTTAAAGGAATGTGTCGCACACAAGAGGGTGCATAAGTGAAATCTTCACCTTTTGCAGGGAGGAGTATTTTGCCTTTCCATATACTGACATCATGACTCTGGAGAAGTGAACAGAGACCAAACGTGAGGGTGTGTGCATGGGACTCCTCATCCCAAATATCCCTGGTGGGAAGTTGGTGGGGAGTTGCATGTGAGAACACAAACTCTGGCTTTTGCCCTTTGCCTTCCTGCTGTGACTCAAGGGCTTTGCCTTGTGCCTGGCACCAGTTTAACACAGGCCTTGCCTATGTAAAAACAATAACTGTGCCCATCTTTCACCTTGTGCTAGTTTTTAGCAACCAGTATCAAGTGGATCAGACACTCTGCTCTTCCTAAAAAGGGAGGACAAGTTAGCCCATGCTCAGATTCTCTCTTGGCAGAGAAATGTTAAATAGGTCTTTCCCAATACTAATGCAAATGTCAGTCATACATCCTCAGTGTTCATAAAGGCTCATCTGTGCTCTTGCAACTGAATGGAGCAATGACCAGAAACTCCTGGGAATAAAACCCCCCTGTGTTTCTGAACTTTCTGCCTTTCTAACAATTAAAGAACTAAGGAAAAAGCAATCAAATTTATGAGGCCTGAAAAAAAATTAAATATTATCTACCTCATAAAATGAACTTTTAAACCTGAAGTCATATTTCTTCAAGCCTAATACTTTAGTTTATCTTTGATCATTGTAAATTATCCCCAGTGCTTGGGAAAGCAGTTGGCAGCATGTACCATTGGAGTTCATTCTGCTTTATTTATTGAAAAATGCTAAAAAGTAAAACACTGAAGTACTTCACATTAAAATGGTATGAACCCACCAAGATAACTGCTTGTAACTGTCTGTGTAAAATTATGGTCACAGTAACCACCTCTGGCTCCAGAATAAACTTTCCATGCATGTGAGAGCCAAATGCATTTGCTTACTCAGATTTTCACTTGAATGATTATCTTTTTTCTTCCTTTTTTTTTTCTTCACATACATGAAAACCTTTAAAGGAGAAGGATGGAAAAAGGCATCAAATACCTGTCACCTTAGGAGATGATGAATCATTACAAAGAAGAATCCAGACAACTTTCAGTGAACAGTTAATTTCTCTCCTTCACTGACACCAGTAGCATGTGAATGCATACATAATTGCACAGGGCAGATTAATTCCCAAGAGAGATTTCATTCCTTCCAGAAAATGGTTTTCTAGTGCCAAGACCTCAGTTCTCCAATAAAGGAGTCATAATAACTAAATATCAGCATGCATTCCCCCTGCACCGAGTTTTGCACCACCAGGCTTTGCTGTGGTGTCCTGACTTGCTTGCAGTCAGAACAGAGCCATTCACTGGAAGCCAAATCCCCATTTTGTAGTATTTGACTGCCTTTCACTGTATTAATATTACTGTTCATACTACTAGACACCTCACAGATAAATAGCTACTTATATAGCCAGAGCAAAGCTCCTGCATTTTGTCTGTCACATTGCTTTTCATTCTTGCTTAAAAAAAAAAAAAAAGAAGTTAGGAAAAACGGGGAATTTTTGAATTTCTGGCTGTTTTTCTCTAGGAAAACAACCATGCCTTGGGCTGGGGGTACTGTTACCTCCAGACTTTAGCAAATTTCCCTAGAATATGGTGTTGTTGGCTCTTGAAGAGTGACTCACAGCAGAGGAACAATATTCACACAGAACAGTGTTCAGGTGCAGTGGGGGAGCTCTGGGGAGTGGGGAGCTGCTGCCCTGCCAGGCACCACCATGAAAGGAGGGCTTTCCACAGCTTCTGGTGATTTGGAAGGAGTTGGGATCTGCTGCCATCATGGAAGCAGGGTGCCGCCATGGGCTGGACTTGCTTGCCTGCATCTTGCCTTGCTTTCCTGCTCCTGTGAGACAGCAGCTTCTGCTGCCTTCAGAAGAACAGCTGTTCCCTCCATCTCACTCCATGCTCTGCCCAGAGCTTCCAAGCCATACAACTGGCATTGAAGGGTGCCTGAAATCCTTGTTTGAGACAGGACACAATTCTGGGAAGACACACGTCCTCCTGCGTCCCACATTTACTTTGGTAAGTACTGAGGGAATGAACCTGGGTGGCCTCACATCAGTACTTAGGCTCATTTTATTGGTTTACTTGTCCATTCCCAAAGCTTTGCAGCTGGTCTTTAAATTTATGGAAATGCTATTATAAATATTAGAAAAAACTGACTCCATGGGCTCTTGCAGCCTTTTCACTGCGATATGATTTATTTCTAATCCCCTCATCTCTTTGCTTATTTATTTGGTCACCCCTCACTGAAGGGAGCTCCCAAGGTCTGAGATGGTCTGTGCTTTGATGCTCCCAAGAACCTTTCCAGAATCACCCGGGTTCACCAACTTTTGGATCTTTTATGTGAGAGCCTATGAGCCAGGCTTCCTTTTGGGCTGATTTGGGTGTTTTTGGAGAATATGTGTCCAAGTGTGGTGAGAAGAACAAGCACTTCTGAGGGCCATTATGTTGGATCCACTCTTTTCTTGCAAACCTTTGCAATCTCCAAGCTGACGCAGAAGAGTTCATGCCTCAGCGCTTTCCAGGCTTTTAGCAGAGAATCTCTATTTTCAAAGAGCCAGGGCAGACATTGTTTGGATTTCATTAGAAACTCATCAGACATGCTGGATCTGAAATCACTGCTGCCCATGGCCAGCTGGAAAATACCCACTTGTTGCAAGGAAACTCTAGCCCACTAATTATCCTAAAAAATTCATGTAGGAACTTTCTTGACCCATTTTTTTCCTGTTCCTTTTTCCCCCCTTGAAAACATGGATCAATTGCTTTCTTAGAAAAATTTAGCTGATTTCAATGTCATCTTTTGGGAGGTTTAATCATCAAAAAATGTACAGTGTTAAGTTATGTAGCATAGTTGTCACAAATTAGCAATAAATAATGTCTTGAGAGACTTTATGGCAGGGAGAAACATATGAGTTTTGAAAAAAAACCCCAAGAGGTAAAAAAATTATGCCTCATTTTTAAATCTAAACATTATTCAAACTTTTAGAATATGAAATATTCAGTTTAGCTATATTATCCACTATTTCTCATTTTAACATGCAACTGCACTTTTGGTTTCCAGCTAGGACAGAAACCAAGGGAAGCCAAAATACCTAGACAGGAACAGATAAAAGCCAGAATATCGAGACTGGAAAAGACAAAGGCCAAAATATTAGCCAGAAACAGGAAGCACTGGACATCTTACAAGACAACCTCCATGTTCTTGTGAGATCTCCAGCCAGGGGTGCTGACTGAATAGGTTCAAATTATTTGTACAAGCTTTGAATAATTATCTAAATCTTTAGGTATTTAGCTGAAGCAAACTTAAAGTCTGAGTCTCTCACAATTCGTCTGTCACTTGAATAAATGACCATTTCTCAGATAGTAAGGCAAATTTGGAGTGGGAAAAAAACCCAGCTAAGACATCAAAGAATGGCTTAATAGTAGATGTTTCTATCTTCTTTCTAGGGCATTAGGGAAAAAAGACTTTTCCAAATAGTGATTAATTCATTAATTTTTATAGTTGTACAGTTACTGTTTGAATTCTTTTTCTTTCTTTTGGCGCTCTTAAGCAGGAAAAAGCAGCAAAATGATTCCAAGCAAGTTCAGCAGACAAGAATGGCCAAAGGGCTGATGTTTCCTCCTGCTCTCACCAATACTCACCTCTGTACATCTGAAAAGTGCATAGACCACAACAGACCATGGTAGAGCATGTGTTCACTTGATGTCCTTAATTTGCTGCCTGTGCAGAATGTAGTATTGGATCCCAAACTGGATCACTCTCTGGTATCTGATTCTTTGGGTGCTTATTATTATTATTATTATCATCATCATTATTATTATCGCTCTTACTATTACTGCTGTTACTGTTATTCCTACCACTACTGCTATTATATTTGCCAACACCTGCCTTGTAAAGAGAAGCCTTGCTCCATTCCTCCTCATTGCAGTCTTTCAGTACTTAAAGGGGGCTTATGTAAAAGAAGGAGAGCAACTTTTTACCCAGGCAGATAGTGATAGAACAAGGGGGATGGTTTGAAATGGAAAGAGGAGAGATTTAGATCAGATATTAGGAAGAAATGCTTGACTGTGAGGGTGGTGAGGCACTGGAACTGGTTACCCAGAGAAGTTGTGGATGCCCCATCTATGGAAGTGTTCAAGGCCAGGCTGGATGGAGCTCTGAACAACCTGATCTAATGAAAGATGTCCCTTCCCATGGCAGAGGGCTGGAACGAGATGATCTAAGATCCTATGATTTTTTGATTCTATGATTACCCTCGTATCCAGATAGCACCTCTCCCTAGGTGTGTAATGGGCATAATGTAAATACTATTACCACTGCAAAAATTATCTTAAGAGAAGAAATTACATTGGGAAAATGAGGTTTTAAGTTTGTTGAATTTCTCATGTTTAAATATTTTCAATGCATATGGAGAGAAGCATATTTTGAAATTCACTTTTCCAATGGCTCTCTCACCAGGAAAGGAACAACGGAAAATACTGGTTTGTGTTTGCTGTATTCTGATAAAATACAGGAATGTTATAACCTTTACTTATCAACTCCATCAACCCTTGCTTTCTCCACTCTTTGAAAGTTTTATTGTAATGAAATGTAGTAAATGTCATTATAATGGGCCAATGTTGATAAGATGATCATTTATTGAAAAAGAGTTTTAAAAGAACTCAGCTTCTCCAGTAAATTAAAATCTTTAGATAATATACCACTTAAAATGAGAAAAACAAACATACTGAAATCTTTAGTAACAGCACGATCAGCTTGAGAACATGTTTGGAGCAGAGATGGGGAGTAAGAAGACAAAGGAAACAGCTGGTGGAGTTGTTTTCCTTAAAAAAATTATGCTGTTTCTGCTACAAAACTAAATTATTTCCTTGGTGTGTCCTTGATCCACAAGCAAGAGATGGTAAAGAAATTATTTGATTTGAGTCAGGTTTGCACCAAGTCATGTTTATAGGTTAATCACTTGTCATGCTGAAGTTTTGTGAGATGAAATGAGCAGGTTTTGGTTTTGAATTTGAAAAATCTCAGTGATTGCAGAGGCTTCATGGAGAGACAAGCACTGTACAAATAAGCCATGCAAAATGATTAATGAGGAACATCATGAGAAGCATTCTGATTTGCATAGCCCAGGAGAAGAGACTGAACAGAACAGTTATTTTGCAAGGGCAGGTTGAAGGCAGGAACAACACAGTAACAATATTCAAATACAGACTAGCCTGCTGTAAAGAGAATTAGAACTGAAACTTTTACATACTGGAAGTGAGAAATAATGTACTTATGGTGTAGCAGCAGAGGTACTCACTTACATGTTATGAAAGGGCTCTTCAGTGGGAGGACAGAGCAGAGGTGGGATAGATTGCTTGTTGACACTGGTTGTTACTGAAGATTTTTGAAAATAGTCCAGGCAAAGGTTTCTCAGAAATGATGAGCACAGCTGACTGTCTTTTCTGGTGGCACACACATTCTTTGGTAAGAATGCTCTTTGTTCACTGTGACGAGATACAGATCAAGAACAGCCTAATAGTGTCCTGAGTTTCTTTATAAAGACTTAATTCTCCTATCACAATTGTAAAACTTGAATGAAACCAAGAGTTTACAGCTTGATAAGACTGCTTGACAGCATCCAAGTGTAAATTAGGAGCCTGCAGCTAAGCATGCAGGGCACATTTAGGTTGATCTGCTCAGGAGGAATGTCTCTTCCATCACTCTGAAACTGGTTTGTTTCTGGAAGCCAGTTTCTCTTCCATCACTTTCTTAACCTCTATTTGTAACTCTGAGGGGTTCCATTAACCAGGCAAATAGTCTTTCATAATCCTAGGAACTTCTGGCCTCCATGATGACTTGTGGTGATGTGTTTTCTAGGAGGAAACCATCATAAAGCAAGTATTTCCTTATTTAGTTTTACATTTGCTCCTTTTCAATCAAGTTCATCACTACATCAAGTCATCTCTGGCTGCCTTTTAGTGTTAAAAGAGAAAGAATTAAAAAGAAGCCCTAGGTCAGTCTTTATGTCCACGATGCTGCATTTTTCCATTTTGTATTTCTTTGACATTTCAGCTGGATTGCTTTATTCTCATTCAGAAGAAGACAAAACCACTTCCACATTTCTATAGAATAAGTGGAAGTCCAGTCAATCTGCCCCATGAACTGCTTTGAAGTCAGGTATGGGGCTACTCCTGCTGTGTATTCCTAACTCCTGACCTAGGAAGATTTCTGGGAAGTCTGTCAGGGGCTGATCCTGCAAGTTGTAACTCTCTTTCCTCAAAGCAATATGACCAAAACCAATGAATTTATTTCAGTAATGAAATTTATAGTGTGATTGATACAGTTAATATAGGAGCCAAGAAAACATTCATCTGAAATTGTGAGGCTATATTGGCTTACATGGATTTTACAGACCATGATGATACAGAAAATGTAATAGAAGTCCACACTGTGGAGCAGAAATGGCCTTATTTGCTTTAGCATTAGGAAAGTTTTCAGTCTGCAGTTCAGTGGAGGTATGAATTAAATAATTGATGTGAATTTCAGGATTAAGCCTTCATCAGGTTCCCCTCTAGAGCAGTTCCTTACAAGACATGTGAGACTGCTAAGTTTCAGTGGAAGAGTCTAAATACACATACATGCAAATTGAATTAAAAAACCTTACTATTGATTTCAGATCCTCAGGCAAGGGTATGGAAGTAACTATACTCTGTTTTTTTCAAGTTATCAGGACTATCATCTTCTGGCTTATAGAAGTCTCTCTCATGCTGTAAGTTTAAAAGCCAAATATATTTTTTTGAGATGTGATGGATTCACAACAGCTACAAATTATGATAAATGTCCCCCACTTTGCTGAACGTATACAGTCCAACACATCAGTGGGATTTGAGCATGGAGCTAAATATGGAATCATAACAACATATGCTCACTTGAGGAAACTGCTCTCCAAATCCAAATGCAGAATTGAGTCAGACCTTTTTGGCCTTTGCTTTTATTGGACGAAACGAAACCAGAAAAAAAAAATGCAAACAAAACACCTTTGCTTATTTCTTTGTATGAGAAATGTAACATTACTGATACTTTGAAATAACACCATTGCAGTAAAAATCTGAGAGTAAACTGTGGTTTTGTTTCCAGTCAGAAAATATGGTTCCATTTTATTTGTTTTTTACAGTGGCCCCTCATGCTAAGTCTCCATGTGATCATGACATTTCCTCCCCAATGAGAGAGAGACCAGAAATCCAGGCGATCACACAGAGAATTTGTGTGTCTTGGCAGCTGTGATCCGTATGTGAGCACACGTCCTGCTCACGCCAAGGTCCAATTTGCTGAGATGTGTGCAGTTTGCACCAAGGGCCTGAGCCACACTGGGACCCTTCAAAGAACTCCGAAGTGAATCCTTAATCACAGTGTGTCCACTGGAAAAAAGCAGGCTGTGCACCTAGAAAATTCATTCACTGCCAGATAGCTAACTTCCCACAGCTCTTTCTGCTCTCCAAAAATCAGCAGTGACTTTGAACAGCTGACTGTGCTTTCAATGGTACATCTGGAGAAGCAAAAACACCACAAAACATCTGTTTTTGTTGTTGAATAAAAATAAACAGTACAGAGCTGAAATCTGAGCAGAGAAAAGCTTTTCGGATACAGTGAATGTTTTGTTTATTGCACAACCCTGCTCATAGAAGCTGATCTCGTGCTGGTGGGTGGATCAGAGTGCTGCTGCTACGTGCTGGAAAGGCATGGCTATCGCTGAGGGGGCCGTGTCAGTTCTCAGGGAGAGATCCATGAAGAGGTAGGAGTGAGATTTGGGGAGGCAGAGCAGTCGTGAGCATTTTGGCATCTGTGAGATTGCTGTGCAGGAACCCAGGGAAGGCTCACCTGGACCCATCTGTACTGCAAACCAGAGAAAGGCAGGCCAGGGTCACCACAGGCAGCAGGGTGGCTGTAAGGCTCCTGTCCTGGGTGGCTTATGGGGAAAGATGGACACCATCTGGGCATTCCTGTCATATTTTGAACTGCAGAGGAGCATTTCCATCCACTCATCCCTCCACCTCAGCCTCACTTCTGTAAACATCATCACCTACAAAGTTTTTAAAGGAAAGCTGGAAAGAGATGCTGTAATATCCCTCCTGAGATCTTACTTGAGGTGAAGAAGATTCCCTGGAAATTTTCAGGACAAGCTGCAGTTCCTGGAGAGATATGAACTGACCTCCTAATGCTCTCAAAGAGGTGCCCCCAAAACTGTGCTGATACTGATCTTGTCACTGTTCCTAACCCCAATTAAACAAGAGTAATTCCTGACCTCAGAGGTGTTATTCTATACCTAGAGCACTGTGCTTCAGTGTGAAGTTCAGTATCTATCAATTATTCCCATGAAGGATACTGTGGGGAGGTAATAGATCAGCTTCCTGGACACAATCCCGAGTAACGTGTTTTAGGGGACTCTGCTTGAGCAGGGATGTTGGACTAGATGAACCCCAATGGTCCCTCCCAACCTTAATCATTCTGTGATTCTGTGATAATTTTAACTGTGCCAGAAATAACTTCTAAGAAATCAACTTAATTTTTCATTCATAATTGCTCTAAAATATCTTTATTTATAATAAAAATGGCTGGGCTGTCGTCAGTCCAGAGTGAGACTTAATTACATTTGAACTGAAATGGAGCTATGAATTATTTAGAGTGAATTACACTGAAAATAGGAGGCCCATTAATTAGTGATACATTACACCTCGAGGATGTTGGATCCTTTTTTCTTTGAAGGGATCTGAACTCATTGTCTATAGGACCCCTAGGAAGCACAGAAAACACAATGCACATTGTAAAACACTCTCTGAGGAGTAAATTCCACAAAAGTTCTGCCCTTGTTTCATTGGACCATACAATGAATGAGACAGGAAAAGTTTTTCTCATTTATCTTAGGTCACTGAAAGTGGTCGTGGGGTTTAGGTCAGTAATCTAACTATAACACTGGATTGGAAGTGGTAGAAGGTACTTTTGTTCTGGATGCAGAAGTGGTGTTTTAGATTGTGAATCTGCCACTTATACAAAATCTGGCTAGATATTTCAAATCTTGAAAATTCCTGTGAAGAATGTTTGTCAATTCTTGTATGTTTGTTTCTTTTTAATTTTTTAAGATTATTTTCTCTACATTTTCCCAGTGTTTGGTCTGGTGTTTGAATTAGATTGTTTCAAAGTACAGTATAAAAATTTGTTTTGAAAGTGATAGGGCAGTTTGAAAAGTTTTACTGGAAAGGTTTTTCACCTCAACTTTTTCATAAGCTAAAATTCCTTAAACCTGATTCCTCCCCTTCTTTCAACTCCAATTTTGGTGACCTGGCATTTTTTTTTTAGTGAGACAATTCCCGTGACAGTATATGTGGTGCAAAAAATCAGTATTTTCCACTGAAGATATTTTTCACTGACTACACAGAGTGGAAAGATTGTTTTTTTTGCAGTGTCCAAGGAAATAGATTGAGAAAAATGAGAGCTGCACTTGGGAAAAATGAAGTCAATTAAGAAGAGGCTACAAAGCAGCAGAAGTCCTTCAACACCGTCAGCTACTGTGCACAACACCTAAATTGCCTGAACAAGAGATACAGAGAGAAATTGCAGTGACAACAATCAAGTACTTGAGCCAGAGTGGAAAACTAACTAAAAAAATAGAGGGCAAAAATCAGGCAAGATAAGAGTACAAAGACCATAGGCATAAACCAGCAGACTAAAACTCAGGAAACCTGCAGGGAAGCCTACTTTCATTGTGATGACAGGGGATTGGTTTGATCTACCTGTATCTTCTCAACCATTTCTTGCTTTACATTGGCAGTAGTGTGGATGCCACAAGGCTGCAACAGCACAAGTCCAGGCTTTGCTGTGCTTTTCACACGAAGTATTTAAAGGTTTTCTTCAACTTCCCAGTTAGATACAAGTCCCCTTTTAAAAAATGCCTAAGCCAGTGTTGATGTTACTGATGAGCAGAGGCAACATGAGCATGAGTTGAGGCCTATCTGAACACATGGTAGCCGCCTCTCTCCGTGGAGAAGCAGCCCTGGCACAGGGATGAGGTGAGCAGTAGGACACACTGATGCCTTACATTGTGCTTTAACAGCTCACAGATCCCACAAATCCATCCTATCCATGCCATGAACACAGCAGTCACCCCAACTGTATAACAGAAAATGTGGCATTTGTACAAATTTCATCTTCTTCACCCGACTGCAGCCTTGGCTGGGGCCGTGCCTACACGGCATTCACGTACCTCCTGCTCCCTAGGAGTGACCTTGCACCACCAGCAGGGATAGCAAAACGAGGGGTCATCAAAAAAATAGAGTGATTTTTAAATTTTAAATCAGTGAGTTTAACACAACAGGAATATGTCATTAAAGAAAATAACTTTTTAGAACCTAAATGGAATTTTGCTCTTTTGATTATTGCCTTGATCTTGTTTGGTTTCCAGGTAGTGTTACCAGTAATGCACCTGCATCTCTGTGCAATGCTGTAGTGGCAATTTTTATGGTTCTACCTAACATTACAGTTGCTTTCAACAGGAGTGAAGAGAAGGATTTACTCTTCCTAACCATCCTGAATTAGTTCTCTGGTGAAGAATGGCCCAAGCTCACAGCAATGAGGCACAATGACAGAGCACCTGCTCTGCACCTCAGAGCAGCAACATGGAGTGCTGAGTTTCATTCCCCTGCTAGCACACCCTCTGCAATGCCAGCCTGCCCCTTTGTTAGCCAACTGAACTGTGCATCCATCTGGGAGTAGTGAATGTAGGATCAGTGTTATTCAGGGAGATGTACGGAGCTAAGAAGATACTGTGTTATTTCATTTGTTTAAGTGGCAGTTTTTGAAGAAAAGAGTGTGGTGAAAAAAAGAAGTGACTGAGGTGACACAGAACCTGGGAGAATTATGTGCCTAAGTGATCTGGAGACAATTTTTATAGCTTAGTTCAGTCTTGGATGGGTCCCAGCTTCTACAAGCTGCTGATTCAGAATAGAAGATGGCTGATCTTTTTCTCCAGCAAAGTAAATAAATAGAGCTTTAGAAAGGCAGAAAAAAAATCCTCTTTCTGCTTTCCAGCACTTCTGCGGGGCTCCTGGGGTTGTGGGGATGTTAATTCAAATGGCTGAGAAAACACGATCCAGTTCACTGATAGGTTTTAAAAACAGAGGTTTTTAATGCAATGGAAACAAAGGCTGACATGAAAGATTCAAAATAGAAGAGAACAGCTTCTTCTTAAATCAGTATAAATTGTCTGTGTGTCATGGCAGTGAACATGTTTCTTTTTTTTTTTTCTTTCAGGAACTACGTAACCACAGAGTTCCTGTTTACTGTATTTCTTAAGGATAAAGTTTTCTGCGGTAAGAGACACCTAAGACCATTAGGCACGCACACTACAGATCTAAAGAAAGTCTATTTACCAGAGCTTCCAGGAAAAATATTGACAGGGCAGTAAAAATACTTTCCTTGATTACTCAGGCTCATATTTTAAACCTAAAATTACAGGAACTTTTCTCTTTTACCAATTTATTTTTAGCATCTTTATTTTTTTTTCTTTTCTTTTTCTACCTTTTTTTTTTTTTGCTTACCTTTTAAAGCATGGCAAGTTTCCATTGATTTTGAAAACCAGGGTCAAATTTGGTAAATGTTTCTAATAGTCCTCATCTCTTTTTTTCAGTGTTTTCACTAAATCAGTAGGAAATGATCGATAGAAGGTAAATTTACCTTTCTTCAGTAACTGACAGAAGAAGCTACAGTGCATTTTAAAGAATATGGCCTCTCCTTCAATCTATTTTTAATAACATATGAGTAGTGATACCTATGTAATGAAACTAAGCTGTCTACATATTTATGTAGTGCATATTACAGCACAATCTGAACACCAAGCAAACACTGATGAATTATCCTGGAAACTCCTTGGGAAGAAAAATATTTCCTTTTCAAGCTATCAAGGTGCACAGATAAGTTAAAATGAATGTTGGGGTATTTGCATTTTATGGACAGAGGATCCTTCAGTCTGAGATAGGAGGGGAACTCCAAACTTCTGGAAGTGCTTTCCACTGCAGAAGGAGGCAAACACACGGAGTTCTCCTCTGGCACACAAGTACAGATATTGAAGGTCAGCACCTCAGGTGTGGTTCTGCTCAGCCTCAACACTGCAGAGTTTCAGGGCCCTGGGACATGAGAGGGAAAATGGGCCTGATTTGTTCAGGCAGCTGGATGGTCTTGGAGCCTTCAGATTTGCCTCTCGGGCAAGTAATTGCCCTGCTCTCACACTGATACAATGGAAAACTTTAAAAAAAAGAAGAGATGACAGTGTTTCCTTGCTTGTGGCAGGCAGCAAAGAAGTATATACGTTGCAGGGTAAAGTGGGGCAGTTCTTGAAGTCCACCAGGACAAAAATAATGTCTTTCAAAATGAGCAGGGATTGTTTGACTAGTTTTGCCTGTCTCCTCTCAGCACTTTCTGCAAGTTTTGCAGATGGAACTGTCTGGAGCTAGACTTCCAATTTGCCTCCATCCCTTTCTGTTCCCAGAAAAACAGCCTATAAACTGCTTTGATCAGATAAAGTTTTGGCATCTTGTTCAGAATGGGAACTCTCAAGCTTTTCAAGCATGAATTCCTTAATTCAGCCTCCATACAGAAAGATAACACAGCAAGGAAACTGCCATTAATTTCAGATGCTCATCCTATTTCTAGACACAGAATTTGTCAGGAACTAGTATTGCTCCTGCTGGAAGAGTGAATATTTGTCTTCAAATCAGTCCCTTTTCAATATTTCAGAATGTCACAGATTAGATAAGGGTTGTGTGCTCTTACAACGAATAGAACATATCTAGACAGCAACTTAAAAAAAGCCAGAGATGAGCAGGGGAGTGAGGAAACGAAAAGGAGAAAGAGTTTTATCACATGATCAAAGCTTAGAGACAAATCACAGGAAAACAGTATCTACAGACAGGATTAACTTGTTCTGGAAGGACTGAGATTAAAAGATTTTATATGTGTGTTTTAGTTCAAAGATGTGTATATTTGCTATGATTATCCAGAAGCTGCCATTGCAGAGGTAATTCGTGGTGTCTTTTTAGTTTCTTGCTCACTTTCTATGAAACACAGTTGAGCCTTTCTGTTCTTTACTAGAGGTATTTGCCCTAGGATATATGTATATATATATTTACACATCTGTATACCCTCACATTATCTGCGGTATACTGTGATGCCCACAGAATGTTTTGTGGACTGCAGGAAGAGTTGCATCTTTTATGTTGTTGCCTGTGACTGTGAGGACTGGATTGGACAAACCCAACTGTGTTTTTGGGAAAACCCAAGAAATTAATTTTCTGTGTGCCTGTAAGTGTGAACATATTTAAGAAGAAGAAGACAAAATGCAGAACCCTACTAAAGCTACTGGGTGAGGTGGGAGCTGAAACCTTTATGACAAATGTACTGAAAATGTTTTCTCTCAAAACCAGAAGGGAGCTACTATAGCAGGAGCTGTTTTACACACAATACTGACCAGTAGGGAAGAACAGACTGAGAGCTTAGAAGAGAAATGTGATTTGAATGAAAGAGTTTATTAAATATTTGAGTTTCATATTCTGCAAATGGTGAGCAAGAAAAGAACAACAAACAAAGGGATACAGAAGCTGCAGGAGAGATGACAATTGCTACGAGCAGTTGCTCTAAAAAGACGCTTGCAGATGACACCAATACCCAATACTGGAAAATAAGAAGCAGAAATGAATAAAGCTGAAAGGTCTAAACTAGACAATCCTTTCCCATCTTCAGTCTTCCCGCAAAAAGGGTTTATTTAGAGACATGAAACAATTTGTTTTAAGAAGGAGGGTTGCACAAGCAGCTGAGAGGTGTCCCACTTAATTTTGAAGACATATCACTCTACAAGTGCCCATGATCATTCTGTGGGACCAGATAAAGTTATTACTGGTTTACAGGTAGGAGGGAATTCAATTATCTGTTCCCAGATAGATCTCTTTTTTTTGGATAGGTAGGAAGGAAATGACCATAGATAGTCATGCAGTTCCTGGAGTATCTTGGAGTCAGGACAAACGCAGACATGTGGTGCCAGGAAAGTCAGTCATGGGCTGAGCTGCGGATGAATACGATTAGATACAAGGTCTCATCTCAGAAAAATGTTACCAGAAGGTGGTTATAATGGGAAACAAATGGTATCCCCTGAAAGAAAAATAACTCTTCCTGAAGCCTGCTGGGAATTCTGAGTTCGTACACAGGCATGCTTCACTGATCTGGAGCTCATATGATACCTTTATATCCAGAAATTCTGGGTCTTGCACATCTGGTGAAGAAGGAGGAATTAAATATTTTATTTTTCCTGGTTCAGCTGGGAAAATGTCACCAAAAATAAAGAGCATAGCACCTCAGTTCTTGAAACAGGAAATTTTCCATTATATCAATCCCATCCTGATCCTGACTGTCCAATAATTCCTTATAGAAGCTGGAAAAATACAGAAATGCTTCTGCAGTGAGCAGAGTGTGTTTCCCATCTATAGATTCAATGTCCAAGAGGGGAGGGACAGACGTGTGTCTTCTCACCAAAGGGATATGAACCTGTCAGTGCTCACAGTTTTCAGCAACAGGCTGGATTAGGTCTGGCTAAGATAATACTGCAGCTTCAAGACCTCTGCTCTTGCAAAATCTTTCTAGACCAATCTTGCCACTTGTCTGAAACACACCCTAAAGATACTCAAGCAAATAGGTTTGGCTGTCTAGTGCGGACTCTGTAATTTAACTGCTATTTAAAGCCAAATAGACTTGAGCTCTTCCCAGAAGACACTACAGTGGGTGTCAAAGGCTGTCCAAACAGGAAGGCCAGACTTTAGCATGTTAAAGAAAAAGTGGTTTTATGCAAAGCCAGTGCACTTCTTTTTTTTTCTCAGAACATCAGCTATATTCTAATCCAAGTAGTCCCAGAGCACGGCCTTCCACTCCTAACAGCATCATCCAGATTAAAGCATTTCTGGAAGACTGTTGTCTTTTCTTTCAATTAGAGCATGTCTCCTTACTGTTGGCATGACTATCGAGGAATGTAATGGATATAGAGATCAGGAAGTAGAAATGTATATCTACATTTAAGTAGATTCAGGCAAAAAAAAAAAAAAAAAAAGTGGAAGCAAAATACGTTCCTGCTAGCCTGAAAATGTCCTTCAAACTTTTCCACTGGGTGAAAGTTGGGATGCTTTGCAATGGTTGTACTTTTAATTCTTCATATCCTTTATGTAGTCTATAATTTTAGATATTTCATTTGAGGTATTCTGGGTGTGCTAACTAGCTCAACAAGTGGGATCCTAAGGAGGTGGGGCAATCATGTTTATTAGGGGCTGAAAAGCCTTTTCTTTCACCTTGAACTGCAAGTATGATTGCATCTAAACCTATCTTACTTATAAAGACATCACAAGGGCATTTTCCTCAAGTGCGCACTTTAGACATGACACAAAACGATTAAAGGGGAAATTCTGTTCCAGCTAAAGGGTTCTCACTGATCCAAGCTGGAACAAGATTTACTTCTGAGGCACCTTCTTCAGCAAGGTAACAAGAAAAAACCTGAAATGTTGATAAGGGCAAAAACTGAGATCTTGAATCCCTGTCCAGAGCTGTAACAGTGAAAGACTCCCACTTCACCTATGAGAATTAGTTATGGAATAAAACCACATTCAGTTTTCTCCATTAAAAGATGACTACTAATCAGTATTTACTGAAATTATACCCAGTACCCTGCACTACTACCCTATTTTAACATATGCTATTAAGGAGTCTGAAGCATCCTATATACATCTTTGCTTCCCATCTTTTTGGAATCTGGAAGTTCTCATCACAGTATGGTGGCCAAAATGGACAACATTTCATTTTAGATAAATGATGTACCTCAGATATTTATCTTACTGCTTGTCAGACCAAAAATGCAAGATTTGGAAAGCAATCTTTCCCAGGCTTCCCACCTGACCTTCTCCCAGTTCAGAAGAGTCAGGGAAGAAAAAGCCTTAAAATCATGGCATTTTTATGTTTAGGAAAGTGATTTGAGATTCCTATCTGAAGTTTTAATGTCTTTTGCTGAGTCCCAGTCAGCTGGAGGCAGTAGCTAAAGCACCTGGTCTCTTAAGCATAGACCATATATAAGGAAAAGGTCTGAAGTGTGTAAAATCTGAACGTATCTTGTGTAGTGGAGTTCTTAAGCTGTATTTTCTTTAAATTACTGAATGAATCATACAGTCTAAGCACATGATGATATGATCTGAAACGCAGGTTTTAGTGGCATCATTTTGGGATGACTGTATTATAAGTGGTGAAAACATGAGAGAATTTTGTACATCAACCCAAATGAGTGCCAATAAATCTTTATGTCTTTTCTGTCTCTCATCACGCATTCGTGTTGCATAGCTGGATGAACATATTGAAGCAAAATTTTTAAGTCAGTGCAGATCCTTTCCTTGGATCAGTTTTGAACAGATTTTGATTTTGATTAGTTCTTTTGAAAAATCTTAGATTTATCTAAAACAGACGACACAGAGGGTTGTTCACCAGTGTTTTGCCATCATTGCTCCCTCGATTGTTCACGGACTAAAACAAAGATCTTGTGTAGGATAGCATGTGATCACGTAACTAAAGACCCAGATGTATGCAGGGAGTTCCAGGAGGGAGAGGATCAGAAGAGAATGAAAACAGAGCACGTTAGGTCGTTAGCAGGGTCTCCTACCTTTTGAACATCTGAAGTCGAAATTTGGGAATCAACTTTTATTTATTTCTTCTGTACGAAACAATACCATACTTTCATTCATATGGTTTGTGCCATATGTGCATATAAAAGAGATAAATCCTTATGTTTCAGCAGAAGTGCATGATATATGCACGTGTAAGTAACATTAGTAGGACTTTCCCCAGAGCCCGCTTTATATCCACTAACTCTGCTGCCGCTGGCTTCTCCCTGGCTTTGCCTCCCTGTTTGTGGGTTATCTGAAGATTTATTTTCAAAAGTGAACTCATATGGTGAATGCAAATGGAGCATTATATCTGCTTTGAAAGGCATATACTGCTCTTGATAACATTGTATATCATGATATAGTGTTCCTAGCAAAAATATTGCTTCTACTTCAGCCTGCAAAAGGGCTGAAATAGAAACAAATCTAAGTAATGTAGTGAAGAATAGTTCTGATGAAAATATATTTTTGTTGGCTGTTAGAGCAATAACTCTTAATATCATTAGGAATGATAGCAGTAAACGGAGTAAGTTTTATTCGCAATATATTCCTCTTAGTAAAAAGTATCTTATTGTCTGCCTGTGGTGCATGTGAGGTTCAGTTTCTAGTTCTAAGGATGGCTCCAGCTCTAAATAGGCTTATTAGCAACAGGTGGACAAGGTAAAAATGACCAGATATGGGAGGTTCATTGTATTTAAAATCAAAATGCAGCTCTGAACACCTCCTACAACAGAAATTCAAGCTCATGGTAAAACCCTTGTGTGAAGTTGCTTCTTTTCTGTTCCTTAGATCTTGTATGTGCAGTACATGATATTTTTGCCATTGTACTCCTCTGCAAGCTATCTGCTATCCTGCAGTCCAGTACATGTATCAAATGCTAACCTTTGTTGCATATACCTGCTCTGTCCCACCTCGGTGTATTTGTGTCCCAAAAGATGTTGCCAGGCAGGGGCAACTTGAACAAGAACTTCTTGGCACCTGAGGAGTTTTAGAGGTCCAAACTGGTTTTGTATAAAATTGAACTTTATCCCAATAAATAATTGTCTTGAAGAAATATCATCATATTTAGGGAAAGACTCCTTTCAGATTTGCTTGCACTTAATGGGAATGTTAACAATTTATTGTGAAGAAATGAAACATTCTGTGTAACTTAGTTGTTAATCCATAGCTGACTGTAGAATTGCATAGCCACAAAAAAACAAGGTAAAGATTTTGTATCTGAGCTCCTCCTTGGATGAATTACATCTTCCACAATGCACTCCTTCAGTCGCCAATCCCAGCAAGCTACACTGTGCATCCAGTGGGAATTGCACACAATAGAATGCAATGAGAGATGTCCAAGCAGAAAATCCACCTAGCAGGGACCAGACAGGATAGGATAATCCTCATTAGTGCTGCCTTGTACTACAGAACCATTTTTGCATGCCCTGATGACCCCTCCCACCCAAGAAAAAACCACAAACAAACAAAAACCCCCCAAAACCCTGAACTCAAAACTTTTCTTTTTTAGAATTTTAGAATAAAAAAAAATCAGAGAAACATTGCAAGTTCTAGAATTTCCATAAATGCCCTTGAATTAATGTATAATAGGCTTTTATTTGGAAGAATAATATTTTTAATATATGTTATTACAACTATTCTTAGCCACTTTCTGACTTAGTATGTGTAGGGATCCTCCAGATACTATCTAAAAGGTTTTTTTTCAAATAAACTACTTGCTTTTACTTCCAGTTCAGAATTAAGTGGCTCTGCTCATATGAGTAGTGAAAAAATAAAGAATGGGATTAGCTAATATCGTGGTGGATGACATTTTAATGGAAAATAAAGAATTGGAATAATATTTTTAAAACAGCGGAGTGACAAATACTTGAACATTGCTTTGAAAGCCTCAAGGGCTTATAGTTGAACAGTAAAAATGATGAATAAACAACAAAGCTTAGAGAATAAATTAAGAGAATAGCTGAATTAGCAAAAGAAATCTAAAATGATGAGGACTGTTATTCAAAATTGTATTTTAATCTAAACATAATTTTAAACTGCTTCAGTTGTACACACAAAATCCTTGCTAAGTCCTATGAACCAGCAATTAGAAGTGAAAAATTACTGTGTAAAAACTCACAAAGCTATTTTCTCAAGACTAAGGCTTGGCCTGGGTTTATTATATGAGAAACCAAAATCAGAAAATTTGAAGTCCTCATAATCACTAAAGTAAGATTTTCTTTTTCTGTCATTGGCACCAATTTTATAGTAGTGTCATATGTCATCAAAAGTACATGACAACAGTAAAAATCTACAAGTGATCTACACTGAGTGAAATTAAATACTTCTTTAAGTCAAATCTATGAAAATGTAAGGCATAGGTATAAGTGCAAATTTAGGGGCAAATAATTTTCAGTATGCGAAATAAGGGCCCATCCCAAATAATGACATTTAGTAATGCGAAACAAACTATGTCAAAGCAGATAAAATTGCAAATTGCTTTAGTGTGTCAGAGAAGTGTCTTCCCTTTTATTTTAGGTTAATAAAATAACTTGAACAGATGTAACCATACTTGCTTCATTTAGAGATCAAGAAGAGAAATTGGGGATCAGAGCTATAAAACCTTGCAGCCATCAGATTCCTCATTTCCTGCATTTGTGCTACCTTTCCATGGGAGGCAAAACATAGAATAGGAGGGGAGTAGGGTTTCACAAATCTGTTTTCATTTTGTCTAGGCTTTTAAACACTGATTTCAAGACATTCTAGTTCATGGTCCTGATCCAAATCCTGCTGAGCACAGCAGGAGAATTCCCAGTGACCTCAATGGGCTTTGTATTTGACTTTACGTACAAAATTTCTAAAAACCAAATAATAAAGTTTGGCCTTTCCAAAGCGCACGTCTGCCATGTGCTCTGTGCACCTTTCTCATAAAACTGAAACAGCAGATATGTAGGAGACATCTGCAGAGCAGACCAAGGAAGAGGTTGTGCCAGGGAGAAGGAAACATTAGAAGTTGATACCCTTTCTTTCAGCTGGGAGACTGGATCTGGCTCTGGAGTCTGCAGATTTTCCAGGTGGCTTTCCTTAACAGAGCGCTGGTAACGTCCACAATGCTCCCCAGGCTTGCTGGAAGGAGGGTGCATCCCAGATTTCCAGTGGCATGTAGACATCTGAAGGGAGAACTCCACTCCTGACATTTAAACAACTAAAGTGTGTTTTTGAGCCACCATTTAAAAAAAGAAGTTCCTGAGACAGTGGGGTGAGAAGAACTGAGTGCTACCCACTTCCATTTGCCTTACTGTGCCCCAAGGGGTCAGAAACCTTGTAGGAAGGTTTGTAGGAATTCCTTGTAGGAATCTTTAAGAAGATTCATAAAAAGACAAGCTTATCTATCCTGAAAAAGTTAAGTGGGCCTATGCAAGACTAGCAAGGCTCCAGCACAGTGCGCCAAACTTAGTGAAGGCAAGCAACTTGGGTCCCACACCCGTGGTCTGATTGTCATCTTGGCTTTTCTTCCCAGCAAGCAACACACTTTCCAGGGCAGATTGGGGTGGGGAAGGGTCAGACTGATGGGCACCAGGTAAAGGTTTATTGGAGCCACATAGAAAAACCATGTTGTTTTTTCATTTTTCTGCATAGGTTGAGACTCTAAAGTGCAGTGTAGGAAAAAATCTGATTATCAGACGCAATATTCACACAAGACTTTTTCAGTTTGGTCTGATCTTTGGGTGTATATACAGGGTTTCAGTGTTCCTTAATAAATTACCTCTTCTTGTAGCAATTAACCCCCTTCTGTGAGGGTTCAGTGTTTACTTGGGGCTGTGCCAGTGTTAACAGCTATGGCTTAATATTCTTTTTAATGGCTTGCAATTACTACTGAGAGAGAAGGCTGCATAAAATATTAACACTTAAGCATCTTTTACACTCCTTTGAACATTAGCCTGTGTGTATGATATAAGTGACTTTTCATTCTTACAAATCTGTTCTTTGCTTAGAATTCCCCTGGACCCACGAAAATGCTGCAGTTAAGTGATTTCTGTTGATTTATTAACTTCCTTCAAAGTCTGGTGGAAGTCACTCCATGCAAAATATTGAATGCATTTTGTTCTTTAAGTTGTTCCATCATAATGCCAGAAGAATAAGGATTTCCACATTTTAAAGAGGTAAAGTAACTTTGATAATAACTTTTAAAGCATATTTGATTTTTTCCCCTGATGTGCTACCACTTTGAGGGTATCACCCAGAGAACAGATGCTGTGGCTGCAGAATCAGTGCCATGGCTGCTGTACAAAGGATAAGAGAGCAGGAAAGTTACAGATCCAACTTGGAGCTCAACTTCAAAGCAGGTTCCCATCTTGAGAATAAAATCACTGGAAGCTGGGGATGCAGGTGTCCCACCTACACCCAGATTTGTGTTTCTGCTCTGCATGGGTTGTGTTGGCCTCCAGTTGACGAACAGGTCTGAGCAAGCATCCCAACCCTGCCTGGCTCTCCCATTGTCCTCATCAGCTGTTCTGTTTTCAGGGCAAACTTACTTCATCACTTCATGTTCAATGGTCCATTAAGACAAATCGTAGACAAATTTTCAGAATCTTGGAACTGATTCTGGATAAGCCCTCAAATATTTGCAGCTTACATAAATCATTAAAACATTTGGGATCTCCAAAATTGTCAATAAATCTCAAGCAATATGGATTTCTTGTGAGTTTCTTTCCATGTCCAGCTTCTGTTAAGTCCAGAAACATTTGAAATGAATCTTCCTCACAGTATTTTGGCACACCTACGTTTATTCCTGGCTGGACTTTAGAATTGTACAGTATTGGAATTTGAAAAAATAAGGATATAACTGCATGCTTGTGAACCCTGAAAGAATTTCACTAGTGGATTGTTTTCTAGTCTTCTTCTAAATTGTAGTGCCTTCAGTTTTCTGGAAGCGGTTAACAAGGACATTCCGCACCAGGTCCCTTGTTTTTCTTTTTTATTTTATTTGCTTGCTTTTCTCCCCACAAGGCAGATTGCACCTCTCTACTCTGTTATCCTACTTCCTTCTATTAATTTAAATTCATCCGGAACAATCCTTGCTTTTCATAGGCAGGCCTTAAACTTGAAGATGTGAACAATTTAAAGGAAGAAGCCAGGTGAATGCAAAGGACAGCAATGTGTGGGAGAAATACAATTTCTGAATATTCTGATTTTCAGGGAGTCTGCAGTATCTGCTGGGTTTATCTTCTAGATTAGCATGGAAGAAGCATTACTTCATGAAGCTTGTAGATATTCTGGAACTAAGATGACAACCTGAAATAAAATAGCTGTAGGATCTGGTCATTTCAGCTTTGTAGAGAAGAATTGCGCCTTCCAGCAGTTTCAGGAACATTTTCAGCTAAATCACTTGTTTCTCTTTTTAAGCACAAAGTTCTCGGAGTCTGAGGAAAAAATGTTATTTCTTTGCAACCGTTTTTTATAGAATAAATAGATTTCTCTTTAAAGCAAATGCTGGAGGAGGAGGTGGTGCTGGGGGAACACCATCCCTTTGGGACAGCAGTGACAGATGAACTTCACTGTACCGTGAAACAGTATTTTGAGGTGCTTTATCACCTACATGTTGTGTACATGACCCTGCACACAGGTTGTGCATTCAGCCCACTGAGTCTGTTTGGTGACTGAAAAGGGAAGTTGGAAAATCCACGTGATGAGTGTACAGTGATCTAAACCTGTCCAACAGGACAATACAAACGAACTGGTTTTGAAATATGATCTTTATCTCAAGTTTAAGCTTCTCAAGGGATATGTCTGCTTACTTGAGATTCAAGGTTGAGAAAACTCTCTCTGGAGCACAGTCATTCTTCCAAAGCACTCAGCAGTCACAGCTTTCTTTCTTTTGGTGATCCCTCATCGTCCATACGGCTGTGAGACTGGAGAGCAAGAGGCCCCCACTCCGTGCTGCCTCTCTGTGAGACCCCATCAAGCTGTTCTGCCCGGGTACAGCTCCCCACGGTGCTCTCCGCACAAAAATGCAAGTTCAAGGGACCAGAAAGAGAGACTCAGGATTGAAAACAAAAACAAATGTCAGAGCAAAGCGGGTCTGAATTTGGTACATCTCCAGATAAAATTATCGTACAATTAAGAAAAGCCTCAGCCCTGTACACATGCTTAATTTCATACACTAAGCCTATTCACCACGTGAAGCTGAACAAATGCACAAGTGTTGTCAGAGCTGAGGTCTGTCACTCTGCTAGGAGATATGCATGCCGTTTCCATAAGCCACAGCAGCAAAGGCATAATTTAATAAAAAAGACTTTTGTTCGTGTCTATTAAAAGAAACCTATAAATCCTCCAAATGGTACACTTAGGATTTGGTCCAAAAGTTACTTAAGCCGATGGAAAAGCTGTTATTGATTTTAATAGGTATTTATTATATTTGGCTATTCCTTCAGCCGTCACTCTTTCCCTCTCTGTCATCTCAGCTGAGTTCCAGTCCTGTCTCCTGTATCTTACCAGTATGTGGACAGCATATGTTGTTTAAATGAGAGACTTATTCATTAGTTTATGTTTGAACCATGCCAAGCACGTCCCAACCCTAACTGGATGCTAAGATGATGGTAATAGATGACATAATTACAGTAATAATAAAATCCTGTGTTCAGCCATGTTATACAGTGTTTCATTCCACAAACAACAAAGAGAAGGATCTAACATACACGCAGTAAGGAAATACACATCTAAGCAAAAGCACTAATGTGAATAAACTCTCTCGATTTCATTGTAACCTGTTCTGTTGACAACAGCAACTGCAAGTGCTAAACTTACTTGGGTCGTGTTCATTTATTATCTCTTTACCCTTGGAAAGAGCTGTTTGAGGAAATCACTCTTCTGAATGGTTCTTCTATTTTCAAGAGACCATATCAGCACAAACAGGGAATTGTAAAGACTTGACAAGTCAGATAAGAGTCTATCTTTTATTTTTTCCTACATTTTCTTTTATAAAGCAAAATCAAAGCTCAAAAAAAAGTTTGTGAAACTTTTGATAATGGTTACTGCATGGTGGTTGAGGTTTACAAACAAAGCAATTGACAGGCATTTTTATTTTTCAATCACACCATGTATGGACTTCAGATGACCAGAAAGCTTGGGTTTTGGTTCAACTGTCCTTAGCTAGATTTTAAGCAAGGATATGCATTTAAGTCCATTTAAATTAACTTTTTTTCTCAAGAGTTTGTACCAAGCAGCTCTAGGTAACATTTCCTGGAGCATCAGCTTCAAATTCTTGTCAGTGAGTAGCTTCCAGGAGGCTGTGACTGTGCCTTTGCCTTGTGTGACCATTCCATTCTGCTCCAGAGCAGCACTCCAAAACCTGCATGTTGACCAGGAAATTTCCTTGCCTATTTGCACAAATAAGACACTGAGGACAGGATTTTTACTTAACTCAGCTTTTCTCTGAAGCTTTCCTTCCAAGGGGGGATTCAGTGTTTCCTTGTCTGAAATGAATACTCTTGTTTGCCCTTTCCAAGGCAAAGCAGAGTCTTGCTTTGATCTTAAAGTAACACGCAGGAGCTACAGTATTCCCAAGAACATAGGAGCCCTGGACTCAGCTCCCACTTTTGTCTGAGGTTACTGCAGTTGGCATCTATCAGCACCTTGGGGCCACTGGGTTCCTTCTCCTGCGAGACTGGGGAGATACTTCTGTACCTGCCCCTCTGTGGTACTCAGTGGGAAAGAGACACCCAGGTGCCAACTCCTGCTTCATAGTTTGTTCTGCATTTAGCAGACAGGGAATAAAATATCATCAAAACCCCCTTGGGAATTGTGGTTTCTCTCCTACTGCAGGGAGTAGCATTACTGGGAGCTTAACGTTTGCCTCTTTGGACTGATGTTGGAGGAATTTCATAAAAAATAATGTGCTAGTGAAGCTTAAAGATCTCTACAGAGAAGCGGCAACTGAGCAGGGGTTTTCAGGATCAGAGTTTTGGATTACCATCCAACAGCAGCTTCAGCCACTTCTCTTTTGGTCCTGCTCAATTGGATCTTTCAGCTCCCATTAACATAAAGATGAACCGAAAATAATAATTTTCACAAAGGGTTGAAAATTATATGGCCCAGGAATTCAAGAGAAGATAACAAACAGAATTCATATGTGAGGTAATGAATGAAAGTAGCTGACAAGAGAAAGAAAAGAAAAAAGAAAAGCATTAGGGCTTCTCCCTCCTCCTGAATCTGGCAGGTTGGGTTTACTTTGTGATGTCAGACAGATATTTTGTCTGAAATAAATTTGCTGAAAAATCTGTCGTAATCCATAAAATGGCTCTAAAGTATAAAGGAGGTACTTCCAGAGAGCTCAGAAAAACTAGAGGAAAAGAGAGGTGATGTTGATATTTTAATGAGCATTTTTCTCTTCATTCAGAGGATATTTGCCATGTACTTTTCTGAGAGCACAGAACAATTATTGTCATTCAATCACTATTTTTCTCACAGCCAGGATAAAAGAGAAATAACACATACACAAATACACACAAATACATGTGCATCGCATGCAGAGCCTCCCTCTCTTTCTCTCTCTCCCTCTCTCTCTCTGATAGTCCCCTAGAGAGTTCCATCATACCTGAGTTTATGAACCTTGGATCATCTATGGCCAGTGGATTTAGTAATAAACAGAGTGGAAATGTTCTTCATCAGAGTTCAAAGGAAATTTCGACCAGCCCCTGCCAGACGTTGCTTCCCCCTGGCCCCTCAGCGTTTAACTGTAATGACTTCCTTTGAGTGGAAAGAAAATGGAAAGGAAGGCAGCTTGTACATCTTTAAAATGTGTCTTGAAATATATGAAGCTCTGTAAATGAAGGGCATTGGGATGGTTTTATAGTGCAGCTTTTCAGGCTCTTTTGCCATGCTGGAAATACGGTGCCTGGGAAGCACATGCAACATGCTGAGGTAAGGGAGGGCTAAGTAAAGGAGCTGTATCGCTACATTTAAAACAAAAAATTGTACCTTTGAATTCCCTCTTATAGCCTTTGACCATTGAAAATCTGCCTCTGTTGGGCAATATCTAAAGACACACCTTATCTTTCCATAAAATACTGTGCAGTCCCACTATAAATCCCCCTGGACACAAACACCTTTACATATGAGAAAGAAATACATATAAGAAGAAAAGTTTGCCAACACTGTTAGCTCAATCTACTTCATCATATAATGATATTCAGAGCTACTAAGAGCTCCCCACCCTCCTGGATGTGGACAGGTTTAAATGTCCCCATTTTCAAATACTGGAAATTAATTATGGACTTTATTTTTGCAGATTGTGTGGTGAAATCATAGCACTTGGAGGGACAAACATTTTAAAACACTGGATGGACCCAAAGGACTGCCCTGATTACTTTTATCCATCGTATAAAAATACCAGACATGTATTTTTATCTCGCTTTGAAGGTATCCATGGACTGGAGGTTGGTTATAATACTTTCAAAGAACCTTGAGAAGTGAGAATTATAGGCCCTTCAGAGAATTACCTATATCCCTCTAATAAATTCTCATGAGGTTTATCTGAAGATGGTGGTGATGGCTCAGAGAAGACCATAAATTGCCTGGGGGACATCATAGTAACGTGTTTTCCCCTGTGACAACCAAGGGGATAGTGGGGAACACAACAGAAACAGCACACATTAGGTAATGCCCCCCATCAGACTGCAGATGTGTGAACTAGTTTAAAACTTTTATGGGGGCTTTTATTAGGCTGTGATACAGTCCCAGGCTCTTTGCAGTTGCCAGTGTAGCCAGTTGCTTGCAAGTTATAACAAATTAAAAATACCTAATGCTCAAGCTATTCTCCACTTAGGGCTGGGGAGTCCCAAACAGATAATATTTTGGGTGGCTAAGTAGCCAGGTTCCTTCTGTGCCTTGTGATCTTACTTGTGAGAGCCATGGCATTAACTATAGCTCTTTCCTTGACTTGAAACAGCAGCAGAGTTTCAACCTAAGCAGCAATCTTCTAAATCCTTGCTGATGTTGTAAATGCTCTTTAAAACCTTGATAAACTAATGGTTATGTAGAGTTTTTTTGTTTGTTTTGTTTTGGATTTTTTTGGTTTGGTTTGGTTTGGTTTGGCTTTTTTAACCCCAGTTATCTACTTCAGTTAATGTAATTGATAGCTTTGGTACACGAAATTTTCTTTAAACCTAAAGCACATGAAAAGTTGTAACTTTATTACCAAAAATTGTCTTGGTCATGTATCTTGTTTCTGCCAAAGTGACACAGCCCTAACACAAATTGCCATGTCTCTGTGAGATGGTTTGATCTCAGTGACTTCACTGTCAGCTGCAGAGCTGCGCTGCCACAGCAGGGGTTTGGTGGGGAGTGGGGCCACAGGGGAGATTTTCAAAGTGGCAGTGAGGAGGGGCCAGTGGTTTATCACCTCTCTTAACACAGGAACTAAAGGAACCCAAGGAACTGGTCAGGAGGCAGGCTCTGAAATAAGTAAAAAGCTACAATTATTTGCTCACTCGGGTGGTGAAACTCTTTGCAATAGAATGCTGTAGCTACCAAAATTTTAGCCAAGTTCAAAAAGCATTAGACAAATTATTGAGAGAAAGTCACTGAAGACAATGAAAAACACCAGCATATAATCTCAGGCTCAAAAATTCATAAACCCCAGTCTGATGGAAGCAAGCAGGATATACTTGAGAAACATCTTCTCCATGTAACCACAAGCTCCTGCAGGAAATGAGAGAGCAGAGTAGATGAACCACTGGGCTAATTATGGTATTAAATTATTATCTTCTAGATATTAACAACCGAGCTAAGCACAATCCAGTCTGAAAGTCCTTGGATGGCTATGACTTCATGCACAACTATTAAAGCTTTGTTAGAAAAGAATTCCAGAAAATCTCCTGGAGTCTCCAGATGTTCATAAATTGGATAATTCTATATAGCTCAGTTTAGACAGATGAATATGTCTTTCCATGTGGAAATTCTAAAGCAGGCACAGAAGGACAGTTAGAGAGTGGCACAGCAGACAGGAAAAGATGGCGAGAAGAAGATGGCAACACTTGCAGGGATCATCAGCAGTAGATGTATTCTTTGGTCTCTTTGGGCCCTTTCCCATGCCCAAGGAGAATTAATTGCTCCAAGCATCCATCTCTTTTCAACCCGATTGTTGGCCATAGCAGCAGGAAAAGCATGCATCCCCTGGGCCCATTTTTGAATTTACTTTAAGCTTTTCATTGTAAAAGCAATGCAAACTGGCTTTAGTATAAGTGAGGATTAAGTGTTGCACATATCATTATGAAATCACCGGGAACCACAGTGAAATCTGAGATATTACTACACAAAATTGTTGAATCAGCTCCCTTTAGAACCTGATTATCTTTTTAAACAAATTTTGTAAATGAGCTGTAATATTTTATATCCACTCAAAGCTTTTTAGCCCAAAGCACTTAACAAGCTTAAAGACCTGGAGTAGGAACCAGCTTTTGTTCTGTGTGTGGACGGTACCTGGTACAATGGAAGCCAGTCCCTGAGTCAGGTTCCCATGTGTTGCTACAACAGCAATATCCCCAAGAGTATGAGCAGCAGAATGGAAATAGCTATATTTCGGGGTCAGAAAAATACTAGACAAAGAATGAAAAAGGAAAGCTTTGATTTTGAAATAAGGAGTTACAGAAAGTAACCAGAATCTAAGCCAAAGAGAGATAGATTTTGAGGGCTGATCTAAAATACTAACCTTATTAAAATGTACATCAGAATCTTTTTGTGATTAATTCTATTCTGTCAAGAACCAAAAATGTGCCTAAATAAGTGTAAGGATTTGACAATACAGGTATACATACCCATTTACACCATATAGCTATGCATTAACAGACAGGATACAGGACTTGAAGGATTTCTTTCCCATTTTTAAAAAGAAATACACAACTATGCCCTATAAATATATGTAATATTCACTTATGTTTGGAAAATAAGTGCTATTGCTTTTTGATATTCTGATTAAATGTTCTAATCAATATTTTTTACCAAACTCTCAAATAATATGCTGAGCTTCTTAATAGGGAACTGGGATCTCTAGCCTTCTGTTAGCAAGCCTAGTGAGCAGAGTATGCAAATGGAAAGGTTTACATGCAAATTCAACCATCTGTGAATGGAACACATCTGCAGTTTGACCCATCCTGAGTGGTGGAATATGGTCTGTTCTCTGAGAATTTTCTGCTTTGGTGCCTGGGCAGGCAAGCTGAAGAACATAACAAACATGGGCACTGTTTGAGGAGGTAAAATGCCACTGGATGTCATTATTTCTCTTTCTTTGAAACTGAAGCAAGTTTTCTCTAGGGGTGGAAAATATGGCTATTACTGAAGGTAGACGAGTTCGATTTTGAATATTCTTGGTATTTTGGAATACTTGTTCTTAATTTAAAATAGCTTTCCAAAGTCAGACTTCTTCATGAGTCAGTGGAAACATACACAACCCTTTGCAAATGTAAGCAAAAACTTTGAATGCCCTCGTTTTGGTACAAATTGGTCAGTCTGCAAATGGCTCAACTAACTGGACGAGCCTCTCAACCCTCCAGGCTGCTCACATGGTTCTCTCCTGGCCTTCCTTCCCCAGTGATTTTGGGGAAGCCAGGTTTGTGGTAATATGAAAGTAGACCAGAACCTAAGCATAAACTTAGTCATAAGTGTCTCTGAGCATTAGAAATCGTGTCATTAGGATCATGGAGTCTATTCCTGCAGCCAGCAGAAGTCCTGTTTATTTGAGTGCAGTAGTGGGGATTTAAGTAAGATGGAAAGTAGCAAAACACTGAGTATCACACTTAGTTACTGCACAGGCATTTTCTCTAAGAAAACACTGGCAGGCACAACTGGTGGCTACACTAAAACTTGGGATTTAATTTTGTCTTTCACTTTTCTGGTCTGAGATATCAGTAAAAGATCAGGAGCTCAGATGTTTCTCCTTATTAACGGCTCTCAACACTTGACCATTACTGACTGAAAATGATTCCCTTTCTTCCATTATAATTAGCAATAATCTTATCAATACCTAAGACTAAGAACCAACAGAGAAATATTTTCTACATGTTCTTTATCTTCAGAGCTGAAGCAAGGAGCTAAATTCTATTATGTTGTGTACCAGCAATATTACTGCTTTTTACATTCCAGATCCTTTTACTTCATCTACTTTACCATTGTATTTATGAGTCAGATCTTCATCACAGACACTGAGCATATGTCAGTGATGGCATAGCTGATGGAGTTCTTTGGTCCTCCATGATTTTAAATGTTTTGAAAGGTAACAAGGAAAGAACCCATCTTAATATCCAAACCTGGCTGAGCTGCAACTGTTGGCAATAAAAGAAACACCTACGTGCTTGTAAATGAGGCATCCCATGTGGAGAAGAAACCTTTTACATAAGTACTTTATAATGGTGAACTGCTCTTGAACTCTCTCCTGTGGCTGAGAGGACTTCTTGCTATTGAATTCTAAAATCAGAAAAATCTGAAGAACCACAGAACTTGTCTGTCTTGCCTAGCTACAAAACTTCCCTGTTTTTCCTACTACTTATATGTAGTGTTCGGTCTTGTGAATGAAATCATAAATCTTTGACACCTGCAGAGAGACAAGAAGTTTCAAAGGTAGAGATTTGTGGGTTTATTCTGATTTTGCAATAAAACATGAGGCACACAACTGAAATCTGAAAGAAATTCTCATCACTGTGGGCCATGTGAAAGTATAAGGGACCATGCCTACAAACCTGGAAAACTGGGAGAATTAACACAGAACATTTATCATGAACATTTTAGGGCTTTCTCAGCTGGATTTATAATCTAACATTATATGCTAGATATCTAGAAATACCAGAACTATTTTTCTTGTTTCCAAAGACACAGACAAAACATTAAGTTTGGGGCTAGTAGGTGCTTTCACTGCAAATGGAAATACATTTCTTTCATATGTTTTTTTCCCTGAAATTTTTTGTAAGAAATAAAACCCACTCCCAACCAGTTCCACATGTGATTTATTTGAGTTAAACTGTGTGGAATTAAATCTTAACACAGGACTGATCTGAAATCTATAGAAATCTCTGGGACTCTTTCTATTAATTGGAGTGGTCTTTTGATCGGGCCTTACATGAAGAAACACATTTATGAGTCCCAAAGATGGAACCCATTAAATTACATTTCCTTTATTTTACATGTGTAATTTAAATTATTTTCTATTTTATAATTCCCTATGAAAATATTCAAGTCTAAGTTACATAAAGATAGGAGAGTTGTACTTATATGGGAACCAGGACAAAAAAAGTTTGCTGCTATAAATAAATTTTGTTCTATTAGCTTTTAAAAGCTTGCATTATTTGCAATAACAAAAGATGAATGCATATGTTAGCTTTTATGCTTTTTCAGCAGCACGAATGTGAACACTGCTTTTTAGGTGCAGGTTATAAACATGATTTAGTAAAATATTGGTTCAGCAAGGTCCACTGGGGAAAGCAGGTTAAGGCACATGCTCTTACCTGAATAAACCAAAAACTCACAACATGCCAGACTGGCGAAATGTGCCCAAAATCCTTGTGCAAAAGATCTGTGCCACCAAGACAGAGGAAAGATGCTCAGCCTTATGAGTAATGTTTTTGGGGAACACAAGAAAAGGCTGGATCTGTAGTGGTCTAATGGCTTGAGACAACTCGTATTTCACCATGTAAAGGCCAATACGTGCCCTCAATACATGGCAAGGATGGAGATCTTCACTGGAAAATGCCAACAGGGGCTAACACACCCTGAGTGCTGACAATCTGATGTGAAGTCATGGAAAAGGAATGACATAATAATGGATTTTTTATTGTGTCTTGTCCCTCCCTCTCCCTCAGAGCTGCCACAGCAGGAATGTGCTTCTTGGGAAGAGAACCTGTGTTATTGTTTGATTTCTGTTTTCTGCCAAAGGCACTGGCAGAAACCAAGACTTTCCTGTTACAAGAGAGAGGAGTTTTCCAAAAATTCTTATTTTTTTCTACTAATTTCAGTGTAAGAGATCTGAATGATAACACAGAAGGCTTATGTACCTGCTGTTTTAAAGTTGTTTTGATAGACTGCCTTTTGCAAGCAATGGTTTTTTATAGCGCCCTAAAAACTGACTCCACAACCCATGAATGATACCCAGATTGATGGTAGCAATATCCATTTTGCTTACTATTCTTATGTTTAAGTGAGTTGAACTGTAATTAAGTGAAACAAGCAGATTTAAAGAAGTTTCAGATGTTCTCAGTGATCAGATATCAACATTCAGCAGTTACGTGTTCTGGAAACACCAAAGAAGTGATCTGTAATATTTTCCCTATTTAATCCTTGAAAGTACTTGATTTTGTCTTGGTTTTATTTATTATCTATCTATCTATCTATCTATCTATCTATCTATCTATCTATCTATCTATTTCTCTATCTATCTACCTACCTACTTATCTGTCTCAATAGACTTTTTTTTGGGGGGGCGGGGGGGTAGGTGCCACCCTTTACATCACACATATTTACAGAGAAAATATTAGGAAAAAAAAGAAACAAACAAGGAAAAAAATCTTATCTTTAAAACAAACATGGAAAGGACAAATTTCTGAACCCGGGTTATTGCTGAACTTCAAAGTGAGAATTAATATATAAAATATCTAGGATCTTGAAAGAAATAGACTCTTGAAGAATTCTAATGTGTCTAATATAAATGAAAAAAGAAAAAAAAGCCTTTGAGTCTTTAAAACAATATTAGTTTTGCATGTAAGTTTTTCTTTAACATCAACTTTTTTGACTGTTTTATTGAAACTTCAGCAGACAGTAGCTTATTTTTCCACAGACTTAAGCACCTGAGATTTTTGGCTAATGGATATAAGGCCAGTAAAATTTCCTATAAAATGTAACTTTATATGAGAACTTACATGATGTTTATAGAATATACTCCAGCGTTTGCTTTTTCAAAAGCAAACTTCTTGATATTCACAGGAAGAATATCAGCTGCATTGCAATGAGAAAGTGAAAATGATCAGCTGACGAATACAAATAAACAGAGATGTTTTCCCTGGCTTCACTACTTGCTTCCTCAGGATCTCTGTTTCCCACTTAAAGATCAATAAATACCAAGCACAAAGCTCAGTGAAATCCTTTCTGTTCCTTCTTAATGAGCTGTGAGTTAGAACTTAAATTAAAACCAGGGATGAACAAAGACTTTTTTAATGGGAAAATTTCTGAATCACAAATTCTACAAATTACTCTTGATACTCTTCATTATCCTTAATTTTGGCAAAAAGATCCACTGGTGGCTATGGATTCACAAATATTCTCTGGTTAAATGGACTGCACTGAAGAACATTCATCTTCATAAAATGAATAAAGAACAGCATTTCAGAGCCAAGAATGACAGGTATCAGTACTGGATTCATCCTTCAGAAGGAAATAGGCCCAGATACCCAAGATAATATACTTCCCAGAAATAAGCTATCTATTTTATGATTATCAACAGCAAAGCACTTGTTTCAGATAAGTGCAAATTTAATTACTGTCAGTCAACTAGGGCTTTTAGTGCAAGCTTTTACTCAGAAAGTAGGAAATGAGCTAGCAAACTCTAAAGTGGAAGAGAGCATTTCAATGTACTCTGCCTCTTCTGCAATAAAAGTATTCCAAAGAAAATAAACCAGCAGTAATAAAACTGTCCATCAGTTGGATTTCATACATAAAAGCATCTGAAAAAGAATGAAACATGTAGGATTTCTGACAGTAGGAGTCATGTTTTCTTCCCTCCGTGTAATTTACTCCAAAAACCTTTATCTGTTGCAAACAGGTCAACAATTTCTAACTTTCCTCCAAATTAGACACCTAGACACCCATACTTTCGTTTGAGCTTCAGACTTCAAAGAAGTCAAATGGAAATTTAACTTTAAATTCCATGAGGCAAATTTAAGTCACTGCTTTGGACCGACGGTTCTACCCTTGTTCACCGCAGCCTGAAATGGCAAATAGGTATAAATTGTGTCTGGGGAACAAACTTAGAATCATAGAACCACAGAATCATAGGGTCACAGAATCATAAAATATATTGGATTGGAAGGGATTGCTAAAAGTCATCCAGTCCAGCCTCGCTGCAATGAGCAGGGACATCTTCAGCTAGGTCAGCTTGCTCAGAGCCCTGTCCAAACTGACCACCA
Organism: Corvus cornix cornix; assembly: GCF_000738735.6. NCBI lineage: Eukaryota > Metazoa > Chordata > Aves > Passeriformes > Corvidae > Corvus > Corvus cornix. Next base: position 19,259,600 of record NC_047056.1, read on the forward strand.
GAGCATCAGAACAGTACCACCCAAAGGAAAGTTTCTGGTCTTTCTAATTTTTCTTTCTTGAATCTGGTCCTACAAGATGAAAACCACCAAACCTGGCATTCTAGAAATCAACTAATCCCCCACTGAAATGGAAGAATTTGCAAGGTAGCAGCAGCTGCCTGTATCCTGAAAAATTCTGCCCGTACAATCACATCACCATGGATTTTTTCACTTGCCTTGGGCCAAATCTAAAAAAGGTTGACCCAATGTCCCTCTGTTGGTTTTCTAATTTTCACTCTGCACAGGTTTGATGGGAATTGCCTGGGCACTAATGGATAAGTTTCAACATACAAAAAAAATACTGGTAAAAACTGTTGTCCTTAACAGAGAGGCAGTGTGCTTGAATGCAATGTCCCTTTCTTTTCTCCTTTGCTGATGATTCCTTAAGATCTCTTCACTCAGAGGTAAGCACCTTACAGCCTTCTTCTGAGTAGCTGAGATGTGGCTTCAAGCACACAAGCAGTGAGCCTGCCTGAATATTTTTCTCCTAATATATCTTGAATTTTGAAAGTGGTTCTAAAAGCTGGCTGATGCTCTTAGAACTTTCAACAGGTGGCATTACCCAGTCAAAAATCAATGAACTACCCCCAGCTGCTGAGGAATAACTACTTCAAGAATTGGCACAAAATAAAAATATGAAATAAAACTTTCCGGTTCCTGCTGGAGCAAGGAAAAAGCTGCCTCAGAAAGTTACATAATGAGCACATCCCCCAAAGAGAGTTGTTCCAGGACTCAAATCATATTTTGCATTAAGGAAGACCATATCACAAAGTTACTTGTCTCAGCTGACCTTTGCTGAATCCACCCCTAATCTGCTGACCCACATTGTAGTAATATTGCAATTTCCCAGAAGGACTAAATCCCTGCGTGCACCTAGGGATCATCATCATAGGGAAATGAAGCGCTCAACATATTTCATTTTATGCAGTTCAGAAAAAGTTAGGGTGCTTCCCACTGATATCAAATCAACTTGCATCCCTCCCTTTTCTTTCTTCCTCTCAAGTCATAGCCACTGTTCTACCAGCTCTGCTTCTACCTATGTTTTAATCTCCAATTATTTCATTAAGTGTCAGTTACCAAAGCTTTCCTTTTGCTTAGTAGACAATGATTACTATTATTTAAGATCCTCATGCACATATTGTAACAGTATAGCTTAATATGATAATAGAGGGCCATTGATCAGAAAGGGAGATGGACTGGAAGATGTTCAAACAGTCTTGACTCCTCCTTGTGGAGGGTTATGTATGGACTCTGTCTGCTCTTTCAGAAATAACACTCTTTAACATAAATAAAAGCCCTTTAGCCCTCAGCTGAAGTGAGAGAGTCTGAATGGGTCTTGAATCAGCTTTATGTCATAATTTCTCACAGTCATCCCACTGTTCTGCTGTTTTCATTTAGAATGAATATAAACTATCCAGATTTAGTGTGAGTTTCTGCTTTCAGGAGCAGTGCACTTAGGGATTCACTGAGTATGTGAAGCAAATTCTCAGTACCAGTTTCTAAACAGAGATTGAGACTAAGTAATGGAAATAGCAGAGCCCATGGGATTGATTAAAAGCGTGCTGAGTCCTCTAATATTCAAAGCGCGGTAATTAGAGCCCTCTATGACACAGGACTGTAAAATCCAGTTGATCAGATGCTCACGTACATGGGCTTTCCTTACAGCAGTTAGCTAACACCAGAAATGTTCCAAACATGTAATGGAAAAGCCATTACTATTTCGGAACCCAAGACGCCGCACGCTGGATTCGCATTCCCATTACAGCAAATTGCTGTTTATCTGGAACACGTCATCCTATTCTGAACGTCTACCCAAGGGTCCATATTTTGTGTCTGAGCAGGCTGTGCTGATTACACCCCTCTGTGTGCCATTTGTGTCTCCCTGCAAACCGCTGCCCAAAGGAAAGCGTGGAGGCTGCAGGGAAGGGAAGACACAATTAGCCCTGCTCTCCAGTCATGAAGGGAAAGTTGATACAGGAGTAATAACCACAAGCCAGGTCTCTCCTACGTTTATTGTCATGCCCATCATAGCCAGTAACATTTCTTTAACAATAGTCATTTATGAAGGCCTGGCTTCTGTGGAAAGATTTACTAACAGCCCTAAGTGGAAACTCCACTATAAAACCAACATGCTCATGGAAATAGTGCTACTACAAAGGCATAAAAATAATGCAGAGAAGTGACCCACCAATGCATTTACTGTAAAACTCAAAGACTAAAAATAAAGTAACCTCAACATATAAAATGAGTATAATTTTTTTCTTTCCTTTTTGAAACACAGAAGTAGTTCTAATGGGTCATAGACCAAAAAAAGCATATTGTGATTGGAGCTAACATTTTCACATTCTGCCCTTCAAAGGCTCAACCCAATTTCATTTTTACAAGACACAATCTGGTAGTGTAATAAAAGTTTTCTTTTAAAAATAATATGTATATACATAAAGGACAAAAAACTAAAGGTAAGAAAGACCATCAGGACTGAATAATACTGACTGATTTTCTGTCATTCTCACTACTCCAGTTGCTGAGCATTCACAGAGTAAAAGAAAATATACCAGTGTCTCCAGAGATGCTGTGTCAACAAAAACTCCTTCCGCTGGCATGATACAACTTTTGTTTAACTAATCAGGGGGAAATTTATCATACAGGACTTGGTGGGGTTGTTTATGGAGTCATTAGCACAATGGCATTCAGCTCTAGGATGACAGTTTTGCTCTTCAGAAGATGAGATGCTGCAGCTGGCTGGGAAATGAATGAAAGCCAAAACTGGGCTTATAAAACAGAGGATTTAATTTGAAAAACATTTGTTCCTAGGATTTCATGGTGGTGTTGTTGGTTTATTTATTTACTTATTTATTTATTTGTTCTTTCAAAATAATGAGAAGGTGCTGGAGACTATAAAGTGGTAGTGTGCTGAAGTGTTCACTCATAGCCTCATAGTGATTTCTTCAGTGTCTTGCTGTAAGAATATTACACTCTGCTAATGGGCTCATAAAAGACCTTTTCCAAACATCAAAGTAATGGAATTAGTTCCTAGGACAAGATTCAATTGCTCAAATTCTGCCTAATGCTCTGTCTCTGATTCCCAATTATAAAAGTAAGATAACCATTTGAATTCTAAAAATATTCCAGTGATGCCTGCCAAAAGTCTTACTGCTACCTTGTCCATGTAAAACACGATTTCAAGGAGAAATTTGGTAAAACAGAGTCTAGTTCTTCACAGATTTCTTATTACACATTTAACTGACATAAGCATTGCAAGGATTAAGTGAGTAATATTTATAGAAATGTATGGAAGATACAGTTTCAAAAGTGCTTTGTTAAAAGTGTCCAGCAGATAAAGCAGCTGATGAAATTCAGGTTAGAGAAACATAAAACAAAGTACATATGAAGAGTATTCCTTGGAACAAATAAGTCTTTAAAACAAATGTACACAACTCTACTTCAACACATGATGTTAAAAAGAAAACAAAACAAAGTGAAAAACAAATAGAAGGCCAGGAATAATTGAGAAAATAATAGAAAACTTTAATCATCATTATGCCACTCTAAAAATCCGTGCTTCATCTTCATTGTAAATACCATGGTTATTGTCTCCTCATGAAAAACTTATGGTAAAGTTAGAAACAGCTCAGCAAGTCTCTGAGCCACACATTTCTGAGAGAGCATCCTGAGGCACTACTAATTATGTATATCCCAGTATGCCTGCCTGTTCTCTGACTTTTTCTTGAACATCCCATTATCCATCACTCTTGGTGACAGTACAATGAGCTGGCTGGACCTGTGGGCCAGCCTGACACATCATTCCTTATGTTCTTGATAGATTTAAAGAAAAAGCCAAAGTGGAAGGGTAGTTTGCCTTAGTCAGTGTGCTTGGCTGGGAGGGAAAAGGGAGGTGTCCTACTGCATACAGAAGGAAGAAGGTATTTTCACTGCTGTTGGTACCCTGTTTTGCCAGAAGACCAGGAGGTTTAGAACAACACAGGGATGGCTGAGTGCTATTATATTTTAAAGCATTCCCTTTTTCTCACCAACAATGCACAATCCCTGTCAGGATTCAGCTGCAGCCAAGTGTTCTTCACCCAGACCCTGAGATAGCTAAAGTATCTTATTCTGTCCAGAATGTTGTCATTGTATTCCATGGGCAGGAGGAAAAAGGGGACAGAATGGATAACAAAATAGGGCATGGCTTTTTCTTTAGAATTATGATTATTATGTTCTATAACAATTAGAAGGAACCTGAGTACTTGAGTGGGATTTCCTGTTAAAAGGATACATTGTAGGAAGCTTGCTAATGCAGCCCATGTGAGGCAGTGCTGCACGAAAAAGGAGATCCAGGGCTTCAGTAACAAAGCAGAGACTCAGCACATCCCTATCTCTCCTCTCTTGTCCTACCTGGAACCTGTAGAGGTTGGGATCAGAGAGACATTCCTGATTCTTCCTTTAACTGTTCCTCTTTTGCCAAATCCCTCGTGGAAGACCACAGTGAAACAGTACACAGAAAAAACCCCCAAAACTGTAAGTCCAGAAGAAAAGGAAGTGTGGTCATCCCACTGAATATATTTTGATGGGAGATGAACTGCCTCAGGGAGCACAGCTTGCTGCACAGCACTTTCTCAGTATGTGTCAGTGCCCAAGTTCAAAGATGAACACCAGAAAGGGGAGATTTGCATTTGCCTACTCATGGAGTTCATACCCACGTGTGGTCTAAAAGGACCTAAGAATATGCAAAAGAAAGTGCCGTCTTGCCATTATGATAATTACACAGTCCATGTAATCTCTCCCCAGCTGGTGATGCTAGAAATCCCATGTTTGCTTGCAGAACGAGAAAGAGGAAGATGCCTTTTCTTTCCTTGATTTGTATTGCCATACACTGGTTCCCCATGCTGCAGCTACTGCCAAAGATGAAGGGAACTAGCATGACTGCTTTCATATGCAGTCCTTTGTCCATGTGTGAAATGAAATCAGCTCTGCTGCTTCTCTCCACACCATGATCTCTCTTGATATCACACAGCATATCTCCTTTTACTGAGAAGTAAAAGTGCTTCAGCAGGACAACTCCACTAAAACATAGGGCTCTGCATCGTCCTTACAAGCTGCATTTGCTGGAATGACTGACACACACAGACCAAATCACACCAAAGCTGTCATTTATCAGTCACCTTTCAGGTTTACACATAGAAGTAAAATTTAATAAAATTCGACTAGTGGTTCATTGAACTCAAAATCTTCTTCCAATATTTTTATGTGTGCTTGCAAAAGTCTAAGGGCAATTATCCATTGAAATGCTTATAGGGGAATACTTGTTTTCAAGTTCAGAAAATTAATCTGCCTTATACTTGGAAGCACAAAGACTTACTATTTAGAAATGTTCAAATGCAGCCCATTTAACTATGACTTTATTAATATTATGGAAGCACTGATATTAATATTATGGAAGCAACCCTATAACTAACGTTCAATTAGGCATGAAAACAAATACTGATCAAAACCGAATAACTACACCTCAGTTCCTTTCACAGATGTGTCATGCTTTCCAGGCAAAACATCTGGAAAACTGCCCTAGCAGGGCTATTGAGGCTTTCCTTAATGTCAAGGGATTCTTGGCAACCTGCAAAACCTTTACTCCTAATTTCTGCAAGTTATTGGTAAGAGATGCAGATGTTAGGTTAATGTTTGCCTGTGCTTTTTGGGCATGAATCTTATTGCACTGCTGCAGATACCATTACATTGGGGCAGCTATCAATTACTTAGTGTGGGGTTTAGAGTGGGTTTACAAATAATTTCAGCTGTGTGTTTGGACTGGAGCTGAAGGGCTGCCATAAGTTTTTTCCCTGTCCAAGACTTTCCCAATTGTGAATAGATTTTCTAGATGTTTGATCTTTTATGGAAATTAAACCAAATCTTATAGTCTGGGTAAATATTGTAAAGGAAAATATTGTAAAAAACCCCAGAACACCTAAGAGGAGTTTTATTCCCATTGTTCTTCCTTACGGCTTGAATTAAAGAAACCAATTAAGAAAATGTGAGTTTATAAATGCCAACCTATCAAAAATCTATCACAGATCTCTTAGAGGAGTATTTTACAACACTGAGGGAAGAAAAAACAAGTCAGAAAAAAGAGCATTAAGTTCTGAAGAGGTGTATTTTCCTTGATGGGAGGGAAAATCGCCTCTCCTGGGTCACAGAAGATCAGATCATTGGATGAGAAGTTGCCTCCAAAGCATCCCAGACCTAAGAGTGCACAGAAGGCAGCTGCATGGCCATTGTCCTCACTGAGGACTCAATTTGCAGGAGGGAGCAGTGGTGGCCCTCAGGATTTCAAACTGAGATGTTTCTCCCCCAGATGAAGAAATAAGAATTAAATTTCTTGTGCATCCTCCTGCAGTCAAGAGGCCTCAATTCTCTTGTTCGTGAGTGGTGCAGCTGCTTTTCTCTCCTTCCCTTTTTTCCATGGCAAACGAAGCCACCAGAAGCAAACCTTTTTTGCATGATTTCTTTTCATCAGTCATAACATCCATCCATCAGGTACAGAAACATCTGGGTAAGCCAGTTAATGTGTAGCTGACTTCAGTTAATGTTTATAATTAAGCCCTGAGATTCCACAAGCAGTGCATTTCTGAGGAATTATCACACACCTCAGGTGCAGCATGAGGCACCAGCCAAAAGCCAAGTGACTTCAGCTACTCAAAGAGTGCAATAATCCCTCAGAAATCTATTAACCATGAGTGCCTTATAGCTATTATGGTATGGAAACTCCAAGGTAAAAAGGTCATACCTGTGCTTTTAATGAGAAATATTGACACATGTATGACATCACTGCCAGCCAACCAGAGATCCCCATTGTTACCCTGTGTTCACAAATGATTTTATAACAGCCCAAAGTTATAAAGCAGTTTACAGTGTTGTGAAAATGAAATAGATCACTTACATGTTGAAAACTCATTAAAAATTATATTTTATATGCAAAGCATGTCTAGGTCTACTCTTTCCTCAGGTCCATCTTCAGGTTCCTAGTATGAATGGTTCAAGTGATGGAATTGCTCATATTTGCAATATTAAGGACTTTAATTATTACAATCTATACATTTTCAATAACATTTGTAGGATTTAAGGAATACCTAAGCCTTGTTTTTCATGATCCCACTCCAGTTCCTTCCCAGTACTGGTCCCAGCATCCTAACTGTATACACTTGTCAATTGGTTGCTGAAATGAATGCTGGTCACCTAATCTGCACAAAGCTGGCATATTCAAAATTCCAAAATATATTTTAGTCCTGATGGACAAATAGGAGAGAGAAAAATCACCCCTATTTTGGAACCTGAGTTGGGGAGATGGCTCATTAACTTGGGCCAAAAGGATGTCAGAGATGATTCTATCATGCTATGGAAAAGTCCAACAACCCAGCATACAGGAAACTCATCTAAGCAAATACAGCATCCAGAAACCTTGCCTTTTGTTGCTTGAATTGTTAGCCAGAGATGCAGTCACAGAGGCCCAATATAAGAAAGGAACTTGTTATTTGCCAAAGGGTAGCAAAACAGAAATTTCGGATATGATGATTTATTCAGAGGACAGAAAAACTAGGTGCAGATTTTCTTCAAATTCGGAAAACTTTCCTGCTTAGTCAAAAATGGCAATTTGTAAGACCTTTATGTTACTGCACTGGCTGGTGACTCCTACTGTGATAATGTGCTCTAGTGGGCATGATGAAGGACCACTCCAACGTGATTTTTTTTAATGGCACCAATATGACTGAACAACATTAAACATATAATGGTTAGAGAAAATAAGTGGGTCTTTCTTTATGACTTGCAGAGTCAACAAGTAGGCTCTGTCAGGCCAGCGAGAAAAAGTGAGTGACAGATCTAAGAAGCTTTTCGGAAGAACGCATTGATATTTGAATCTGCAGTTTCCATGCTCTAGCTGATGTCAGCTGTTGGGTGAAAGCCTAGATATCAGATAGCCAAGACAAGCATCTAGCTGCCACTTGAAAGCTATCTCTTTCAGGGAAGAACTGAAGTAGTATTCTTTCTGTGGCTGTGCCTGCCAGGCAGCAGACAGATGCCCGCTGTGCGAGCGAACCCTCCCCTATTCTACCGTGCAGAGTGCATTGCATGAGCCCCAGCTATACATTACAAAGGAGCACAGCAAAGGAGAGACTCACGGGTTCCATCCCAGAGGCTTGAGCCAAGGGCCTTAATGCAAATACAGCATAAGTCAAAAGATGATCACAAAACCCACTTTGTTTTTGCAAGCACTTGTGACATTATTAAAGTACTGGTCGTAGAAAATAACCCTGGATCAAATCAATCACAAATTGAGTCAGTTTAAATTACACAGAAAGTGAAACAAACAGACTCATAACCAAGATTTCTTTATTTCAGGAAGAAAAACTTCAGGACCTTAATATACCCAGTACATGAAGTCAGCTGGGCTTCAGAATTCCCAGATATCAGCACGGAGGAGGCTCAGCACACTGGAACTCAGCACTTTCTGGAGCTTGTGACTTCAGGAAATGGAAACTCGCAGAGAAGAGGTGGGTAGAGCACTGCCAGATGGCTAACAGGAACAAGGGGATAGAGAAGAATCATGCTGAGGTAGAGGAAAAACAACTCCAAAAGCTTAATGTACTCGGATCAGGAGAGATGACTAATCTCCTCCCCTGAGCACTGCAAGAATTGGCATGTGAAACATCAGCTCCAGAAGCAAGTGGTTTTGCTACCCCAGCATACTGCACAAAAAGTTTCCTTGGGATAGGGTTGTAGCATGTGTAACTTCAACTTGTGCACCAAAAACATGAGAAAAGGGGTAATGAGTTAAAAGCTGATGAAAAAAGAGCAAGAGACAGTTCTCTGATGAGGAAGTTCTGCAAAATACAGAAAAAAGAATATTCTAGTAGGAGTCTCTGGAACATTTCATAGAGTCTCACATGAGAAATATTTAAAATATTAATGGAGTGAACTAAAATAAAAACTCTCAGATAAAAAGTAAAAAATTGTCGATATCTGCATAAGAAATTGGTAGAAGACAAAGGTGGAATTTCAGATGAGTGCCATAATTGCCATGATTGCCTTTTGCCATTTGCAAGAGTGGAGTTTCAGTGTTGCTCCTTTGAGAATTCAAAGTGAGACTTGACATGCTGTCTCTGGAACAAGAGTTCTTCATGATAAGTGGGGCATAGACCATCTCCTTTACTCAAAATCTGAAGGGAAGGTTGCTGCTATGAGCCCCACTGCAGTCCTATATCACATTTGATAATAGGGACATGTGCAATTTGAACCAGAAATTATGGATGAGTTTGTGTCCTAAGAGCAGTATGGGTCTGCATGTGCCCAGTTGCCAGGGGTTGTTCAGAGCACTCCTCAGATGAAACAGATCCTTCAGAACTCCCCAAATGCTGCTATGACTTGAACTGATAGAAGTTTTGTCATGTTTGTCCTGATGTGACACAGCAGCCCTCCTGCAGATACACAAAAAGAACATTGCTAATGTAACTATCCTCAAATGAGCATTTATAACTTTTTGACCTCCAGTATTTTCTCTTTGTTTCCTCTTGCCTTCCAAAGAGCTGCTTATCTAACATTTCAAAAGTCACCCTGGGATTGCTGACTTCAGTCCAGCCACCAGGATCTGATTCCACTTTCAGTAAAAAGGAACGCCTTTTGTTTAAATATGTAGCAACAAATCACAGTAAGTTCAGGAAACAGTGGCACTGTACACTTAAGATTTAAAAGGATGTTAACAGGCTGCTCTGTCCAAATATCTTGCAATAGGAATCTGTTTCATAATACTCTTCCAGAATCTAAATATATCACAGCAAATACAAACTACCACTGTGCCACCAATGTGGTTATTAAAGCCTTGGAATGTCTTTTATTATACTGACTCCAGCATTATTTCAACATGTTGTCCCCAAAATAGTCATTCCATTACCCTAAGAGGTGATTAGAAAGCTGGAGTTCTCTGGAATGTTGTGACAATATGCTGATATTTTAGAATTATACCCCTTGGATCCACATCAGTTGCTCACAACCCAGGCCAACCAATAAGATAAAAATTAGTGCATGCCAGATGAAAAAAAAGGCAGAATCATCAGAAAGGAAAATGTTATTTAGTTACCAGCTCTTCTGGGCATACAAAATAGGGGTGATTATGAAAGCCAGTGGACCTTTTGGGTCAACACAGAGTGTTTGTGGGTCCAGCTGAGGATGAGGTAAATATAAAATGCACAGGGTGAAATGCTGGTCACACTACAAAAACTCCCACTGATTTCAGAGTGGCCAAATTTTCACTCTACAGAGCCATTAAGTGCTCCAGCAGTTATCTGCACCTGTGAATCTGTAGGTTCAATGTCCAAGATGAGACTGGTCACTAAGAGACCCTTAAATATCTGATTTTTTTTTTTTTTTAAAGGAGGAACTCTATAAAAATGAAGCCTCTGAGAGTGTCCATAAAAATGGAATTACCATTCAGTGTAAAATGCAAGCTGAGGTGATAGCCAGAAAAAATTGACTTATAAAACTTTGCTTGATATGGAAAACAAGTGTCAGCTCCTTGCTGCTGTATTGTTAATACATGAAAGAAATCCTATAAGGTCTATGAGAGCTTATTGCAGATGAGTAATATTGAAGGCACCCTCACAAAAAGGATAATGCTGTTGGTAATCCTTAGCTGATCTCAGGGGTTTTCTCCCTTTCTTTTTTCTTTCTTTGATTTTTTACTTTCCCTCTTTCATCAACATCTGTTTTAGGTCACCCTTGAATCCCACCTTCTCTCCAGGAAAGCAACACAATAGTGTGCTCAGCAGAGCCCCCCAGTACACTCTCACACACACATTCTCCAAATGACAAATAATCTCTATATATCTTCTGGGAACAATAAAAATCCTTGGATGTGCTCCCAGAGCCCTCAGGAAGTTGAAAAATCTTTAGAGGGGGGCCCTGGATTGAGGTTTTATCTCTAGAATTTTACATAACAAACTTGGTAAGTGTTGTATAACAGTTAATACATATTCAATGGCCAAGGGAGGAAAAAAAAGGCCAACCAACATTAAAAATAACACTGGGGAAGGTCAAGTGTGTGAAAGGCCTGGTGTGCTCTGATCACTTCACGGTGAGAGCTGGGTTTCCTCTCTTTTATCCCATTTGTGCTGCTCTTGCTGGTGTTTTGGAAGTGGAGCTGCCCCAGTGATGGGGTGCTGTGCAGGGACAAGCTGCTGAAGCTCAGGCACAACTAGAAATGCTGAGGGATTTTTGTATGTTCTCCTCCACACCAAAGTTTCTCTTCCTTCCTGTGTTTCCTATATCATGTAAAGCTCCCTGGAACCTTGTCCACGGTTTTGCCAGACACTTTTGAACCTGCTTAGGCAACTGTTTCCAACTGTTTTTCTTTTATTAACTGTAGTCTGAGACTGGTCAGCTGAGCCACAGGACATCAGTATATGACTGAGTTACTAATACTTTTATAGAAAAAGAGGATTTTCTGAAGATGATTATAATGAGAATATTCTAACATATATTAAAAATCTCTGTGCATGCAGATGCTCAAAAGAGTGTCTCTGCATTAGAAAACCAATCTACCTTTGTGAATTACCATGCAAATGGAAAGAAGAAGTATTGTTAAGGAAATATCAAATCTTAAATGTAAATTAATGCAACCCTGGATCGTTTACCCATGGAAAAAAAAATCAATTTGTTCACTGTTGTTTTTCAGTTTGATGGGTCTTCTGATTGCAGAGGTCCTCTCATGAGGAAAGGACAACAGAGGATGACCATTGACCATCTGTGTATCAGAGAAATAATGAACAAGTGATATTTAGTTGACTCATTCATACAAATATTCATGTGAATTCAGGCTTTTGTTATACATTTTTCCTATATGTTACATGATGCAGTGCAACGGTAGCAATGGGCCAAGACTGAAACTCTGTGAACTCTGACAATAATGTGCTTTAGTTTCTCCAGTGAGTCCAGCCAAGCTCAAATCACCTCCAGCAATAATTATTTCCAAAGTGTAACAGGCAGCACTTCAATTTCTGGTAAGTTCTTCTTCCTAGTAGTCACGGTCACATGTAATTCGTCTTATGGTAAGTGAAGTGAATCACAGCACTGATTTGTCCTCTCTAGAGCATGGCAGGTTTTTAATGCATTCAATCATACCAATTTTAATAACAATTGCTTTTAATGTTAAAATGGGAAACATGTTTGGGTACCAGCATTGGCTAAATGCCGTCCTATTGTCCTCAGAAGAGGCTAATTTACCCTGCCAGCAAGCAAAAGAGTATTAAAGGGAGAAAACGCTGAGGAATTCCATAAGTGTGGAATTCATCCCCATATAGACTGGGGGAGGCCCAGGAGCTATTTTAGTGGAGGTCTAAGCCATAGCAATTTAAGTGGGATTTAAGTTGTGTGCAGACCTGTGCTGGCTTCCTGCACGGAAGAGCCTTTCAACCAAGGGCTTTATGAGAAAGATGCAAAGGGATTACAAGCATTCTAGGCGCACTTCCATCCCTGAGGCACAGGATATGAATGCACACGAAACCTACAACAAGGTAAACGAGGGTGCAAGCCCCCTGCTTGTCAGCTATGTGGTCACAGTAAATGAGAGGTTGTCTCTAAGAGAAGGAAAGTTTCTGTAGCACCAGTATATTTTAAAGCAGCTGAGCACCTCATCCCTCATTCCTTACTACCACATGAAAACCTGCCCTGTCCCCCACCAAAATCAGGCTTTTGAGATGCAGGGGCAGTCTTAAGATCACATTAAATGACTCTGTGCCTTCCAAGCTGCAGGTAGTTTTTGTGGAGCTTAGGCAGGGTGAGCATATGGTTGTCTGTACTCATTTATGCAGATACACCTTCAGACAGGTAAGCACAAGCTCTGCAAAATCCAGGGAACCTCTGTCTAGTGGCAAATGCTCAGAAATGAAGAGTCACTGAGGCCACCCTTCCTTGTGTGCACTGATTACCTGAACTGGAAGCTTCTCTGCCAAATACAGTCAGACCCCTGAAGTCCCCCTGCAACACTTGCCTTCCCTCCATCACCACCTCCCCTCAGTTGACAAAACCAGTTAGGATACTTCTTGATGAAGCACTACAAAGCATTTTTCCAGATGAAAATTTACCTCTTCTTGCTGTGATAGTATCAATACAGATAATTTTCCCAAGATGATGGCTCAAAATGCAAAAAATGGCAAGGAAAGAGCACCTGCAGTCAACAAGGAAGGTGGAAAGTAAGGTAGTCTTACCTTCTAACTGTACATAAAGCTTCACAAAATTATGAAATGAAACTGTCTTTCACTGGGATTTAGCTGTCTTTCTTGCCTTAGGATTTAAAAAAACAAACCGTAAAATGTGAGGGCAAGGTGTATCAGACTGTCACTGCACATGGCTGCTGGAGGGAGCGAAGGTTGTGGTACCCGCCATTGCCTTCTGCTTCCCAAAGAGCCCAGTGCACTGAGTCCCTACCTGGGATGGGTGACCTGGTTCATCCTCTGCCTAATGTGGAGGTGAGACTGGACTTCATGAGCAAGCCACTGGAAAAACGCAGAAAACCAGTGTGATTGCCATTTTCATATTCTAGGGGTGGCTTACATGAAACTACGGGTACTTGGAGCATATTAAACACTTGGGATATTTACTGAGAAAAATACATGCATTGAAATGGGCAGATCTACATTTTGAGTGACATGCTGGAAGCTGATGTGCCTAAATCCACTTTGAGAATTTACTTCTCAGGATACATGTTAAAGGATTACAGCTGTGAGTAGGCACAGTAATGATTAGAAGAAGAAATTTGCCAAAGACTCAGAACAAAATACTTTTTCTTGGAAAGCACATTTCCATGAATGTTACTAGTTCTAAAGAGAATATATTTTGATCTTTGGCCTTCATAATTCTGGAAATCTTTACATTTATTACTTATTTCACATAAAAATTCTTTTCTAGTAATTCTAATTGATAAATGCTAGTGCCATTTCTGGGTGAGCTTTATTTTAAATTTCTTGAAAAGCACACTCACTGAGTTCTTGGGTATTTTTGCAAACTAAAAACCAGGCTCAGCAGTCTCATTTCTTAAACTTATTTAGCATGGTTACTGAAGCAGAAACTTATCATGCATGAATGTGAAGCAGAGTCATTTGACTTTGACTGGTGCATACCTTTGAATATAGAGATAAACTGTACTGAGTCATGTATGGTATGTTTTTCTAAGCATTATAGCCATGCTCAAAAGATCAAGTTTCTGTCTCAGTTTCAAAGCTTCACTTTTCTGAATAGAAGGTAGACTGTATTTTTAATTTTTTAGCAAATTAAAATCAGTTCAAATGTGCTGGCCTCAGCATAAGGGATAAATATTGTGTAACTGCTTTTTATTGCTATGTCTTTTTTTTAAAGATGAGGACTTGTTTATGAAGAAGACTAGCTTGGATCCCAGCACCAGGCAGCAAGTCAAGAATGGTGTTCTCTTGCTTGAGGTACTAGACTAGGATTAACAAATCTGCGCTAAAATATTCACTTCTCTATGAGCATCTTGTGTCATCACTTAAACTCATAGTGCCTTAGTTCCCCATTTACAAAATAGTCATAGTATTTCCATACTTTAATGGACTCCAAGAGGATCCCTTAAATGGCTGCTTCTTTGAAATGTTCAAGATTTTAAGTATTGTAAATGAATCAGCCTTATTTTTAGCTGTGCCTAAAACCTACTTTGTATATCACTATATGAGAGGAAGACAGAGTTCAGCCAAGTCAGCTGAGGATGGGATTTTGGTATGGAAACTTATGCTGTGTTGGCCACAATGAGCTGGTAAGAGAGAAAGTGATGAGAGGACCCTGGACCTCTACTTTTCTACAGGCTTTAGGTTTGGGGAAGGTGGTTTTTGGTTTTGATTGTCTGTTGTGGTTGTTTTTGTTTTTCATATGTAAGCATTTTCTTTTGCATAGTTGCTTTTTGCTCTGGAACCAGTATATCACCAATAACTAAATAGTAAATCACCAGTAACTAAATAGTAAATCTTGAATCATGGTTATAAGAGCCTTGTTTATCCCAGAAAGGCTGATTCTACAAGGCGAAATATGTAGCTAAACCTTAATGCCCATGAAGACCCTTACCAGAGTTCTTCAGAGAAAGACTCCTCTACCGAGCTGCTGACTTCAGCTGAGTTTGAGCAGTGTCAGCTCACAGCACACAGGCCAGTAGATTGTGTAGGATGATTTCATTACAGACATCCTATATACCCAAAAGAACCCTTGAAAGCAACCTGGAAGGATTTCTATGAGCTCTTAGGATCCATAACGTTTACTCATACATTTGAAATAAACTCTGTTTGCTTAAAGTTCATCAAAACAAGAAGAAAATTGGACTGCCTTCACACGGCACCTGAAGAGTGTTTTGGCATTGCCCTCAGCTCTGTGAGCACTTCAGGGTTGGGAAGAAAAGTGAGATGAGGGTGACCTGCACATGCACCAGGGTGCTGCAGGTACGTGCAGTCGGTGCTGCTGGGGTCATTCTCCAGGAC
Source organism: Corvus cornix cornix (assembly GCF_000738735.6). Lineage (NCBI taxonomy): Eukaryota > Metazoa > Chordata > Aves > Passeriformes > Corvidae > Corvus > Corvus cornix. Next base: position 19,275,157 of record NC_047056.1, read on the forward strand.
TGAGCACTCTCCCCTGTCACCTCCTCTGCACTTTGCTAGCACACTTTCAGAAGCAGAGTTTATTGCAGGCTTGCAAACATTTATTGGGCAGCTTCTAGGTTGGTGTCAAGTTATGGTCGTATCATGTTCCCAAGAAGGTTTTGGAGATTGTTAGTGTTTCGAGGAAGGTCCCGCTGAGAATTCCCCTCTTATGGGAGTGAAAGGCAACACTGTTTAAGGAGATGGAGGTAAAGATACAAAGCCCCTCTTCCAGGCTGACCAAGCAAAATATTCCATTAGCCCAAATGGCAGAGCAATTGCCTTCGAAAATGCAAAGATGAAGTTTTAGATCCCCCAGCAGATTTATTCTGAGCATATCGTATCCTAACTGGTATGTAATTCATATTCTTTAATTGGACAGCTCTTTGATGGCCTGTAGCTGAGTGTATTTTAGTAACTGGCTGTTTTAGGGAAAAGAATATTACAATCCTTTGACATGCAATGGGACTAAGTTTGGTGGCAAAAAGAACCACAGAAATATGCTTTTGCAAAAAAAAAAAGGGGCCTACTGGTGAGAAAATATTTGATTACAGCATGTAAATACTCTCACAAGAGAGAGAAGGAAAGAAAGCATGAAAAGTCCTGTTAACCTAATAGAGAAAAGTTTAGCAAGAACCTATGCTGGAAACTTAAAGCTAAGTAAATTCAAATTAGAAACCAGACAATTTTTTTTTAATAGCAAAGCTGATTAAATAACAGAACAAAGAAGAAGGGACAGGCTGCTTTCTCCCTTTCGTGTTGTCTCTATACCAGCACTGAATGCTCTCTGAGAGGTATCCTGCAGTCAGATGCAAACTCCTGGCTTGGGAAAGAAAGAGAAATTACAAGATGTATGATTTGCAAGCCAGACAGGAGGAGCTAATCACTACTTCTGCCCTAAACATATATGAACCCATATGACACTATATAGTCTTGTTTCTTTGAAATTCTAGAATAAAAAATGTACTTTTATTAGTTAATTTGTTGCAATAGTAGCATTCACTCAGTTAGAGAGGGGCTAGCATCCTAAGAGGTATAGAACAGGTAGTTTTTTAAGAGTTTTCTTATTTTCTGTCTGCCATATTGCCACTGTCGGGTCACCAAGCCATCATACCAGCTAGAACAAAAAAGAAAGAATCCCAGTGGCATTGTTGAACGGTCTTCTTTTTTTTTTTTTTTTTTTGTGTTGAACAGTGTGAAAAGACACATTTTCCTTTTCTATCCCCTCTAGTGTTTTCTTGGCCATGTTCTTTCTGATTCCCTTTACATACAATGTTTTCAACATACAAATAACACAGAGCATGCCCAGTAACTCCATATTAAAGTTTGGAAAAGATTTTAGGTTTAGAGATCACAGCAGGGTTTAGTACATCATACAACAAGGTACATAGAAAAATTGTTGTTTTAAGCCAATTATCACTTTAAAGGCCTGTGGTTTGTTATCTAGTGTTGTTTTTTCTAGAACTTCAGATTTCAATACCTGAATTGAAGCACAGCTAAGCCAACCAAATAAATTGAAGACTGTTTGAATGATTTTTATGGCAGTGATATAATTATTTGAAAGACTGGCATTTCAGATTTTTCTAACAGTGTTGGAAAAAACAAAAAAAGGTTAAGTTCAAATATACAAAACAAATTCAGGTTTTTTTTTCATTTCCATTTCAAAGCAATTAACCTACTTTCCAGTCTTTCCACAAACAATGAAGATAAAGGTTGAAGTGGTTCAGAAGATATTTGGATGGAAGATACAATAGTCTCTGCATACTGAATCATGTCACTGAACTCACTTTAATTGAAAAATGTCCCAATTCTGAACTGTGAAGTGATAATAACAAATGATTATTGAAAAATATTTTGTAAGTACTTTTTTCATATCACTGTGCTCTGAATCAAAATGTACCTTTTCTTCAGGGGGGCAACCTTACAAATCTTCACTGCTCTATCTACCAGAGAGGCACCTGCACTGGTAGAGGCACAGTCTATGCCTTTAGGGATGTAGCCACTGTGCCTTTGTACTAACCCTCCAATAACAACTGAAAGTCTGGTGGGCACATCTGATCCTGAGTTGAGTTTTCATTCTTTTCTGGAGAGAAAGATCTCAGTTTCCACTTCTATCACAAGACCATTTAGGACTATCAGACACTTACAGAAACCTCTTGATTATCATTTCGGACTTCAGTAGCCATGAGGCTGAAGTAAGGAAAAGTTTGAAAAAGTGATAGGTAAAGTCAGAGATCCTGACAAGCAGGATGTCACTGAAGTTGTCTGGACTCTTCAGCTCAGCTCACTGGCCTGTTGCTCTGACTGAACACCACGGCGCTCCTTTTGGCCCCTGACAAATGGAGGTATAGACTCTATCTGCCATATAACTGTGAATAAAGAAACCAGGCAGGAAAAGCCTCTGCAGTGTGCAGGGCAGAGCTGACCAGGTCTAGTCCTGGGAAGAGCTGATATTAAAGGCACATTCTGGGTTAGGCAGAAGTGGCATCTAGAGACTGAGCAGTGATGAGGATGGCAGTGTCTGCATGTTTGTCCCTACATGCTAATGGCAGTCTCTGTAGCACAGTGGCTATCATGAATTCAGCTCTTCTGAGGAGTAGCCAAGTGAATTCAAGAAACTCCATGTGATTTTGCAATGATTTTCAGAAATACACTTGCTTGTGAGTGGTCCAAAACAGGATTTTCCTCCTGTGGAGTTGCCTTCATCTCACTTTTCGTTTTGGTTCAGAAACACAAAGACAGTGGCAATGAAGTAAGTGGGTACATGATGACATATGCAAAAGCAACAGTTCTTATATAATATCCCCTTTCTCTCTCCTCCACCCCCTTCTGGAGCTGGAGATGTACCATATCCAAATAAACAGTGACAGGCAAAACTCACAGTGGGAAAACACACTGAGATTGACAAGCATCATCCAAGACTCACATATGACTGTTATTAGACAGATTTCTGCTATTTGCCTGCCTTAACTTCCATGCTCAAACTCTGCTTTTGGAGAAGCAGCAGCTCATTGGAGCAAGCTTGGATGCTGGGAGTTGCATGGGGGTCCTTCCCTGTGGCACTCCTGTGCCAGCAGAGACAGCCCAGCACCTGAGGATGCTGAAGAGGTGGTTTGTCCCTAGCATTTTGGAAAAGCCATGGCTGCAGCACCTGAGTGGGGAGCTCCCAGGACACAAGAGTGCAGTTGGTGAGGCAATGTGGTCTGCCAGGGGCTGTCAAGTGTGTTTTTCCAAAACAACGCAGATACAACCTTTATGGCTTAAAGTGAGTGCTGTACAGGAAATTAAATACATGTGACAGAGACAAGCAGAGCTCAGAGACCTCATAAACACAGATGGAGCCATCTGTATCTCCAGTTCAGAGAGCACCTGTTAGCAGCTCACATGCCACATGCATCCTGCTGTTGGAAGAGTCCTCAGGAGACCTGATTCCCAATCCACCCCATTCATCATCAGACTTCATTGTTTCCCTCTGGAGAAGCTCATAGCAAGGAGGGGGATAACAGATGCTGGCCCAGCTGGGCTGTCTCGAAAAGAGCATTGCTTGGAGGGCTTATCTCCAGTAGGAAGTCCCACAGCACTGTTTCTTATATTGGAACCTTAAGGAAGTGTCAGCCCTGTTCCCAGCATGTACAAACTCCACAGTCAGGGATCCCCAGGATCCCTTTTTGGTACAGCCCTGGATACGCTCACTGAACAGACCTGCAGACCACAGCTGTTACACTGGACCTGAGCAAAGACAAAGTGGCTGAAGCTGCTGGGTCTTTGCCAGGACCTTTGAATTGGATTCTGAACTTTACTGCCCAAATCCCAGCCTACAGTGTTTTCATACCTACTTTGATCTCATTTAAAAATGCGGTATAACAGAGTGAAACATAGCAGTGTCATTCAGGCTGAGATCTGCATCCTTGTTTCTCATTCTTTATCATGACAGTCACATGCTTATATATTATCATTAGAAAAACTTCCAGCCTTGGAAGAACTTCCAAATTACAGAAATCAAAGAGGAGAGTGAGCAGTTGGAAGCATTTACTAAAGTATTAGGTGCCATTAGGTGCCAGGAGAAAATCTGGTGCTTTTCATGTTTAGAAAACAGGAATCTACTTGTAACTTTGTTCCATATTAAAAGGTAAGGAAGATATAAAGAGGGTTCAGGAAAGAGAAAAAACCAAAATGGTTCAGTCTCAATGATCTTTACCTGCTTTATCAATTAGTGGCATCAGAATTCATATCACCTACCAGGCTGCATTTGAATGAAAATATTGCAGCCATTAACACAAATACAACCAGAAACACAGCTCCTGGTGCAATGCAGGCAGAACGGGAAGTCCTTGCTAGCAAATGACCTGATACATTTTCTTTCTGTGAGGAATTCACCTGCAAAAGAGCCTAGTGAGCCTGGCTGCTTCCCTGGTCAAAATTGTAGCTACATTACTGTATGTGGAGTAAGACCAGCCACCTCAGACTTGTACTTTAGCTCTGGTGCAGACTTGTCTCAGCAAAGTCAGAGCCAGGGGTGAATCCTGCACAGAGGTCTGGGGATTTCTTCCTAGGACTCCATCTCACTCAGTCCTTACTAAACTAAAAGAACATGGGAAAACATGGAATCTGTCATCTGTCATGCTGCCTCCTCTGAAACCCAACTGGCCATTGACTTCAGCATTGCAGGACCAGGACTACTCCCACACCACCAGTGCAGAGCTCTGCTGTTAAGAGATGGAGCAATCCCTTCTGGGAAGTTTTCATGACCACTGTTTGATGAGGAACATGAAAAGGATATGGTGGTCTCTCTCACATACAACTTACATGCTTTTATGAAGCTTTGCCAGTGATGTCAAACACGTAATTACTGTCCTCTGTAAATAATGAATAGGGTGTAAACATGTGCTACATATCCAAATAACACATATGAACGATTTGGCCCCTTGAAACTAATTTATTCCACTGTACTTTGAACTGATGCAGAATATTGTATAACAAGTAACTCTAGGATAAAAGGTCAGGCTGGAGTTTTTTTAAGACTGGGAATGAATACAAATACTACAAACATTACACAACAAAAAAGCCTAAATATTATTCCATGAGGAACTGTTATATTTTGAAGAAAACAGTGTGAGTAACAAAGAATTCCTTGTGGACTTCCAGCAAATATTCTTGATTAGAATGCCTACGTGATTTTTAAATGCTCATCAAGACCAACAGCTGGTAGTGACCAAACTTCTCACACATCTGGTCTAATCCTTTCACAACATTTTGAAACTCCAAGGAAAAAAAATCATCAAGAAGCAAGATGTGTGTAAAGCAGAGATTTTTCTTCAGTGAGGCTGTGACAGGCAGAGTGATAAATTTATTTCCAAAGTACCTGGTTTTAATAAATATGATCAGCAGTAAGATGTTACTCACAAAACAGGCAACTTTTGTGAGAAGTGGGATTTATTCCTTTGCACATCAGGAAGGGCTGTCTCTGCATGTCTCAGCAGCAGAAAAAATGCACTAGCAATGCTATCTGTGGGATCTGAGAGGGAACAAACAGTTGTTTTTCTGTTACTGGCTCCAAGATCTTCAAGTACAACTATAACCATCATAAATGGGACCTCATAACACTCTTCCTCCCCTCACTGTTAAACAAGGTGTTACTTACTGTGTTAAACCAACATATTGGGGACTTCTGGTAATTTATGGCCGTGCAATGTTAGATGCAATGAATGTAAATACACTGATTATTTTATATAAATGCCTTTCAACTGGAATAAACCAAAAGGTATGCTTAGTCAATTTACATTTTGTCTCTGAACTTAATACATGAAAATTTAAGCACCCCAAAGGTTTGGGTGTTATCCAGAGTAAATGGAACATTTGTGAACTCTTTCCACAACGTTTGGGCACTTCTTGGGAGAATCTAAATGAAAACTCAAGAGGTACTACATAGCTAAGGGTACCCACTCTCACACTGAAAGGAAAATATTACTATATCTGCTGAATAATAGTAATAATAATGATAGTAATAAAGTGCCATGGAACTGGAAGGGTAAAACGTTGAAGAAAGAATGATCATAATTCATAGTCAAGCGGGTTGGCTCTATCTCTCTCCTAACAGTGTATTTCTAGCTAGGCACACCATATTTTACATCCTCAGAAAGGGAAGAACAAAAATATCTTCAAGTATTCATTCATAAATATTGATTCAATTTCCATCCTTGATCTTATTTCTTTTACCACAACATTGCTCATGTGTTGCAGCAGATGTCATACATAATGATGAAGAGTTGTTTATTAGTGTGGAGCTCAAAGCCATTAATGCATAATACTAAGGTTTATTTCTGATAATAGATGCTGAAATTTCCATACCTGAGGCTGTTGCTCACTATCAGGTCTGAATAGGAACGTATGGTATATAAGGACTGTAGGAATTAGTTTAAAAAATATTTTATCCTTAATCCTGTCTTAGTAAATGCATCTCTCTGAAAATGTTGCTTTCCATTGAGAAAGGGAGCCAAATTTCAGGACTTGGTTGTGTGACAGAGTTATGGTTTGAACTTCACCGGGGCACCAGTAAAAAAGCCAGCAGTTGCCAGCAGCCAGCTATCTTACGGTTGCATATGAGGCACAGCAGCAACGAGAACACACATCCAGGGGAGATCTGATAATCATGTTTGCAGCTAGAATTTTTCATGGATACTGTACAGAAATTGGACTTTAGGCAATGCCCATTAAAAAGAAACAAAAATGCTTGCAAATGCAGTTTCAAATTCAGATTTCAGAAAACACTTAAACGCTTCTGATTATTTTTCTTTTCTACTTTTCCTGTTATATTCATGGCCTGGAATGCACAACTGAAATGAACAATAGTTTAATTTTCAATTTTATCTTTAAACACAAGTCACATCTTGTTCATTTTATGATTCCTCAAAGTCCAAAGGTCCCCGATAATGAAGTTTTAAGCATTTGGTTAAGATTTATAATAAAATGTAAATTAAGTTGTTCAATTATTGGCTGAAAAAAATTATCCAGAAAAAATGGGAGCGTTGCATACATAATAGATTATTTCTGTTAAATACCATATATCACTTCTTCATATCAAGGGCTAGAGTGAGCTACTGCCTCTATGGATGTTTGCCATGTGGGTTGCAGACATCTGTTGAGTGTCAGGGAATGTAATCAAAGGATTTGCCAGGAACTCCATCAAAATCGTGCCTTTTACATTTTTCTTAGTTGAGAACACCATGCACAGCAGATTGACCTAATGGAGGGTAACACATTGAACTGGGAGCAAAATGTTTAAAGAGATGGAAGCCTCGCTGTTAACCCCATGAATTCTTTGAAATGTTGTCCTTAAAAGTCAAGGTGGGCTGCAGATGGGACACAAATATCACCCAGGAAAGCTCCTTGAACTGCCCTGCTGCTGGCCCTGGGAGCTGATGAGGGATGGGCTCTGTTCACGCCTCACTGTTTCTGCAGGATTTACTTTTGAGGTATCTAGAAAGGCAATATTCTCAGCTTGGATAACCATAGTTCCTTGGGAACAGGAGAACAGCTGGATGTTTCTGCTTGCCTCCCAGACTGCAAATCAAGGGAAAAATAGATCTGCATCCACTCAATTTTCTCCTACATAGGAGCTCATTCCAGCCAAGTATTTAACTCCACAAAAGCCTATGGAAATGGGGCCTTTGCCCACATGGGAGGGAAGAGTTTGCTTTCATGTTGTCTCATGGCACATGGTGTTGCTTTTACTATCCCAATAATAAAACCCTCTCTAGGTGTCCATTCATCAATCTCCTTTCTTTCTACAGTGGTAAATAAAAAAGTAAAAGATAGCCACAAATCTCAGAGTTCTTAATGTTTTTGTGCCTCACAAGTTGCACGATCATGTTTTTCATATAGCATAGGGTCATGATATGAATACTACAGAAATAACTAAATAAAAGAGTTCTGGCATCCTTCATAAACTATTCTATGTCAGACCACAGAAATCTGCTCCTGTCAGCTGAAGCTTTACAATAAATTAGCCCAGGATAATGGTACCACCCACTAGGATGGTTACGGTTTAGAGTCTGCTCATCCTCTCTGACAGACTCGCTCATTCAGTGATTTATAGCATGGCACACAACACTTCTGTCCAAGAGTGAGCACTCTTTGTGTGGCCATTTACAGCTACAGAGAGAGGGGAAAATAAAGCTTTGGGGATTTAGAATTTTTCACAGCAATTGAAAACCCCACTGAATAAACAGCATGATTTAAAACATTTACACTGGGGTTGAGACCCTACCCCTCCTCTGTCAGCAGGGTGGTCAAAAATTATTTCAATGCAGTCAGTAAAATTACAGGTAGGTAGAACTACAGTGGGAGAAACAAACACTGGCATTCCTTCTCAACAAGAATATATTCCAAACTGAGGGTATTCCTCATGAAGGAAAGTACCTAAACCCACTAGCAAATTCCAGAATTCAGGGTCAGAGGTGTCACTAGTTTTATTCTAAACTAAAGGTCAAGTCAGGAGGCTCAGATGCATACCAAAGTGTCCTCACAGCTGAAGGAGAATTCAGTTCCAACAGTTTCAGGACAGTATCTGCTGTAGATCACCGAATATTGACTGAGTAAGCCACATGAATTATCCTCCACGGTTACTATAATGATAATATGAATAATAATGAGTATGTGTAACTGGTAGTTGCCCAGCTGGAAAACATAAAATTTCCGTATATATCTGCCAGTTGGACTTTTAATGACAAAACCACAGACGTTTGGACTATTTGAAAAAGGACAAATGGAATAAAAACATACTATCTCTGTGAGAAACTATTTGATTTGTAAACTGCAGCATTGTAAAACAAATGTCGTGTGTAGAAAAAAAAGGAGTGGAAATGGTTCTTGAACACATATGGAAGAAAGTTTTCTTGATTTAGTGCTTATTGCAATAAAACTTATGATTAAGAATGCAAAAGCAGAAATATCCCTGCTTTTGACTATTTCTTAATGTTCATCCAAAGGAAATTTCTTATCTGGGGGAGGAGGAGGAGCAATTTAGTAATTCCTGACCTCAGGCTGATACTAAAGCATTCTGAAACAATAAGGGCCCAGGGGTGTCGAAGGCAGCTGCCTGAATTCCTCAAAAAAGTATATTTACAAAGGCTATTTTGAGTTCTCTGCATTTCTGTAATGGAATCCAGCTGCTCTGACCTTTGGAAATTACCTCGTACAGTGTGAACAGCAGCGCAGATAAGCGCTACGTTAAATTGCACTTAGAGTCCAACTGCTTGGCGTTTCAGTTAAAGAGCTGGCATGAGAGAAAGCAAAATAAGAGGGAAAATTATATCTCTGGTCTAAGAAGCAAAATAAAGACTTTGGTCATTCAAAATAATGGTTTGATGAGACCCCCTCAGTGAAAATAGCATATGGTAAATAAAACTTGAAGAGGTGAGGATACGCTTTTACGAAACACCAAGAAACCAAACTTGAAAGACAGGATCTCTTCTCTCATCTCACTCCTGAAATAATAATTCCACCTTCATTCTTCCTGGTCTGTTTTAGGAAGCAGGGCCCTGAAAAGGAGTTTAGTTAAAAAAAGATTTATATAACATTAAAATTCAGATTTGGTCAGATTTGTGCAGAACAAAATGGCACCAAAAGGACTAAGATGGGATCTGGCACATGCCCTTTCATGCCTACTTAGAGCAAACTGATAAAAGAAGTGGATAGCATGCTATGAAGCAAATAAACTTTAGGGCCAAAGTCCACGGGAGAACATCCTTTACCTTCAGCAAATGTCAAACAAGACTTAAAATCAGAGATTGTGAAAAAAGTTGTTTTCCTTTAACAGAGATTTGACAAAAAGCGTCTCCAGCATTCCAGCCAACCAGACTCTATGTTTGCCCAGCTCTAAGTACGAGGTGACACGTCATACTTCCCAATATCTACCATGGCTTGCTGACGCCGGTTCTTTCCAGAGGGGCAGGTCCCTGCTTTGCCCAAGCTGCATGTCCCACCAGGAACTGCATCCATCCCTCACCTGCACCAGGCAGTGGACAACGGCAGATGGATCTGAGGAGCTGAACTTGAGGCTCAGAATCCACTCCTCACCCACAGGTCTCAGTGGCTTTTCACATCACAAATCCTTTGTTTTTAGCCAAGACCTGAGCACGTGAAAGAGGGAAGAGCTGAGGGTTCTGGCTCTTGTCTTTTTTAAAGTCATCAGGGTCAACGTGACTCACATCCTTTGGGTCTGTGACTGGATTTTTATTCCTATTGCTCAGTATTTTCATGTTTGTTTCTTAGAGGTCCTAAAAAACTGATGAGAAAACACAGCTGTGAAATGAAGCCTGTGAAATCAGCTGTGCTGAGGCAATATCGGAAGGCAAATGAAACAAAAAAAATCACTTATTATCTTTAAATTAGATGACTTTAATTCAATCTCATCACCTTTCCAATACTTACCCAAGTATTTTTTAAAGCTTGGTGAACTCAAACTTTGGGTAGTCAGTAAATCCTTGGAGCATATTTCCAAGTGGAGAGTGTTCTCCTTCTGCACCCACTGGATCCCCTTCAAATGCTACTGCCATGTTCTCTTTGCTAAAATGCAAAAGCAAGGCTGGCATCTGTGGGAATAAATGCAGAAACTGGACAGACCCGTGATCCTGCTAAGATCAAGGCACACTGGATAGTTGTGTGAGCCTTTAGAGGAAGGAAAACGATGCTTTAGTGCATCCCTCTGGCCTTAGGGTGGCAGCCTTGCAGCTGTACTGAGAAGCACATGGTATCCATGTGCACTTCTCCCCTCTGCAAACCCAGTCCCTCTGAGAGCATCCAGCTTTGGGCATGCCCTGGGCTCCTTCTTACAAACAAATCCACCTCTAACAGAACGGCAGGGCATGCAAGCAGGGCTGGAAACTCCCGGGCTGCCTGCTGCTACGATCTGAGTCAGCAGAAACATGCCTCATCTGCTGTTCGATTTTCTCTGCCCAGATTAGGCTCTTAGTGCCTGCCAGCTGATGTGAAGGCAGAAATGATGCTGCTCGGTACTTCAGAGAGAAGTTTTGGTAAGTGATGTCAGACAAGGGAAGTTTTCACATCTAGATGACCAGCTCAAAAAAAGAGACTTCATAACCATTTCCCAGGGATGGCTGTCCTAGTGTAAGACATATGAAATAAACTTCGTGCCCTCAAATGAGCTAATCATTGAATGGTTTGGGTTGGAAGGGACCTTAAACCAAGGACCATCTTGTTCCAATCCCCTGACTTGGGCAGGGACACCTTCCACTAGACCAGGTTGCTCAGAGCCCCATCCATCCTAGATGGGATGGGGCATCCACAACTTCTCTGGGCAACCTGTGCCAGTGCCTTACCTCCCTCACAGTAAAGAATTTTTTCCTAATACCTAGTCTAGTCTCTTTCAGTCTGAAGCCATTCCCTCTTGTCCTGTCACCACATGCTCTTGTAGATAGTCTCTGTCCATCTTTCTTGTAGGCTCCCTTCAGGTACTGGAAGGCTGCAATTAACTCACCCCAAAGCTTTCTCTTTCCTAGGCTGAACACTCACAGATCTCTCAGCCTTTCCTTGTAGGAGAGGTGCTCCATCCCTCAAATCACCTTGGTGGCCTCCTCTGGCCTCTCCAGCAGGTTGATGTCCTTGCTGTGCTGGGGACCCCAGAACTGGACACAGCACTGCAGCTGTGGTCTCACCACAGTGGAGTAGAGGGGCAGAATCTCCTCCCTCGACTGATTGGCCATGATTCTTTTAAAGCATCCCAGGATACAATTGGTTTTCTGGGCTGCAAGGACACATTGCTGACTGATGCCCATTCTCTCATCCACCAGCACCCCCAAGTCCTTCTCCCCAAGGCTGCTCTCGATCTGTTCATCCCCCAGCCTGGATTGATGCCATGGGTTGTATGCAGGTCTTTGCCACAACAAGAAGCATCACACCATATATCAAGAGAAAAGAGACAAAGCCACTGGGTTGTTTCATTTATGTATTGTGACCAGGACCCCAGGACTCTGAGATCCTACCTTCCCCACAAATATCAGACCAGTAGCTGAAACAAATAAGGGGAGAACAAGAAGGGAAGAGAGAAAGAGGGTTTTATGGAATCACAGAATATGCTGAGTTGGAAGGGACACACGAGGATCATCATGTCCCACTCCGGGCCCTGCACAGGACACCCCAGGAGTCACACTGTATGCCTGAGAGCATTGTCCAAATACTGCTTGAACTCTGTCAGGCTTGGTGCTGTGACCACTGCCCTGGGTTCCAGTGCCTGACCACCCTCTGGGTAAAGAACCTTTTCCCAATATGCAACCTAAATCTCCTCTGACACAGCTAATAGGGAATATGCGCTTAAGAAGGGAAGGTTCAAGGAATCAACCCTTGTATTCCAACCTAAAAGAACTTTAAGATTACATGAAAAATGTGAGGGGATGACACAGTGAATCAGGAATAGCTGTCCTGCAATATTATTGGCACAGAAAAATTCTATTCCTGGGACTGATTTCCAAATAGGCAGAACACTTGGTTCAAATGCAGAAAAGTTGTAGGTACACACCTTCTGAAATAATGTATTTTATGTTGAAGTTGGGTTTTTTGTCTTCCCCTCTACCCCCGTGGCTGAATGTATTTGTGGAGGCCAGCTGGATCCAATTCCTAGGACAGTAGTATTACACTCCCCAGCCCCCCCACTTTTTCCCCTTTTACATCAGTAAGTTGGCAGGAAGGTTATTTGCATCGTTGCCCAGAGCCAAAGGTCAGCATGAAAAAAGAACTTGTGAACACTTTTATGAAGAAAATCCAAACTGTAAGTGAACAGCCTTACTTAAAAAAATTGTCAAAACTACTTTTTTGTTTAAAGTTAGGTTGATGTGGAAGCAGATTCCAGATTGTGGAACATACATGATGTAGAAAGGTCAGGGGGAATGAATATTCAAGATTCGGAGGCAAAGTCAGAGGCATAAACTTCCCACACATTCCATTCAAGGAAGAATTTTTCCTTCATATTCTGCTGGTAGGATATTACACACTGGTTGTCAGTTCTAAGCTCCAAAGTGCAAGGTTATTTTTAAAATTTTTCAGTTCATTCTTCCAAAACCAAACGTCCCCATTGAGCCACTTCCTACTAAGTGGCTGCTTTTTAAATTTGATTCTTGCATTATGACCCATGGTGGGATCCCCTTCAGCTTGGAATGGACCTGTCCACAGCTTGGTGTCAGAGGAGTCTCAAGGGAGGCCCTTAACTCTCCTGCTTGCTTTGAAAATCTGCCAAAGCACAGGGATATTAAGAGCCAGTTCTGCTCTGGAAAAAACTGTAGTGAGTGGCACAGTGTTTACCGTGTCAGTGTTTCCATTCGATATTTGAAGACCTTCCATGTTAATGTCTTTTTTTCTAAGAGGTAGCTTAATGAGTACAGGCTAGGTTTAAAAAAAATGGAAAACTTCTTGTCTCCTTATGCTTAATGTCAACTGGCAGGTGCTACAGAGCACACTGTTCACCTTTTACATCAGAGCATCCACACTGCTTCCACCTGTGCCAACAAAACCACCTTTGCTAGAAAAGGAAAGAAAAATAATGCTCAGAATTTACACTGAGAGCAAGTCCAGCTGGGATGAGATCTCTCTGTCCAGCAGCCTAATCTAAATGAGTTGTATGGAGATCTCCAGCTCTTTACTTCCAGTGGATCAGTTCACCTGGAAGTGAAGCCAAATGCAGCTGAGAAAGGAGCACCAACACTAACGTGCCTGAGGAGACTGCTGAAGGGCATTGATGACTTTCTGGCAGTTGCCTCTGCGTCCATCTCCTTCCACAGAAGGCCTGTCTCCTTGAAGCTGTGTGCTTAGCTCATGCTCAGCCTCTGGAAGGTGTCTTCCTCTGACGAAGTCTGACAGCTGATGTGGCTTCTCCAGGTTTCTGGTTAGGGCTGCCGAGGTGGAATGTTTGTGAGGAGCCCTACAGCTGCATTCAGTTCTCCTTGCTGCCAGGTGGGAATAGACAAAAGCATGATGGGACTGAATTCCCTATTTCCACTCCTGAGCTAGCCCGGTACGTAGGGTGAACTCAGGGTTTGCTACCTCTGCTTGCATGGAAATAGCAGTTGCAAGAGCAGCCCCTTTTTTTAAGAAACCTGGAGCAAGTCTGAGAATTTCAGAAGCTGGGCTGATTCTCTCACAGCTGAAAGAAGTGGTTAAGAGGCTAGCAACGCCAAGACTCAGCACTGGAAGAGGAATTCACATGCGACAGGAATTATTTCGTTTGGCAGAGGCGAAGGAGGCAGAGGAATGACCAGCCCCAGCAGAAAGCCCGTGTACCTGACGTGGACTTCGCAGGTCAGCTGTTTCCCTGAGATGCTCCATTTGCTACTCGGAAAGAGAAGGAGGTGGGGGTGGAGGGAAAGGGAATGGCCAAACTTAGACAGCTGCAATGAGTACCTGCCAATTTCTATATGATTCACTGTCCACCCCCAGCAAAAGTTGTGTGAAGGAGAAGGAACATCTGCACTTCCCTCATTCTTATCTCGCCCTGTGGGACTCATAGACAGTTGGTCTAAAGCTGGTGTGACTTATCTTGGGTGTAAGATCAGCACATACGAGCTGTAACTGGCACCCAAAGTGAACCCAGCTTGGTTTTGGCTCTCTCTGGTGCATAAGTTGAGAAGACTTTGATTTTCACCCAAGTAACACCTCTCTGCCACTAACTTGAGTCTGCTCAGATGAACCTCATTGTAAGGTTCTGCAAAAAAGTAGCCAGTGAGGCTTTGCCAAAACCAAACACACTTTCCTCCCTGGATAATTCTACTGTTCAGCAATGGAAAGTCATGAACACCTCATCATGCATCTCATGGATAAAATGTGACGTGCTGTGAATCACTGGAATCCCCTGGTCTGCTTGAATATTTCATTTTTATCAAATGTAGCATAAAATGGTGATACAGACCTTTATTGTTTTTTCTCCAGAAATAAAGGTTTCATTTACACATAACAGACCTAGTTTTGCATCCTATATATCTGCTTTGTTCTTAAGGCCATGGTATGTCTTTTCAGCCACACTTCATATCCTTTTCCACATTTCCTCTTTTTTTTTAATCTGCCATAAACATGGTGTATAATTTCTCCTTTTACTACACTGTCTAAATAGAACAGGCCATTGACAACAAACCACATCTTCTTTCACTAGTGATCTTCAGATGTAAAATACAGTGAAAGTAATTGTTTTTCCAATGATAAGAAAGCTTTTTAAATGTATCTGGCATACGGGGAGGTTGCTATATAAACCTTACTTTTTGATTTATTTTACTTCACAAGTAACTTGTCTGTTTTCAAATCCCAGTGCTATTTTCTTCTTTGAAGAAGGTCATGAGAGGTTCAATAATGGCTAAAACATCAGCAATAATTAGGAAAGTGTACTGTTCTCTGGAAATATTGAGCCTTACAAAGAAACTGATTTTGAAAGTCTGTGGTACTTTAACATTGAGGTTAGGATGCAGTTATGGAATAAATTTACAACCAACATCACAATGCCCAGCATGACTAATAATTAGCCAAAAAAATGTAACTAGTAGTTCATCAAGGCTCTTCTTGTGTTTAGAACAAATACAAGTGCCAGGTTTATTTTTACTTCCTCAGGCATGATGTAAGGTTTCTTCCATTGGAAAATCCCCTATTAGTATATTTGTCTGGATTATATAATATTGTCCATGGGGCTTTTTCTTCTTCTGATGACTTGTACCTACGGAATTCATTTTATAAACAAAACTCTCAGCATGTGACTGCAGTGGTTGTGCTCAGGAGTGACCCCTCTGTGACACACTTGTGCCTGCGCTGCCTGTGGGCAGTGTCCAGTTCCATCCTGCTGTCGGTGCACGCTGATGGCATTGCTCGTGGAGGTCTCTTGACTCATACAAATGGATATATTTCAAGTGCCTCTGATTGAAATTTGTTGAGAAAGCCTGAAGGAAAACATGTGTAGCTGCTTACTTTCCATGCTTGGCTCTGCAGCAGCTGACAATGGCCCACCTTGTTCCATGTCTGACTCGAGCCTGCAAGATGACAGATGAAGAGGTTGAACACAAAAAGGGGTTGCAGTGATCCTTCTAAAAACAGGGAAGTGGCACTAGATACTCTAGTGAGCTTTGGCTCACCAGGGTGGATGGCTGGTTGTGCTAGCTGCAGGATGGGCTGGTTTGCCAAAGAATCAAGATCAGAATATGGGCTGAAGAGACCAGAGGCTTGGCCTGCAACAATAACCCAGTTCAAACAAAAAGCTTGAGAGGGTATAAAAAAAAGTCTATTAAATGCAATGAATAATATAGCACAGTATTGCATTTTTTACGCAGGCTGGGAAAAGGACTTTTTAAAGATCATCTGTAAAAAAGCATTTTTCCCCAGACTTCAGAGGTCAAAGTTAAGAGAAGCCAAGTTTTTTAAAAATTGTATTTTTTTTGACTATATATCAGGATAACAGTTCATATCTGATCACTACTTGTATTGTGCTAGAATTGGGGAATCATGATGCTAAATTCTAAAGAGACATACAAGACAGGATCATGGTTATCTCTGTTTCAGAGAGCTTAATCATTAAAAAGAATTATGGTCTTCAGAGGGAGGAAAAAAAATCACAGGCTCTGTTTTCTATAAGTGAAAGGAAAAAGTGTGTGACTTGGTCCAGATAGATTCATTCTGTTTTCATGGATGGGTGGAAAAGGGTCTCTTTCAGCCTCAGCAGTGGGGTGATGAGTCACTGTAGTTCTGCTGGGTTACCCTGTGATGTAATCTTGGGTTCAAAGGCTGGGACAGAAAGTCTCTTTAGTTCCAGACGCAGGACTCTGGCAAGAAGTGCAGCAGGTTACTTACTGCAATTATTAGGAATAGATGTTTTCAAATGCAACTTTTAGAAGCTGTAGGAACTAAACAGTCAGATGAGGATGGCTGTGATAACTGCTCTGCACGACAGATCTCCATCTTCTTGCTGCACTGGTTTGCAAAATTTTCCACTGCAAAAGCCTGAACAAGTGTCCTCATAATAAAAGGCTGCCTTTGGCCTTGACTCTAGGTAGAACCAGCAGAGCCAAGACTGTGGTTTTGCCACATGTCCTAGAAAAAGAACAGCAAAACTGGGCCATTTTAGGGCTAGTGACCAATTTGTTTCTCAATATTTCCTTCCTCCTCAGGAAGATGAATAATTTGCCCCAAACCTGGCCAGCAGCATGATGTTTTGGGAGGTGAACCTGAACTCTTTGCCTTACCTTCCTGGGGGGAGTTTCAATTTTTGGCTACCCTACAAGCCACAGGTGCCCTCAAAGCCAAATGCAGCACGGACAAACAGCAAGGAGGATGAGGTTTTCGTGCAAGGGCTTTTCTAGAGAGAAAAAAGACAGGAAGGAGCATTTTCCCTCCACTGCTGCCTTGGCCCACTCCAAGTCCTGGGAACACAAATTAGAGAACTGCTAGGTCAGCTCCCAACATCCACACAGCCCACACGAAGCAAGGGAAGGTCATGAGCATCCCACCCTCACGGCTCCTCACACCTACCAGCAGCCAGAGGGGACCCAAGTGGGTCTTTGAAGAAGGTATAGAGAGTCCCAGGGATGGTGCCATCTGCAGCAGCTGCCCATCTTTGTGATGGTTGGGCTTGTGCTAAAGATGCAAAGCTCCCACTGTCCCTGCTCAGCCACCACAGCTGCTTATGCTGCTCTGGCAGGGCCCAGAGGCACAACACGACCCTTCACTTGCACTCTGGCCTAATTCTGATATTTCACTCCATCGCAGCATTCGCTGCTTGTCGTTTATTAACGTGGTGATCATTTATTAACGTTGCATCACACCCCCCCTTGCTCCAGAGCACTTCCCTGGAGAGCCACGAGTGCCCCAGCAGTGCAATAAAAAAATAATTTCCCCCCTTTTCTGTGGGAAAAGAAAGTATTGCCTCTGCCAAAGGACATATTTCATGACTGTGTACTAGGAGGGGACTCATAGGCTTGGTGTTTTTTTATTGAGCACTAGTGAGAACCCCCAAGTCCTGTGTTGAAATAAATTTTCAAGGAAAAGCTTGCTGTGTACATTTGCAATCTGCCCTCCTCTGCAATGGGCCCTCCAGGTAAGATTGATGCCATTTAGCTCAGTGTATTTGAGCCTGCAGGAGAGCTAGGAGGGTGGAATGGGTTCCCTGAATCATTCAAGCCCCACCTTTTTTGTTTAGAAAAATAAACTGGGCTGTTCAAATACTTTGCTGATCACAAAATCTACTGGCAAAATTATTGTATTCTTCATTTTGTACAAAAGGGAAAACAAACGCTGGCAAGGATCACAGTGTGGATATTTATGTCAAATCCAATAAAGGCCAGAAAACCACAAGCACTAGTCAGCATCTGAACTGATATGAAATCAAAAGCCATTTTTGTTCAAGTTGGTTGACATAATCTAGAGTAATTCTTAATAAATCCTTTCAAGCAGAAAGGGGTAACAAGTTCAGTTTAAACTGTGGGGGATTGCTTCACAAGAATAAGAAAGAAAAATTGAAGGGCAGCATAGAAGGCTGTCTGAGAGTATAAAAACCAAAAATGAATACAGGGGTTTTAAAAGAGAAAGGGAAGGAGCAGTGGCAATGATAAGGAATTCCACCCATGGAACAGATGTTTCTTAAACACACAGGTAGTATCATGGTGAGGGTAAGATTTGTCACAAACATAGCATGCATTCTCCTGGTGAGCTGTGAAGGTTTTAAAATGGGAGCAAAAAGGTCAGCAAATGTTGCGCTGCAATTGCTGCTTTAAGTTACAATTCCATAGGCCAAAGGCTTTCAGTTGCCCTTCCAGCCACAAAGCAGCTACTGCCACCTTAAAAGATCCAGCTAGGTTACATGTGATGATTTAACCAACTTTTTTTTCAAGTTGGTTGAATATTTGCTTTGCAACATAAATTTCTCAATTTTCGGAAAGCTCAGCACCCAACATCCTGTTTCCACCTTGCTTTTTCATTGTGAGTGACAAATATTGTTCCATGGGAGATGAGGTTCAAACAAAGGATAGAAACTGGAGTGTTTCAGCTCCAGCCCACTGAAGTTAAATATTTTAATTCATTTGTCCCTATAAAAATTCTCAATTTTTCCAGAAAATGTATTTTTCTGGTGGGTTCCAATTATATCCACATACTGACTGACAGCTGGGCAGAGTCACCACGGATGGGATGGCATTTGAACTGCCTTGTGGCTAACTCTGGCAGCAGGAAAAGTTCATTGTGTCCTAATCCATAAGTCATCCTTGGCTTTTTGGCTTCTTTTCAAAGACAAACTAACTTGACATGATGATAAATGCTCGTGAACTTAAATCACAGAAAGGAAAGTACCTTTTAGAATTTTTTTTTTTTTTTTAAGATTCAAAGAAAAGCAGATGACCTTTCCAAAGTCCAGTGGGATAAGGTTCATACACCTCAGTCAGAAACAGCTTGTCCTTTTGTTTAAAAAGTAGTTAGGCAGATGAAGAAACATATGAATCCTTGTCCAGGATGTACAAATTGATCAGTTATGATATGAAGAACAAAGACTGAGAAATATTTTAAATTGTTACTTTAGAGCAGAAATGTATTGTGATGTATCATTCTTCACTAAATTTTCTTTCCCATTGTATGGATTTCTTTTAAACAGACCAAATAATTAAATATCACTTTTAAAAAAATCTGTGACTAACGCATTACTAATGAACCAATGTGCTGTGCAGAGGATAAGTTTTTTTGCTTTCTGTTTTGTTTTATTTTGTTTTTGGTTTTGTTTGGTTTGGTTTTCGTTTCTTTTAAAATTAAAAATGCATCCTCCTACTAGAGAAAAGTAAGAGAGAGGCAAGGGGGTTTCTGAAAACCACAGCCACTAGTTCAGCACATATATGTTACAAGCACATATTCTTGTTACGAGCACATATATGTCTCCCTGTCCAGGCAGACTGCCCTGGGTTAAAGCCCCTCTAAAGCTTTCATGCAGTGGGAGTGATATGTGCTGCTCTATGAATTTTCTGGGAGAAGACTTTTCCTGCCATCTTACCACTCTTCAACTTTGAACATCTTTAAATCAGTTGAGTAGGAATCTTCAGAAAGATATGGCTGTAAATTGTGGGGAATCTCTTTTGGGACACTGCATTTGTTGATTCAGGGCAAAGTGACTCAATTTGTTATTTATTTAAACATTCCATTCACCAGTACATAGCCACATAAAATGTGGAATCACATTCTTGTGAAAATCCTAGAGGACAGTAGGCCACTAACCCATGCCAAATTTCACTTGAACCCAAGCCAGGTTTGTTCAGCTCACATATACAATGGATAAAAAAATGCAGTCCACAAGTTACAGTAGATCCTCAGCAACTTAAATGTATTTAATATATATCTCAGATTAGAGTCAAAATATTTCCCTTCTCTTCTGCAACCACCTGATGGTGAATGAAGAATAAGGAAGCACAACTTAGTCAAAGCATTTCATTAAAACTAAGGCAAGAGTTGATACCAGCCAAACCTTTCTTACAACCTGCTCCTCAAATTCTGAACTAGAGCAGCATTCTGCTGCTAGAGCAGGGCAGCCCAAGGAACCCTACTTTTCTGGAGAGTCATCTTCAGTGCAGGCAGCATCTCTTCTCTAATATTGCATGACTTAGTTACATCACTACCCAGAGGTAGAAATGGTAATGAATGGTAATGAATTCATTTATGGTAATGAATACATAAATATTGTTTGTGAAGTGTCATCCTTCCTCTGTAGGTTACATTGGTGCAAGACTCCAGAAAGTATTACAAAAATGAAATTGAGTGCTTGGTGGTTTCACTAAAACAGTTGATGGAATATAGATTTTAGAGAGCATTAAAATGAGTGAATTATTTAAACTCTCCTCACGGGATTTTCCTTTCTGTTATTTAGTCTGTTCAAGTTAGGAAAAGATCATTCACATGCTTCGGTAACAACTTTAAACAAACAAACAAATAAATCAGTTAATCTCCCCTTTTATAGAAGCTATTAATTATTCTGCTTTGCTTTTGTTAAAGAGATAATTAAAACATGCAGTTGCAAAGCAAGATATTGCAACTGAAATTAGAGAATGCTCTGGGGGAAAGCTGTAACCTTCAAGAGGGAACTGTTTCTAGCTGGAGGGTGTGAGACCTTCTGAGCTTCTAGGAAGGCAAAAAAAAGTTCCCACAGTGTAAGATGTGCTCCTAATTGTAAGTTTTCTTCATCTTTAAAAATTCAACTGGAAACACATATTTTCAAACAGGGCAGTTCTCCCCTTGCCAGGTGGGAAGGCAGTTAGGGGACAGAGAGTCAGGAAAGCTTTACATGACTCCTCTATTGTTGTAGGGCTGGTTTGTTAGCCTGTATCCTCAGAATGATTTACTGACATTTCACAAAAATTTAAAGTCTGATCCCAGGACCTTACAAGGCACATTTGATCCTCATCTCAAGGATCTTAAAAGTATATTTACTATATCTACTTTATATTCTACACAAACCATATTTTATAACAGGAGGTACAATACCAAAATGCTGTGCCTTTATCTCTCAAAAGCCAAACTCCCCATTTACATTTTAAGATCATTAGAAGTTGGTTGAAAAGAAAACATGTAAGAGAAATTCAAGCAGAATATGAGCTGGCAAACAAAGCCATCCTCATTAACAATGGTTAACAAAGAAAAAATATGGGAGCAGGTGGTGGGAGCACAAAAATACAAGAAAAACAGACAACAACATCTCAAAATGCAGAACTTTGGTAAGTGGTATAGAGATTCACGTTAGAGAGACATCAAAAGCCTGCAAGCAAAAGTGAATTGCCTGATACACTGAGGAGACAGTTACAGGCAGGTGTGACTGACTGGGAGTAGAGGAGGTGAGATATGCAACTTAGAGAAAGAAAACCAGTTTGATCAGAAATGTCTGGCCAGGTAAGGATATCACCCAGCAAGGTCCAGTAGCTATAGATGGTGAATGGTCCCCTGGGGTGGAGAAAATGGAAAGAAGTCTGAGGAGCCCTGGGAAAAGGAAAATTAATAAGTGAACAGAATTACCTTTGGACGTTCTCTAATAATTTAATATCTTTATTATAACGTGGTGCCCAAAACTGCACACAATATTCAAGGTGAGGCTGCACCAATGCAGAGCAGAGTAGGACAATCACCTCCCTCGACCTCCAAGGTGTTTCTTGTTTTGGTGTCAGTTCAACCTGTATTTCTCTCAATGTTTCTGCTCAGTGATCTGAGCTGAAGCGTTTCAGTGCAAGTCTCCTCCTGTGTGCTCTGGCAAGAGAGCTGGCTGCCATGGGCTGCGTGTGTTGTGTGGGAATTCCTGCCCATGAGGGAGGAGAGTAAGGCCAGTAGTCAAAGGAGCTGAAGAAATGGAGATGCTCTTGAGGGTACTAGGCAGGTGGCAGACTTCTACCAGCAGCTTTTCCAAAATCTAAAGTGCAGGAGTTGAACAGTTCCCGAGGTGGCACCTTGTAGCACAATACAAATGTTCTGGCAGAATGTGCTTTTTCCTAACAGTCTCCAAACTTCTATATTTCCACCTGAAAGATGGAAGAAACCTGTTTCTCCTCTGCTCTAAATAACATCAGATTAAAACACTTGGTGCACACTTCTTCCCTATTTCAGACTCAAGTTACAGAGATGAAGTTAAAAATAATTTTGATTTTGCATTTTAGCTATATAAACCAGTTCTGCTTACTTACATCTTTCTCCTCTGACTTTCACTGGGAACTACAAAGCCACCAGCTCAATCTTACAGTGTCCTTCTTGGATCTGGGTGATCAGATCAACACTTTCATCATAACAACAACAAAATCCTACTTTTTTTTTCCCTTCATCAAACACTCTTTAAGTTCCCAGATTAATCTTTTAATTCACAGAATAGCTGGTACACTTCATTCTCCTGACCTCATTCTTAGGTCATGCGTAGGAAATGGCTCATGGATACCAAGAAATCTTGCATGAATAGGAACAAGGAGAGACTGATCCTTTCTCAAAATATCTGCTATTGGCAAGAGTGGGTCATCGTGGCATATAGAAAATGGTACAATTTGTTACAGAAATCATTGTACGTAGGTTTAGAAAAGTGATCTTTCCTATTTGGATTTATACAGAGATATATAACTAGTTGTATTTTAAATGCTGTCACTTCTGTGGGTTTTTTCCTGTCAATATTGAAGATGTTGCAGCATTCCTTATGAGTCAAAAGTGCCTTGTTTCCTTTATATGGAAAATTCATTTAAAAAAAAGAACTCTCACTACTGTAAAGATCAAGTGTCTATCTCTGGGAGATTGTTACATTCCTTTTTCAGGAGCCAGGGCTTAACAATGCTGTAGGAAAAAAAAAGGATCTATATGGCAAATCTTGTAGTACAAGTTTTTGTGGTTAACCGAGGAACATGTCATGAGTCAAGCCTTTGGAAACAGTTTAGTAATTAAAGACAAATGCTATGACATAACCATTTACACGCAGCAGAAAGATTTTTAGATTAAATCTGGCCTGACCCATTGCTCAGCAAGTGTTATCTGGGATTCTTGAAAGTCATTCATTTATTTACATACTAATTTGGCCCACATGTTTTATTAAAAACAAAAGCCTACATTTCTCAGAGGAGTGAGCTCTAGTCCAGCTCTGGTTAACAAGTTTGGTTAAGCAAGGTATGGACCTGTTCCGATGGGTGCTATGTGAAGATACTCATGAAACAGCTGAGAAAGTTTCAGCTTTCAAGTACATTTCCCCCTCTAAAATTTATACTCTTTAAGTGCATTTATTTCAGGTAGATGAATGAGCCCTGTTTAGCTGCACTATCAGTCATGCACTTGCACTCTTCACGTGGTAAATAAGCTGGTCCATAAAGTGAAGTTATGGAGAAAACAGCTAATTTGGCTAAGACAGCTGGGCCCTCCCTGAAGGGGAAAAAAGTGTATGAATATAACCACCTGATACCCTCCTGTGTGCATGTCAAGATATTGCTGGATGCAAATACTGCTCCATGTAATCACTGAGTGTAAATCTACTTCCCCCTTGTTCAGCCAGAAACACCTTGCCACCAGTTCAGCTATCTGAAATACTTCTGCTGGGGATGTGCTGAAAAGAAGAAAGAAGCTTTGTATGGATGGGGTTTGGGAGAGAAATAATGCAACACTTGCTGACAGGAAAGCACCAACAAGAGGAGAAGACCAAGGTGTAAAATGCTTCTGACCTGGCATAGCCAGAAGCAGAGAAGAAAAGCTGTAAGATTGATGACTAAAAAAATTTGAATAGAAATAGAGAAAGGATTCTTTTGGCTATTAAATTCTGGGCTGCCTTCCTCCCCTGCTCTGTTCTTCTCTTTTGTCAGTGAGATGAGCAGTGTGAGCTAATGGAAAAGAAGGGACTGGAAAGAAACAAAACACACGAGATGAAGGAGGACTAAATTGGATGTTTCTGCAGGAGAACAGGGACTTGTTCCAAATGAAAACAAGTTGCCCAAAGAGCTTTTTTTTTTTTTTTCCTAGCCAGAAAGTGATCATGCTCCTTTCATGCAGGGCAGGGAATTTCTGAAATAGAGTGTTATAAGCAGCTGTCAGGAAGGAAAGGTTAGGCTTTATTGTAAGTTGCTCCTCACACATAAAAGAAGCTTCTAATGACCTATGAAGCTTCTTCTCCTCAGCCAGTGCCTACTCCCACAGAGACACAAGACAGAGCAGCACACTGACACTGGGCAGGCGCCCATGTGCAGGCAGCCAGGGTGATCTCTCAGCAGGCCTTGGGGAGTACCAGCTGTCAGTGCTTGTGTGGGAAGAGAAGCACTTCAGGAGACACAGGTTGAGAAGAAAAAAAAAAGTATTGCCTCAGGTACAGGCAAGTGCACAGCTGGATTTCTCCATGGGACTGGAGCTAGCTGCTCATTCCTGCTCTGGGTGAGTGGAAAGCACTGCCCAATCCCGCTGCTCTGCTGTGGAAGGTCTCAGCCAGCTATAATGCTGTTGACAGAGTTGAAGTTGCAGGTGAGGACACAGAAATAATTTCCCTCAAAGCCCCAGCCTGTTTGGATCTTGTTTTGCAGCACTGCAGTTGTCCTCCCTTAGCCCTGAGGCAGGTGAGCTGACCTGGCAGCAGCTGTGACTGGGAACTCTTGGCTGGGCAGTGTCACGGCCCCAGTCCTCCACGGCTCACTTCAAGTTCAAAAAGGGGACCCACTCTGCACAGAGCAGGTGCTTTTGCAGGACCACACCAACACTGGCACAGCTCTTCAAGCAGAAGTGTGCACGACTCCAGAGTCACAGAATCACAGATGGTTTGGGTTGGAATGGACCTTAAAGATCATCTAGTTCCAAAAGTCCGGGCACCTCATTGCAGTGTGTGCACATTTTGCAAATAAAGAACTAGGGGCCCTAGCCCTAAAATTTCAAAAATAGGTATGAAAGTGATTGCAGCATAAGACAATATCTTCTAACATGTGTTTTTCACTTTTTTATGCATCTGCAGATGAAATAGAGGTGCAGGAGAGTGGCTTTCTCTATTAGATGATGCAAATTTTCTTTAATTTATTTGCTTAGCGGAGGTGAAATCTGATTCAAAGATGCATTTGCCATTAGTAAGTGCTTGGCAGTGGTATTTAAAACATCTCTTTTCTATCTGTGGCAGCTTTTACCTTTGCTTAAGCCTCACAAACCCAAGATTTACAAGCTAATGAACCCTAACTGACAATACGTAGACGATACCCTGTGCACTGGCTCTTTGGTGTAGATAACTAAGGCTTGTGAGTTTACTCTCAAACTGACTGCCTAAGCCTGGATATCTGCTGAGATACTTTATCCTTTTATGAGGGTGAATCCAGAGTGCACTGAGTAATGCATAATAAAATTAGTTTGAGAGGGGAAAAAAGAGAGCAAAAAGATAAGCACAGTAAAATAAGCTCAAATGACTTCACTGTTCAGTAATGACTCCTACCAAATAACTGCATTGTAGTTTTATCTTTCCAACCAAGACTGTGTTAATGCTCTAAAATTAAATCTCTTGTGAAAGTTATCTGGAATTTCTCAAACAAGTTTTAAAGGGGTTTATTTTTTCATCAGAGGTCATGCCTCAAGAATTTGTAGGAATTCCGCCTGGAAAGTAATAATCAGTGGAAACTGGCAGTCAAAGCTAATTTATATTACTCTTCCAGATAAAAATTCCTTCCATCTTAGACCTGCATTTCAAAAAAGATGATTATCACTCTTGAGAGAATACATCAGCGAAAAAAGAGAAGGAATGACTTAAGAGATGTCTCTCCTGCATCTGTAGATTTGGGGTTTAGGGTGGCTTTTTCATAATCCTTCCTCCTGAAATGTGTGAAGGACAGACAAAAAGGCAGAAAAGCGAGAAGGAGAGGTATGTATGAGGAGACACCAACGCAAGCTTAAGAAATCAGCTGTCAGGTAATTCCCCAGGAATTTCAGAAGTGACTTCAAAGCAGATTCTAAGACACTTCTCCAAATAGAGATGCTAGAGCCTATTTTTTTTTTCTTATTCTGCTTGTGGTATCATACCTCGTCTGTCACTACTGTATCTGCCTTTCTGGCAGCACTCAGTTTGATAGGTTAACTGCTGCTAGAGGAAACGTAAAACCATCTCTTCTTTACTTAAAAAAAGATTCCAACTTTACATGCTGGTGGGACAGCAGTCATTCACTGGCTCTTGAACTCCTCCCCACACCACCAGCACCAGGTAGAGGCTGAAATGGCAAAGCTCCTGATGCATTTATAGAGCAGATCCTGGACCTGTCTGTGTGTTAAAGAGACTCAAAGGAGAGTGTGCTCACAAGGTCAGAAGAGCAGGAGGTGGGATGAAATCAAAATGAAGGCATCTTTGGCAATGGCACCTGAGGTGTGTG
Source organism: Corvus cornix cornix (assembly GCF_000738735.6). NCBI lineage: Eukaryota > Metazoa > Chordata > Aves > Passeriformes > Corvidae > Corvus > Corvus cornix. The sequence continues at coordinate 19,302,006 of NC_047056.1, forward strand.
TCCCGTGCCTTCACATGCGCCTTTTCCATTTGTTGGCCCTGCTGGCAAACACTGCTGCCTTCAAAGTCCCAAACCGTCATCAAAAGTGCCATCAGTGCCTTCTGGTGTTTGACGTTCATCATCTCCTGCAGGGCAGCACAGAGGGATGGGCAGAGCAGCTTGTGCTTGGTTTGTCAGCAGCCTTGCAGCTGAAGCACTGACCAGCTGACAGCAACATCAGCTCACAGGACCAGCTTGCAGAAAAGCATTTCAAACAACCCCACACAAAGCATGAGGCTGTTTGCTAACTGGATCTCAGCCTGAGATGCTGCCAAGTGCTACACAGCCCATATGCACATCACAAACCAACAGGGTTTTGCTGTTCTCCTGCACAGTTGTGCTAAATCAGATATTTTCCTGTTCAAGCACAAAGCAGATCATTGACAAATATAGGAAGCCTTCTATTTATTACAAATTTTATCTTTTTTTATTGTAATGTTTCAACAGGTTTTTTTCCTTAGATCTGCCAGTGTCACACACATGTCTATGTGTGTGTATTTATTTTTTCCACAGAATTCCAAATCATAATTCTGGTGTAAGGCCATCTATAACCCCATGAGCTTCAGAGAGTAGGTAATCCTTTAGGAGTGGAAACAGAAGACAGATTTGCTTCCAATGGTGAGCTCATTCCTAGGTCACCATTGAAAGCAGAGAAAGAAACATGCTCCAAAATAAACAATGGTTTGAACTCGAAAGCATTTTTCTTTTAGGGTGCCCAGGTTTGCACAAAGGAATTCCTGAGAATTCTCCTCGACTGTTTTGAGGGCTCTTCTGGTTTCCCAGGTCATTAGTGTGCATTTTCAGGAAACACGGTGACAATGCACTGACTCTGTGATACACTTTGAAGAGCAGCATTTAAAAGAAACATGTAAACAGATCCTCACAGGCTCACACTTGCAGCTACTTGGAGGACTGAAGAACAGTGGAGTGGACACAAAACCAGTTAGGAACAATGCAAATAAAGACCATGACTTAGTGAGTGAGACAAACCTCAGTGAGTGCCAAGCAGATTAATTTCTTCTAACGTAGAGTTTAACAGCAGCTATTGGCTAGCAGACAACTGTGTAGATGTGCATTTGTAGACACTTGGGATGCTTTTCCAATTAATAAAATATTAAATAAGCTGTATTAAATAAAATACAGTTCCAGGTAGGTGGCATAGACCTGATTAATGAAAATTCCAAATTGGTTGCCCTTAATAAAGCAAGAAAAGGCACCTGCTTGTGAGGGCCACGCATGTGAGGAGTACCAGGTCGTGCAGTACCTTGTGACAACTTCCTGGAGGGACTCCTTACCAGATGGAGTGATTTCTGTGGCAAAGGAAATCCCAGACGTGAAAAATCCAGGCAGTTTTCCAGTGACCTGACTTTCATTCAAAGCACTATGTGCCTTTTGGAATTTCAGGTCAGTGGCTGGTAGGATATGTGTTGCCTCTGATTTTAAGGCAGCTAGTTGCCAACTGGAAGCAGCAGGAGAACCCCCCTGCCCCCAACAGAATGAAGTATTTGGTTTATAAAGAAGGAGAATAAACAGTTGGATGAGGTCAGATACTCCCAGTGGAGGACTCCAATACAGGAAATGGACGGACTCATCTGCAGTGACCAAGCAAACCCATCGTTGGTGGGGTCAGGCAGGAACCAGGATTCACCTCTAGACAAGCACATGGACAGTGATTGTGGTGGAGTTATGGTCCTTTCTCTGAAGGGACAGAGGATGGGAAGGAATTAACACACCTATTAACCGAGTACAAGGTTTTTCACTTGCATTTTTAGGTGTTTAAAAATCAGGGCACTTTGCTGCTGTTGGAAAACAGGCAGTCTTCAATTTTTCTTTAGAGTTGGATGCCAAATTATGGGAGAGTTCTTTTCAGAAAAAAAAAAGCAGAAGTTCAATATGACAGTGTCGCACTAATTTGTCTTGGCTTTATGAAATTGGTCTTGCTGATTTTTTTTCTGAAGTTGAAATTAGAGTATGTCTTTCCTGCATTTTTTGAATGCAAATGTTTTATTATTTGATAAGGAAAACTGCTTTTCATTTCAAATATCACCTACTTTTAATAAACTAATAAAAAAGTGAATTTGAAACAATGGAAAAAGAAGAGGTCAGTGAATAAGAAAAGTTATTCATACATTTGTTTCAGAGACCTTAATCTCAAATTACCCTCCTGACTCACGCTCAGCTTTGTCCTGCTTAGGCTAAAGTATGCTTATGGGGTTGAAAGCTGGGTCCACTGGGGGCCTCCTTCCTCCCTCCTGAATGGAGGCACAGGAAACTTGTCTTAAATGTATTTCCTCCCATCCATCCATCTGCCTCGGAGACAAGGGGTGGCCTCCATCCAACTCATTCAGCGATCTGCTCTCAAAGGTCTTTTAAAATATGCTGTCAAATAAACAGATTATTTAACTCCTGCTAATCAAATCAAATAACCCATAACTATCTTTAAAAAATAAATACTTTCTCACATAGTGATTTTTTCATTCTCAGCTCTCTAACTACACCTACCATCACTATCTAGGACTTTGTAACAATAACATCCTATTCTCTTTATAAGAATAATTGCCATGATGGAGATTATTTTAACAAAATAATAGAGCTATGGAGAAGAAGCGAATCATAAAGGTGCATAAACATTAAATTTAACAGGTAAGTCCTCACTGGAGATATTCAAGCACCATCTGGACACAATCCTGTACCATGTGCTCTGGGATGACTCTTCTTGACCAGGGAGGTTGGACCAGTGACCCACTGTGGTCCCTTCCAACGTGACCCATTCTGTGAAAAATTGTTTAAGAAGAAAAATTGTTTAAGAAGATTTGTTTACATGCCCTCCCCCCACCATATTAGAGTTTGGACGGAGTCATCACCTCAGAGAGATTACAGGGGATCTGCTGAGACCAGCCAGACACTCTTCCTGCAGAGGATGGCTTTCCTGGCTTGTGACTCCCTTGGTAGAGACAGCCTGAACTACTGGGAGGAGAATGGCTTGTCTTTGCAGCCACTGCTGGGAAGGGGAGATGTGTCACTGGTGTTGCGGCAGCCTGCTCTTTCCTGAATGACTTGCCACCTTGTCCTTGACTTTTTGCTCTTCAGGGCTTCCTTTGTCACCAAGGTTCTACAAATTACTGTTGGTCATGATTAGTTACTTTTTAAATGCCTCAGTTTAAACTGCAATCAGTCTTCTTTGAATCATTCTGATCATGGGAGAAAAACCTGTCATAGCAGGACTGAGGAGAGACTCAGAATTTCCCAGTATATGATAATTGGTTGGGTTTTGTACCATTTGCTGTTCTAAGGGGTTAAACGAAGAGATCAGCCATGACTAATGATCTTTGTAGGTTCTTTGTAGACCCTGGGACTGTGGGCTTGAAACCTGGGCTTCAACCCAAGCTCTCATTTCTCCTGCTGCTGTGCAGGTCTGGCCTGCACCCCAGTGGGAGTAGGCAGAGGCATAGCAGCTCCTCAGACAGGCAAATAAAAATACGGTTTTATGACATGTTTGAAAAAAGTTATTACTGCCACAATCTTTGGATGGTCATACAGAGAATTCAAGAAGCCTGGTAAGGCTAACGAGCAGTACAAACAACATCTTTGTGAACATTTTAAAGTCCATTTTAAGTCTGTTTCTATGTTTTCAGAGCAGAAAGCATGTGGGATTTTTTTTTTTTGCTGTCTAAACGTTTCTTTCTTCATTCTCTTCCCTGACTACTGCAAAAATACACTGAACTCTTACCTCTGTTTTCTCGTGCTGGCCTCCCACTCTCCAGAGCACCTTTGACATTTGTACCTGCCTTTCAGCAGAGAGCTGGACAGTCAGCTGAACAGCCCATGTTCTGTATTTATTACTGCCAGAGCGCTCCCGGCAAGGTCACCACTCAGGGTGAGGAGAGAGACGTTCACCCGGGAACCTCTGGCAAATGACTTTATGCGTGATATAATCCAGTCACAGATCCTGATTTATGGAAGGGAACTGGGCTGTGATGAGCAAATTACAGCTCCCACCACATATTCCAACTTCTGCGTTCAGGCAGGAGCTTTCAGGGATTAATTTGTACTTCCCTGAAAGCAGTAACATTTTCTCCATGGGGAATAGGACGGGAAGAAAGAATTTTCTCTCTTATGTTAAGATTTTTTTGAAAGACAGCAGGTAGGATGAAGAGAAGTCACTACAGTTCAACTCCGGGGGTTTTTTCTGTCCCACCAGTCTGTTATTTTCATTCCTCATTTCTGCCTGTTCCTGAACTGTTACTGTCTGCACCAGAAGGTGAATCAGGGTTTTCCTTTGTAATTATATCTCAATAAAGAGTCATGGGTACATTGTCTCATAGTGTCCAGCATCATTCTGAATCAACTGGCAAAAACTTCTGTAAAAACACCTGAGACACATCTAGGAAATTATGGCATTACAATGATAATAAGGTGATGATTATGTTCCAGTTCCATTCTGAATACCGGTGATACATAAGGGGAGGCAGATCAGATCCTGTTTTAATAATTTCTGCAACCTCAAGTTATTTTCACCATTTGTTTCTGTCTAGGTTCAGGACCAAAGATGCCATTACATCATTTAAAATGAATTTAAAGGTGTTTTAGTCAAGGGAAGCTACAAAAAGAAAAAAAAAATTATAGTCTATTTTTAGCTAAATTATACATATAGGATTAAGAGACCCATTCCAGAAGGCACCTGACTTAAAAGTAGTTTTAAAGGGATGACAGACATAGTGACTGCAATGGCACTTCACGTTAGGGGTAAGAGATTAAAAATGAGAATATTTTTTAAGATTAAAAAATCTCATACATTCACATAGAAAAATACCCCTCTGAGAATTACTCATCACTGGTTATAAGATCTACAACAACTTAATGAATTATTATTTTCTATAGAAATGTAAAAATATACTTAAAATTCAACAGTTATTTTCTGAAAGACAGAATTTGTAATGTGCTATTAAAAGCAGACAAATATAACCCAAACTGAAACAGCAGCACCAAAGGGCTTGTTATTTCCCAACTCACTGTAACTCTATATTTCAAAGCTTCAGTTTAGCCATTGTACCACAAGAAGGTCAATATCTGGATTACAAAAGAAAAGGAAAAAAAAATAATAGTAAACATGGCTTCTCGAATGAAATCTTCTTGCAGATAAGAAGCGATTGTGTATTTTTATAACATTTCTGTGTAGGAAGAAGTAAAATGATTACTGCAGTACTTAAAAATAGTCCATATGATACTGATTTTGGAAAAGAATCATAATTTGATTTGAGCAATTAAATTGTGGTGGTAGCTCTGCCTAAGGTTAGTACATGGAGCTGTAACAAGGCTCCTGGTTTAAATATCTAATTCCTCCTGTGATTCACGGACAAGTCCCTTAATATTTTTATTCTCTCAGGAAATTTTGTAAAACTCCCCTTGCTAATAGCAGCACTGGTAGCTGAGTTACTGGTATTTCCCAGGAGGAGAGGCAGCATCTGTATCATATTTCCCTTGTCTGCAAATTATCATCTACCTCATGCAAAAGCTTTGAGACTCAGCAGATTAATGATGGAATACAAAAACGAAGCAAAACAATTTTAATCAAGGGTCAGATGAAAGCTACCACATGTGAGGTAGAAAGTGTTAATCATGTTTTATCATTAGTACTTTATGGCTGGCATTAAAGTTTTATGTACAGTCCCCTCTCTCAATCAAGGACACCACGAGGAGTTCAAACTGAGAAAGTCTTATTAAATATTGTTAAGGTATCATCTTTAAATAAATGGAAAGGTCTGCAGTGAGTGGCTAAACCAAGACACTCAGCTTGCCCTGCAGACTAGACAAACCCTCAGGAAATGACTAAAGTGGGACATTCATGCTCACAGAGGCTGGCAACAGGGACAGAAGTCAGTGGGCAAAGCTTCTGGGGTTTGGATGACTGGCTGTGGTCACTTCACGTTGTTTTCCATTGCACTCACCACTTACTTTCAAAATACCCCTTGGCACGCAATAAATAAATAAAAAATTAGGTTCAGAGCCTTTACAATAAATTCTAATGCTTACACCAGTCTCATGAGAGTAGGAATTCAGTCACATAGTTGGGGGCTGAATAACTTCAAATGTCACTCTGTTTCTGTAATGTCTTTAGAATGAACAAGAAATTGCAGTTTCTGTAGGAAGAATGCAATGTTTTGTTTTTCATTAATGCATCCTTTGTCAATATTGTACCTGTTCACAGTAAACTATCCCTTTCACTCACTATCCTTAAAAAGTGCTGCTGAGAAGACAGAACAAACCAAAGAAAACAAATGTTATTTTTTAAACTTTTTTCCATTGTAAGAGAATTCATAGCTCTACATTATCCCTGGACAGTTTCAGCCTTTACTTTTTGAGAGTTTTTGAGAGTACTCCATGAGGTGGGTGTTTTACAATCTGCATCACCTAAATGGATTTTTCTTTTACCAGCAGCATCTTAGAATTAAACTCCTGCAAAGGCTGTCAGATTTTTGTGAAAGTGATGTTCCTTTCCTTTTTTATCAGACTTTGTAACAGCTCCAACATTTATTTGTGGCATTAAATACATGCTTGCAGCAAATATACTCCCTTTGGAACAAAACATGTCCTCTGAGGAAGGTGGCAATTTTCTGATCCTACAGGAAATCACTGCTACATTTTCATGGAAATATATAGTGTCTTTTGGAACTGGATTTTGAACATATTAGAATTACATTTCAATGGCTTTCAGGTGCTCTTCTAAGGATGCAGACATGTTGGAGCAGATTTTTCAAAAAGTGCCTAGACATATGGGAATCCTTTCTCTGAAAGAAAGCTTTATTAGGATTGCACTATTTCCATCTCTGTTGGTGATTAAACATAATATTTAATCCATAAAAGCTTGATCAACTGGCTCTCCACATAAAAGATCTCAAAATATTCTGTAATATATTAAACACCCTGTTCCCTTCCTCCACCAAAATTTCCTAGGTTCTGTGGACAGCAGGGTGAAATTTTAGGCTGAAAAATATTTTCATCTTTCTTTTATTTTATATTGACTGTGTAAAAATTCTGTTTTTATGAAAAAAAGGACAGTGACACTTAAAAACCTCAGCCTCACAGAAATCTTATGTGATCTCAGCCTCTAGGACCTAAGGGGATCAGAGAAGTGAGGTGTGGTCTTTTTGAAGTTTTTTTACTTCAAATCATTGAACTAAACATATGGGTGCCTGTCTTGAGACATTATGGATGCTTTAGAGATTTAATCAGGGAAAAAGGTTTATGGCAATAACCTAACTGGATCTACGACATGTTTTATTGTCTCTTCTTTGTCACTGTCTCACTCCTCCTTGGAGCTTAAGCGGCACTTTGTAGGGCTTTGTCAAAATCCCGGCTGCACAAAGGCAGCTATGTCCTGTTCACTGAGGGACTGCAGATCTGTTTTGTGTGGAGCTACTACTGAGCTAATGTGCTGTTGCTGCTTTGGAAAGCTGATATATGTGTCCTGACACAGCCTTCAGCTGAACAGCCAGGGGACTGAAGCTGCTTTATTGCCCTGAGCAGGGGTTTTCCCAGGAAGGAGGCAGGCACATAATGGGGATGCTGATCTACTGTACTTCTGATCTCCCCTGAATGACCTTACTGCTGCACACAAAACTCTGTGCTTATAAATCCTTGCCTGTGCACAAATAATGCTTGGTTTCAGCTAAACTGCTTTGAAGGGTGTAAATTAACATTTTGCTGATAACTGAGTTTGTGATCCTGCTATTTATCCAATGAGAAAGCAGATTAGGATAATTACACAGAATGCACCTGCAATACCAGATGGAAATCATCATTCTCAATGCAAATATAATTTTAGTAATTATAGAGTAGAAAGTATTCATTTCACACTCTGCAAAAAAGATGGATCATGGAAATATTTTTTTAAATTTCACCTTACTAAAAATTGAGAGCACTTTGCCAACAACACAGGCTCTTGGCAAGATAAAAAATATGCACAAGGAGCAGAAAAACTGAGAGCAAAGAAAGACAGCTCTACTGTCTTTTTTCTTCCTTCTTTCAACAAATAGTTTTGTTCATTGTACCCTTACTCAAAGATTTTGACTGTATAGTATTTGAAATTAATTTGATTTTTTGTTTAATCAAAGACTAAAGATACACATGAAAAGCAATGAAAACACTGAAGAATGCAGTAGTCATCATCACCCCTGTTATGACGATGCTGTTGTTATTCTGCTCTCTGTAATACAGACTACAACCTGGGGAGGGACCTCCTGGGCTCTTGGGCCACTCAGTAACTACATTATACAAGCTCCTTTCGTAACTAACCATGATCCCACTGAAAGTAGGTCAGTGTTTCACCCATTTCTCCTGGCTAAGGGATTGTTCCAGACCCCATACTTAAGCGTCTTCTGAAAGCTTCGTTTATTCATGAATTGTTCGAGCTCATTTGTTCACGGGCCAAGAATATCCTCTAAGTAATTCTTTCCTTTCCCCTTAATCCCCATGACTGGCTCACACAGACCAGCCATCACTCTCAATTTTCTGTGCTGGACAAACCAGGGCTCACCCTCCCCTCCCAGAACATGCATGCTGTAATTTAGTTAATCTTTCCAGAGCACAGATTACCAGAGCTCTGGAGTGCAATTTTGATGCCATCTCACCAGAAGCCTTCACAGTGGAGGTGTTCCTTCTGTTTTTTTTGAAATTCTGTGAAGCAAATAAGGTTGAAAGTTTCTCAGAAAAGTTTATCAACAAGGATATCAATATCAGCCAGCTCCTTACATTTTAGGGAATTTTAGAAATGTGAATCCCTACTTGATTGAAAATACCCTGTACAGGATGAAAGGGACAGAGTCCTGACCAGACTTTTAACTGATTAACTACTCCCACTATAGGCAATTTAATGCTTTTTTCAGTTTTAACTGTCATTTAGCTAGGGGGGCCAGGAGTTGGAAGGCAAGTTTTGCTCCTGATTCTGCAGTGCTCCAACAGCAGCATTGTTTGGAACAAGTTCAGGGATTCATCTGAAGGTAGTTACACAGTAATGGTCAAAAATCCATTCTGCATCAGCTCTCCTCTCAGGTCAGCCAGTGAACTTAAGGACAAAAAATGAGTTAAAAGGCAAATATATTCCAAACAAACAGTAAAAAAAATTCAAGAAAAGTATTAAATTAAAAATAAGATTCATAAAAATAATCCAATTTCATCTGAAAACATTTTGTCCTCATAAGAAGCAATGTGTTGCTTCATTCTCTAACTAAGTTTTTAAGACATTATTTTCCTCTAAAAGCTGAGACAATTTTTTAACAGAGCCTTGCTGATGAGGTAGTAATGAAAAGTGGCTAGCAACTTAAAATGGAAAGTAAAAATAAATTGCATTTCAAAAAGCCAAAGAAATGGGCATTTCTCGAAGGAAGTCTTGCGTTTTAAAATTTCTCATTGTGAAGTACTTGGATGTTTTCTAAATCATTCCTGTCCTCTTTGGGATCCAAAGTGTGTGTAAAAAACACAGCTGCTCAGCTATACAAGAGCGCAGGACAATGCAACCCAACTTCAAGGTCATGGAATACACCACCTGACTTTAGGCACTGACTTTGCTGCCATATGAAGGCCTCTGCAGCTGGAGAAGTTTGCAAATGTGGTTACAAAGCCCCTGAGGCAGCTGCTTCTGCAGGCAGCCTGCACAGCTGGGGGGTTACCCAGAGAACATGGGAAAGCCACTTGTGTTCTGATCAGAGAACTGACTGCTCTGAGTCAGGATACGGCCTTTCTTCAAAGCCTGTAATTGTTAAAGAGCAAACTATTCTGTGGTGAGAGAGCCAGCAAACTTTCCCTCAAGTTTGAGTTCCTTCTGGGACTTTAAAAATATTTAGATGGATCTGAATAGAAATTAGGTAGAACCTCATCTGGAAGATAACTTGTTCTGTCATGTCTTTTGGAAAAAAAATTGCATAATGTCCTTAAGTTAAATATGCACCCTCAAGTGCTGGAATCCTTTGTAAGCACTCTGCTAATAGCTGTATGATAAAAGCACCCCTAACCTGTTACAAGAAAAAACCCCACAAACAAACTACCCCCCAAAGTTTTCTACTTGGCTCTCTGGTGTTCATGAGCACAGGTTTTATGAAAACTGCTTGGTCAGTATGTAAGTCAGGTTTGATTGGGTGTTTGAATGAATAAATGGATCATGAACACATTTTTACACATGTAGAAATAGAAAATATTCACTGGCAAGACTTGTAATTGCAGTTGTGACTGTGCAAAAGGGGGTTTAAATCATCTTTATTGGGTTTGGTTTATCTTTGTATTTACTCATCTCCATCTCAGAGGAGACTTAAAAATAGACAGAACTATATTTCTTGATATTTTTTTTTCTTTTTAAAGCCTCTTGCCCTTTGTTCTTCTCTTTCCTATTTTACTGCAACAAAGCCTCAGGAGTCATGGACTTCTACTCTGCTTATACCTCCATTATTTTCCTGGAGAGATGCATTTCAACACAGAAAACTTTTCATAAGTTTCAAAACTTCACATCTTCAACCAAGGTGTTGAAATACGTGCTAAATATTCCTTTGTGGTCCTACAAAGCACAGATTTTCAATCATAAACTGTGACACAAAGCAAGCGATCACAGATTAAAAATGGAAGAGGAAATGAAAGTCAAAATCAAACATGGTTAAGCACATGTCTAAGCTTGCCTCTTGATGAAATGAGGTAAAAGGACAAATGACAAATTAAAGTTAAGTCTTCCCTCACTGTTGTTAAAATGCAGGTCCTGATCACCCCTGGAATGAGGGGAAAATAATGAGATGCAAATTCTGTATGAGCACCATCACCATTATCATACAGCCTATGGTGATGCTTCTGTGGTTGCCAATGCTTTCTTTTAAATGTATATGTTGCACCAGAGCTTAATGATAGAAAGGAGTGTGACTACTTTATCCAAACCAAAAAAGATCCTGTTCCACAGGCCTAAATGTTTTGAAGGCTTATTATAAATGGATGAGTGTGGTTTTGTTCTAAAATACTGTTCCACAGTAATCAATAGGTCAAAGTTGATTTTAGTCAAGAAATGAATCCTAGAATGGCTTGGTTTGGAAGGGACCTTAAATATCATCTACTTCCAAACCTCCTGCCATGGTCAGTGACTGCCTTCCACCACACCAGGTTGCTGAAAACCACGTTCAACCTGGCCTTGAACACTTATAGAGATGAAAGAAAGCACCCAAGCTTAGAGTTACCCCACTAGTTCTTACTGCTGGTGAAAGATTTTACCCCTGTAGATCTTTTTGGTAACATGGCTACTGCAATTAATTAGATTTCATTCTAATTTCTTTCTATGCTAGAGAAGTTCTATAATTCAACCATGTCTTTCGCTTATATTTTTAAGACCAATGACAAAGAGAACAAACAATTGCTTCATGCTGACCCAAAGCAATTAAGAAAGTGAGATTCCAGCAGTTAAGCAAGTGATGCAGGTAGAGAGAGCATGCAAAATATTCAGTACAGATGGGTGCACTACAAGGGAGAAAGGGAAATAATATGGAAAATCAAGGCATTTATAATCCCTGCTTTTCTAAAACTCTCAAAAAAATTTACTGTGTTTATTCTGATGTTTTCTAACTCTTATTTGAAATATTTTTTTCTCAACTTATCTTTAACTTGTGCGTAAATCTGTTTCAAAAACAGCCCTTAGCAATCATCAGTTTATTTCCTGTACTGCCCCATTCTAATTCAGGTTAATGCTGGTGGTGCCACCGTCAGATGAAGCCAGCCATAGTTTAACAGCTTTGAGCTTATTATACAGTCATTTGCTGAAGCAATGAGCTGGAAGATTTTTTCTGCATCCTACCAAGAAGTTACAGAAGTATGGTAAGGTACAGTGGCAAATCTAATTAATGATTTTGAGGGAATATGTGGAGTTCAAAGACATAACCTTTTCAGGAGTTGGAAAGCAATGTGTGCAATCAGCTGGTTCCAAGGGGTTCAACACAAGATTATTTAGTCAAGAGAAGATATTTCTGATATTTCAGAAAAACAAAATGAAGGTGACTGATTTCTACCAACAGTAGAGACATCCACAGAGACTGAAAATTCTGGAAGGTTCCCAGATTTTTCTTTCTTTGGAGAAGGTAATTGAAGCTGCACCAAGCATAAAAATCAACAACTGTCTATCACATCCAGGATGAAGCAAAAGATCCCAAATATTAACCTAAGAAATACTCAGAATTAGTCAAAGAGATTAAGGAGCTGATGAACATGTAAGCACCTTCTGAAGCATTACAGGATATCTTACACCCATCAGAGGGCTGAGTTTATCAGTAACTACTGCTGAGGATCCACTTCCAGAACGAACTTGTTTTCTGGTTCTTCTCTTGCTTTTTGCTCCCTATTGTCAAGAATGACTCCTCAAGCTCAGCTGCCATGGTTTTTCTTCACTGGCCTTTGCAGTAAGTCATCCTGGATTTCTTCTTTTTCCACTGTGTCAAAGCCCCCCAGGTTTATTTGTTCTCGTTGTTCTTCATACTGTAGCTGAGGGCTCCACTGTGTGCAACATTTCAGCCTCTACAGCCACATTATTTCGCTTCCTCCCATGTAGAGCACTCATCTTTATCTCAACAAAGTTCGAAATCTGTTCCTTTCTTTAGATCATAAACTTTGTCCTTCCCTCATCATCCCTGGCATTTGGCTGTATGCTACCTAAATTCATTCCTTTCTCAGTGACTGGAATACATACCACTAATTACTGGGAGTAACCACAGCTTAAATAATTAACTGACGCCCCAGTCAGAGTTTGGGGCACCAGACTGTGAGTTAACAAAAAAAATGTCTTGTCTGGTGGAGCTTGAGTCGAAGAGTTTAGTGAATGACATAAAGTAGCAAACCCTGCAGAGAACAGGTAGAAGCAGAAAAGTGTTTAGATTGTGATGCTGCATTAGAAGCAGTAATCCCAGAATTAACATTTCTGACATGGAAGGACAAATATTGCTCTTATAGTTATATCTTATCCCAGATTGATGAACTGAGAAATTTTTATGGGAAATTCTGTGGAAGAAGGTAGTAAAGTGTCCCAGACTAAGCTGGGTATCTCAGCAGAGAAGCTGAAATCACCACCACAGCTGAAATGGGAAATTATGACCCCAAACCACACAAAATAAGGAAGCCTAGACACAGACCAAGTTTTTTCTCTTTGGTCTGGGACAAATGCAACAAAGGGGATTATTTCCAAACTATCTTGCTGCCACCAGGTAAATTACTTTAAAGCCACAAGGTCATGCTTTGGAGAACATAAAGACAACAAAAAATAGAGAGGAAACTCTGCCAGCCCGTCCCACTGGTGTCCTAAGCTGACAAGAGGCATGCTACAAATACACACAAATCATACAAATACCACATTTTATAGATCAGCTTTTGCTGTCTAAGGGAAAAGTGAAATCACAGTGAGGATCCCCATCATGAATGAAGGGTATTGAAGTAGCCTACATGTGCCCTGGTATTGCCAGATGACATCATAGCATGGCTCAAGATGGATTTCCCATTGATGTAAAGCACTGTTTAATTTCAAAAGTGTAGGTATCTAACAGCTCTAAGACTTGCTTCATGGACATTAAAAGAAATGTTTACTTTTGCTAGCAATTACTTGACTTTCCCAATTATCCAGAAAAATGACCTCATTGTAGCACATAAATGTGCATTGGAGACTCTGTATGTAAGCTATAAAAAATACAGCTTTTAAAAATAGATATGCAACAGGACTGAGATACTTGAGCCCTAGACACATGCAGTAGTGAGAATAAAAGGAACTTTTCTGCAGTTGTTACCAATCAAACCACACAGAACGTTTACAAAAACATAAGAATATCACCTAAAATATTTATAATGGTATCTGGCTTATTTGAAGATAACCAGCCAGGAGGGAGGAAAATGACCAAGATTTTGCACTGTGTGAAAAACAAGACTTTAGCTCCAACTTCCTCCTACAGCCCTCAGACAGCTCTCACTGTCTGCTTTGTGCTGGCACTTTGTTTTGCTCCACCTTGCCAGCACATAGATAAGGTCATGGGATGAGACTTTATTGGATCAAGAAAAGAATCTGAGCTACTGCCTCCGTCAGGCTCTAAAAAGAACATAGAGAAATCACCTGGGGCTTTCATTAATTCCACTTACCTTTAAAACTTTCTGTAGATGATATTTAGTCATTCCTTGCTACAGGTTTAGTAGGAAGACAGCAGCTGTATGTTCTCCCGTGGAAAGGTATTTGGTGCCTCAGTTTGAAAGGTTGACAGGGCCTCTGTATTCACCATCAAGACAAGCACTATTTGAAAGTAATTTTTTGAACAAGAGGCTTGCTACAGAAACTACTATAAAGCTAAGTAAATGCCTGCCTGAAATAAAATGGACTTACCTGTGCATGAGCTGCCATAAAGTGAAGTTAACAGACATTTCCTAAAAAATGTTTTTTCCTTGCAACCCTCCATCCTCGTCCACTCAGCCATGGCCTGTCTTGTAAATCCTATGGATTCAATATGTGCAAATTAGGAAGGAGTAGGCAAAGGCTGAAAGACAGTCAGTGATCCCAGCTACAAAGTACTTCTCACAGTCTTCAGCAGCCTAAAAGAGCCACATAGGCAGTAGGTGCATGCACGTGCAATACGTGTTTGTGAAAAAAATGGGTTATGAATCAGCTTACTAAATATTTATAGGGTTCAGATCAGTCCTGTAGGTATTCATTCTTGCATGAGACGTTGCATATATTTTCCCAAATAAAATAATACAGCGGAGACTGAAAGGATGAACTCAGGGGTGGCACTGAAAAGTATGATGCAAACATAAGCTTTCACTACTGTCACCTTCTAACGCCTCTCTGTAAAATATTAAAAGGAAAAATTCTCATCAAAAAAAGTTTGCATCCAAGGTTTTGACAGAGCTGGTTAATACGCACAGTTGTCCCAATAAATCATTAAATGTGTTTGCAGCAAATTCGTAAATCACTATGTGAGGCATTGAAATAACTGGCACTACTGTTTTGGCTCACTTACCAGTTTTACATCAGGGACTTATTTTCCAGTTTTTTTTCCTCTAAGTCGCTGTAATCATGTGCTGCAGTTGAATCTGAACTGAATGGCATGCACAATAAATATGCTCCCTCACTGAGATCATGCAAGCACTGTAAAATGTAAAAGAAAACAGTAGAAGGCACTGAAGTGGTTCACACTGTGACCTTTCATAAACCAAGAAGAGAAAAACAGCAGAAGAGCAAAATTTGTCAGATTTATCTGCCCCTTTTGGCTCAGTAACAGAGACTATGTTTGCTTGTCTTGTGAGGACATCTATGGTGCAGGAAGAAGCCTTACCTGAGCAGGAAAGAAATCCCAGCTCAAAGCCTTCTTTCATCCACTCACAGATGTAACCCTGCTGTGTGTTTTTTTACAGAATCTTCCACCTAAAGGGATGACCCTTTTATGCAAAAGGAGACACTGGAGAGAGCAGACACTGACTTGCAAAGTAAGCAACTTCCTTGGAGCCTGAAGACTCATTCTGTACCTCAACAGCAATCCTGCCTGTCACAGCCCTGTTATTGCTTGATCTTATGCCATGTAAAACCCACAAATCTTCAGAAAACAAAATAGCTACAGATGCCAGAAGGGACATTAGCATCTCTCAGTCTCTTCCAAATGTAAACAGCTACAAATCAAAAGCTGGTCTTACAAAGTGCCCTTATCAGTGTTTAAAAACAATCAGGGTCCTATAACACAAGGTTATCTGCTTTCAGTTGAATTTAGTTCTTGTATTAACAACAAATATACCGAGCAGGCCAGAGGAAAGTGAGTCAGACCAGCCCAGAGAAGACCTGGTTTCTGATCCCAGATATGCCTTTTGGCCTCCTGTACAAGATAGGCTCCACAATGGAGCAACAATTACTGTGTCCCTGGTTGTTCATTCATCTGGTCAAACCTGACTGTTTTACAGGACAGGTGATCTCTTTGGCAAGCTGTAGAGTAAAACCAATGCAAAGCATCAAGACTGATTGCTGTTGTGAGAAGGTACTAGCAAAAGTCCAGTTCTTCAAATTTCTTGCCCTCCACAACTGGCCTTCAGCTGAAGCAAATTAAAAAAGTCAGTATTAAGTGTAAACCACCTTAGCTGTTCATAATGCTATATAAAAATGTTCATAATCTTCTGAGAGTTCTATTTCCCAGAACATCCTATTTGACATCTCCATGCCCACGATTTTTAAAGTGCAGAATTATGTACATTGGTTGAAAATGTATAAATCAGTTTATATATATTTAACACACACATACACAAAAGCTGGCAGAATGTAATTTTTGTACTTTTTGATGTATATTAAGAAACATTACAATCGTTCTCTGTTTTGCAAAGGAAATATACTCTTCTTAAATAATGGTTTACTTCTGAAAAACAGGAGCTAAAAATATTAAGCTCTTCTGATTCAACTGTATTTCTCCCTTTCAGACTCTAAACTATTGCTGATTTTATTTTCCAAAGGAAAACTAAACCACTAAATTAAATAGCTGGAAACCTGTTTTTCTCATTTGGTCATATAGATAGATGCCCATTTCTCAAATCCTCAATTTTGCTACTTCTTTTTCTTCCATATTGATCCTACCTTTGGTAAAATGAATTCAGATTCGTGGAAAAAAAGTGGGTTGAAGGGACCTAACATCCAACTTCCTCAGAGCAGCACCAGCTTCAAAGTGGGGTCTGGTCTGGTTGAGGTTTGAAACCCCCCCCAAGGAGAGCTTGATTTTTCATGGTGCTCCTCCACTCTCATGATGAAGAATACACTTCTTGCATCCAAACACAACTTCCTTTGTTACAAACTGTGATCATCGCCTCTTGTCTGTCTGCCATGGTGTCCTTCAGAGAGCCTGATTACATCTCCAAAAACTCCCTTGGATAATGGAAGATGGCAACAGGATCCCCTCAACCACCCATAACTAAGCAAACCCTGTTCTGTCAGGAATTCCTAGAGCCTCTCATGCTCCAGCCTTCTAACTATTGCAACGGCTCTCCTCTGGATTTGCTCCAGTTTATCGCTTTCCTTACTGTGGGCCCAACACACAGCTACTGGAATTCACCTACAAAAATCAGCTGGAACAGCTCAGCTCCTCAGTGAAGGCTAAAGAACTTTTCCTGCAGCAGATTATGGAGCAGTCATATGCTTCCATCCAGGAAAGACCTACAGGTAGTGTAACTTCTGGAAAAAGGTAGGTACAACCTTCAGCCACACCTGGGAAGGAGTGTTTATCTCCTGATCTGGATCCTTTTAAAAGGGTATTTATCTATGACCTTAAGGGCTAATTTTCAGACACCTGTCTCTCATATCTTGATTTAAAATCATTCCCATTACAGTCCAAGGAAGTTTACCTGCTGCCCAAGAACTCCAGAAGTCCCAGCTGCCCCAACAGCCTGGGGAGTTGTTACAGGGCAGAAGGCAAAACTGCCTGTAAAAAACAACTAAATACAAACCAGCTAGGAATATATCATGTCCCTGAGTTGTTCATGCCAGAAAGCACCACAAATCCATTGGGATGCAGTAAAAGAAATAATAATAAACAAAACATTTCATCTTCAAGGAGGGACCCAAACCAGAAAAGCAAGGTTATGTTATTTGCTTATGCCCTGGCTCCATAATTTGTAATAGCAATACCGTGGGGCCAAACGAGTGGCGTTGCAAGTCTTGCCCTAAGGACTGAAGTAGCTAAACAGATCATTTGCAGATGGCTATAAATAACCCACATGTTGATCTTCAGCTTCCTGCAGCCTGTGCCAGTATGAGAAATGACTCCAGGAATAATTCCAGAAAAAAGCCCTGTCCACTTGCTGACTTCCATTCTGCCTTTTGCTTTCATATCCACTTTCAGATAAAATTGCTCCTGTTGGAATACTCTAGCATATTGCAATGCTATGAAAAATCACATTGCTGCTCTGTTTCTCCTGCCTTGGGAAAGAAAAACAACCCTGATATTCCCATCTTGAAGTGCTTTTTCATCCATTTGGTCAATGGGTTTGGATGGAGTCCGAAAGAACTGTTCCTGTTCTGCAGAACAGTATTGTAAGAACCCTTATCACTTCACATGTTTTGTGACTCCCGTAACACTCATTCCAACCCCATTTGCTGTAAATTTCTTCCATAAATCTTCAGTGTAACTTTCCTCAAGCCAGCATTACATTCCCCAACACCCTCTGCCCCAGAAAACAACACTTTGTGTGAGCATCCCCATTGGTAAATCTACCAATTGAAGGAAACCAATTGCAGAGTCAACAGGAAAAAGTCCAATGGCAACATAGGAAGTCAGGAAACACTGGACAGATCCAGCAGAAATTACTGGGGGGAAAATCAAATGCCTGTACGGAAAGTGTTGTAATTTAGTTTTATTCCAGGTCTAAAAGTGGAAAAACTTAAGGCTTCATACTACTTTACAGCAGCGCCGTTCAGCGTCTGCCAATGTTTCCATTATGAACTGCAATTTTCAGGGGTTTATAACTCAGCCATAAAAATTTGCTTTGGTATGAAGCTAGAAATAAAAGCTCTCCACCCAAAAAAAAAATTCTCCTCCCTGTCCCCCCCCCCCCTTTTTTTTTTGAAGGAGAGAGTTAAATTGAATTTGGTTATTTTTAAGACAACTCACTTTAAAAAAGGTAATTGTTTTTGTTACTTTTGTACTATCACAAAATAAAGATGAACTTGGGGGATTTGGAGTTACAGAATATGACAAACCACATACAATTCACTATCATTATGCTAAAAGAAGGCAAAGTTCTTTTCGGTTTGCATTAAAAATGTGAACAACATTCCTAAGAGATGGGCAGTAGTTATTCTGTGCAACTTTGCTGTTGCAAGGTCTCATCCAGAAGATTCTAACCAAGTTCAACATTGGCAATAAAAATTATATAGGCCTACAAAACATGACACAAGGCAAGGCTGAAGAACTTAGATTTCATCTAGGAACTGAATACCAAGGAATAAGTGACAACCACTTCCCCAGTATAAAAAAAAAGGAAAAAAAAAATTAAGGAAGATGGTGATCAGATGCTTTCCAGGTTCACTTCAAAAAGAGTAAGGAAAAACAAATGTTTATCTGCAAGAATCAAGTTTTAAGTTACATATCTGTGAATTCACATGGCAGTGAAGTCATGCAGTGGAATCACCCTCATATTGACCTGGTCATACTACTTAGCAAATATTCCTCTTGAGGCTGGGTAGTCGGTTTGAAGTTGGAAGTGAAATGTAGCACTCAAATACAGGTTACTCACATATAACACCCCCATATATACCCCAAGGTTTTATGACCAGCTGAAAATATCCCTATGATATCTATTTTAGTGAAGAACATTTGTTTGATTTTTTTTCTTTGCTTTGGATTTCTAGAGTTTTTAGAGCATATTTTCAATTCTCATGCAATTCAGAATATAAACTTGAAATACCAATAAGCAAAAATTCTCACAGATTCATGACTTTAAATGAGCTACAAGCTTTATGAAATACATCACAAAATCATGCCATTTGCAATAGAATGACACAAGTTTTTAGCTCTGCATTTAGTCCATTATGCAGCTGGTTTACTTCCCACATCTTATTTGGGACAGAGAAATTAGTCTGAGCAGTTTCTTTTTTTTACAGTGTGTCTTTTGTTTCACTTTGCTAAACTAATATAAACTAACATTTCAAGAGTCTTTTAACCAGCAATCTTCTAATCTTTATCCAAGGAATTATACCCTATATATCCAAAGCAGCAGTTATCCACACCAGTTTGAACCGAATTTGGGAATCAATTTTTTCAGTCTTTTGGGAAAGAATTAAGAACTTCTTCTGAGATTATTAGCAAGAAATATTTGCTGGCATCTCGTCCTTTATCTGGTGGCTTATCACAGAGGCCAGGAGTTTATGGTAATTTCAATACAGTGTAAAAACACTGGTTTATAATTTAAAAGATTACAAAGCTTTGAAAAGCTTCTGACCACGTTTAAAATTTGGCTGAGGGATCAGCTGACAATGCACTTTATTTAATGCACATCACATAAATTTTAAATATTTCTGATTCTTTTCTAAAGAGACGTTTATCTCCAAGTGGTGGCTGGGAAACCTTCTGGCCCTCTCAAAGGCTTCTGACATTTCCTACTGCCCCTCTGGCCCCTTAAGTATTACATCTTCTCTGAAATGTGGTTATGTCCCTCAGAGTCTTTCCTCTGAAGGTTATTCACCATCTCTGCTGTCCTCCCTCACCCCCTCCAAGCATGTCTCATTGCATTGCATCACGCCTGTTATCTCTGATATCTGATTCCCAAGTACTGACTGCCAACTTCAAACACTATTCTGGCTCCCCATATCATTCATTGCTTTTGATATTAAAATAAAATAAAATAAAATAAAATAAAATCCCAAACCAACCCACAAAACAGAACAGCAGTACATGTCATTTTTCTTCCTAGAAGTTCATATCCTCTGGGATCCTGTTTCTCATCCATGCATACTGCTATGACAGCTCATCTCTCAGTGCACCTCAGGTCTCAGGTTGCAACACCAGATCCAAACACACTCAAGACCTAGAGGTTTTGTCTCTGCATCTGGACTGTGCAAGTAAAGCCCATCTTATCTCTGACTGAATGGGCAAGATCCCAACCTACTTGCAGCCACCCAACCTCAAAGCATGTTGACAGGCTCACGTTACTCTGATGCTGACCCCACATGTGATACCCTGGTCATCCATGTGCCAAATGTGCCCCTGCAGGCAGTAAGAATCGTCTTGAATATTTGATTCTTGCCCTTCCACTCTCACCTCTACTCTGAGTCCAAAACACTGCTTGCACAAAGCAGGCATGGAGAGAGCTGGGCTCCAAGCTGGAACACTTTGGGAAAGGGACTAGATAACTCTTCCCAGATAAGACCAAAGGGAACCTAGGGTGAGCAGCTGAACAATTCAGCTTAAGTGATCTTTGACAGGACAGACTACACTGAAAGTTTGGGTTTGCCGTGAAACACTTCAGTCACCTGGTCTGAGACACAAGCCAAAGTTCTCTAACAAGAGCGCGGGTTTAAGTGTAAGGTGGCAGACTTGGCGCACTTACCTGGTAAAGACAGTGCACAAAGTCCATGTGCCAGCAAACAGGTGATGACTGAGCTTGGATTTACACAGTGAAGTCCCAGAGCTGCACAGATCCCTCTGCTGTGGGTCCTGCTCTGGACGGTGCCCTACAGAGCACAGTGCTGCAGTACAGACACTGCTCCATGCTCCACACAGGACTCAATGTCCCCAGGCTGCCTGCACTCCTCATTATCCCCTTCCAAACAAGATTTTAACAAAACAGAGAGCAGGCTGCAGTAGCTGCACAAAACTCTAATTTTCCAGTCTAATACTTGAGGTTCCCTAGACCACATCTCACCTTCAGCTGAGGAATTTTCAAGAGAAGTAACAAAATGAAGCAATACTATTATAAGCAGCCTTTGGGTGGGTTACAAGTCATGCTGCCGATGACTGAGTAATTTTAATCTCCTTCAGAGCCCTGCAACTTCCCTGAAATAACGCAAAATGTTATTATGAAATGGAATTTGTACGCAGAAAGCAAGAAAACCAGACTTTTTAATTTACCAGACTTACAACTATGATTAGGACTATAATGGTGGGTCAGAACATTCCCATTACATCAGTGGGTCTATAATTAGCCCCTAACTCTGTTTTTGAGGGAGTAAGAACATCTTTCAGCTTGCCAGTGGTGGCTGTATCAATTCCAACACAAGTGCCCCCTCTCCAGCTGTCAGCATTATGCCACCATTTCACCTACATTTTCTTGAGGCTTCTAAGAAAATAATAATAAAAAATCGTACTACTGAACTGCCTCTTTGACATCCTCTACTACTTGATGTACTATCCAGGAGAAGCAGATCCTCAGATGGCACAGGGTCAAGCCCCCAGTAACTCCATTCATGTAAGGACGCTGTCTGATGTATTTTGGCACAGTTCAACTGGTCCTAAATGAGCTCCACCAATTTACAGACGGAACTGGCACAGACAACTCTGCTCTACTCTGTATAGCATTAGCAGGTCCTCCTAATTATTTATTGAAAGAACATTTTATTTTCCTGCTGCTCTCCCAAAGCCAAGTCCCTCCAAGGTGGTCTCCATCCAGTGCCTGGAGCTGGATGTTAAGCTGTTTTTGAATGCCTGAAAGTTCTGTGTGCCACCATCAGGTAACCTGACGAGGTCTGGCCAGCCACCCAGAAGCTAAATGTGTTCAAAGGTCTGGAGATGATGTTAGGCACAAATCTAGGAACACAGTTTGTGCCATTTAGTTGTCTCAGTAAGCCAAAACACAATTTTGACTACAAGAGACATCAGCACACACAGATCTACAAGTAAATCATTGTAACATGCTCACTTGTGGTTGCAGCACTGGAGGGAACTTGACAAAGTAAAATGAGGCCCATCATTTTTAGCACCACTTCAGCATTTGATTAAGTACAAAGGGAAGGTTTTAAAGAAACTGTAGTGAGTTAAATTTAAATGACTTGAGGTAATTACAGTAATTTTTAATGCCTACTTTAATAGTGACTGCTATGGAGGAACACTGTATTAAGCTTTGACACTTGAGTTTCACTACAAGAAGGGAATGACACTGGTTTCAAATACTACTACATCCAGCAAGCAAAGAACAACAGCAAAGACCACAGACAAGGATCTATGCGATTAATTCTGCTGCAAGTGTAATGTAACCTGTTGTGGCAGCCCATTAAAGTTCTGTGGTTAAAAATATGACGGCTGAAGTAGCTTTGTCAGTACTGCTTCCTGTCAAAGAACACAGACTGTCACAACTAAGAAAAAAAGGCAGTACTTTCTGAAAAATAATTTTTCAGAAATATATCTATTTCTATAGTAATAATTTTAATATTATAAAGAGGCAAAGGCAAGAATATTTAACTGTATTACCCTGTCTTTCATTTACCTCCCCTTATATAAATTTTTCCTGGTAAAAGACAAGAACTAGAAGAGAAATGAAGACAAGAATCCCCAAAGGAACCAAGAACCTCTGTGGCTTTTGAAGAAAAAATAAAACTCTTCTCCAGGGTGAAAGGAAGGTTGCTGGGGGTGGGGGGGTTGGGGAAGAGAGAAGAAAAGCTTTAGTGAAGCAAATTTTTTAAAAACCCCAAAACTAACAAAACAGAACTTGTTGCACCATTAGTCGCATTTCAAACCTCACACAATAAGGGCAGCCAGCCTGCAAATCTGGAAGGGAATTCGGCCCATGTTATTGGTGGATGATTTCAACATAGCCCCAAGGGGAATGCATTTAAAGATCCATATGTTTGCTTGGCACCAAACCAAGTTCCATTAAATAACACTGTATTGAGCTACACAACAAATTTACTTACCATACATTTCATATGAGAACTAATTTGTTTGATAGCAATATTGCTGATGTTTATATTGGTTTACTGTAATGAAAACAGTATTTTCCAAACTATGAACAAATGCATACCAGTAGTTTTACAGTGGCTTAACCAAAGTACTGGTAGTACTTCAAGAAGGGAGTTTATACAATACGTACGTTTCTCAGTGCTGCTCATGCCAAACATCGTAAGGGGGTTCCACTACGAGGATGGAACTTGCTTTTATCACCGGGAGAGCCGACCTAAGTCCCTTCATGGGCCATGGGGAGAGCTGCAGAGGCCAGCAGGACTACAGGCAATTCCAGGCTTGACAGCTTGCTGGGTCCAAAAATGCCTTCAGGAAAACCAAATATTCAGAGCTGGTGGAGTGGAGCATGACACAAGGCTCTCCCTTCTCATGACATTACAGAAGTTATGAAGGCAATCACTTAACCACTGTTTCAACTGAATGTTAAACCCCTAATTGCAGATATGAAACCAAGGGCCTTTGTATAAAATGTGAAATTCACATACCATTGCCTGTCTGGTCAACAAAGCTGCCAAGTATTTTTATATACACAAAAACATTGACAACCGAGTTGTGCTATGAAAACACTAAAACATCTTGAGGATTTCACTCAGTAATTCCATGCAGTCTGGCATTAATCAATTGGACATCTTCAGAAAAAATATATTTCCTTAGTGAGGAAAAAATCCAGTTCTTCCAAGAAAGTCACCTTCAGTGTTTCACATGTTTATATTTTTGCTTAGAGAAGCATCATTTAAAAAAAAACAACTGAGAAGGAGCCAAGGATGATTTAATGATGCACTTACTGAAACCTCTGCAAATTGTCTTTTTTGTCAGCTTTCAATATACAAAATCTGCCCTGGCACTTTTAAAATTAATATCCATTCTTTTCACCAGCACAGTTCTGACTTCTGGTTATGATTCACGCTAAATTATAAATACAAACAGAAACAGGGGCCACAGTGTTTCCAAAAAAACATATCAACATATTATTATAAATACTGGCAGCACCATCCTTCATTTGCCATCCAGTTCATTTCTCAGGAAATTATGTTAAATTAGCACCTGGCACTCCACATCACCTCTGTACATGCTGTGGGTGGCCATAGTACAAAAGTCTGTATGGTTCTAAGTGTAAATCTAATTGATTTGTCATGGAATGAAGTGTTTCTCCACAGGCTGACTGGCCAAAAGGATAGGGAACCTACTTCGAAAGAAACTTCTTCTCCCTTCCCAAACCAGTGGGGAAGGAAAGGTGGCAGTCAGATAGTCACCTGTAAGTCCTAACTGAAAAATACTCTTGCAAACCAAAGAAAGGTTTAATTCCATTTCTGAACCCTGAGTTCCTCACTGGGCATTTATTTAGCCAATTTGGAGAGTAACCTGTTCAGTGGAAACACTGAAAAACATTAATTTCTCTGTAAGGTGCAGGATTGAGGCTTAAGTCAAAATGGCTCTATGGGTAAACCTGATTTAAATTATTGTGCATTTTGGAAAAATCCTAGCGATGAAAATGCCATACTTCTTTCCCAGAAGGTCATCAGTCAGCCATTACTATATTTCTGCAGTGCAAAGACAATGAAGGGAAGTTCTGTTTTAAGTATAGATGAAGTTTGCTGCCTAAATCATGCATCACATTAACCTCCAAATTATTCCAACTTCCACTTCATAAAAAGGTAAACACAAAAGAGGGACTCTCCTCTGATATATAAGCATACCTTAAGTGGGCTACAAATTAGCACTGGAAGCTCTGGAAGGGGAGCATGGTGGAGCACTCAACCATTCTTACTACTCTGGAAGCATTAAATCACTGCCTTTGCAATTTTGGCATACTAGTGTGACTAAGATTCATAATTATTTTGGCTGCCCCTCACAAGACCTTGGCTACATTAAGAATGTCACCCCAAACCCTCCAAACTCAAACAAAACAAACTCCATCTTTGAAGCCAGACTTCCTACATAGATCCATCAGTGGGAACCATAGGCTCTAAGGCAGCAGAGATTGTTCACATGCTTGAATCAGTATTTGGCTGAAATGTGCCCCAGAAAGCATTTTTTCCACTAAGATCAATTATGACAGCAGGTAATGCTTGCAGTCATTCATTTCTGCATATTTTAACGGCCAAGAAGCAGCAGAAGATATATTTTTTACAAATTTTCTACTGTATACGTGACATCTTGATGGCTTCCTTGATTGCAACTATGATCTGATCTGGGTACTTGATGTCTACCACTGTAGACTCGTTGTGGTGACAAACACCTTTAGCTAACCAAGACAGTGCAAGCAAGCAATTAATTCTTCTATGCTTTTATTAGAGTTGCACACTATTAGATTATTACTGCTTCATGTGGCATTTAATTTAAAACAGTAACTACTTTTAAGAAGCCAGGGTAAAATATCCACTAACCACAAAGTACTGGCCTTATGAACTGGTGGAAAAGTTCTAAGTACACTCTCTGGTCAATTTTGAGAGTCTCCACTGTGTATTAAGGCACAGGTTACAAAGTCTCATTGACTTTGTTCTCAGGAATCATGACAAATGACAAATTCCTTGTCACTACCAACTAATGATCCAAGAGTAATGTTTAACACTCATTAAACGACTGTTTTCAAGCTCTTAATGAGGAGATACCAACTTTTCCTTGCATTTTTAAAAGAACTTACTGATTCACACACTGAACCCATGGAAGATTTTAGGTGCCTCCTCACCAAAGCAGTGCCTACAGCCCTCACATACTTAACAGAGGAGGGGAATTTCTGTACTTCAAACTCACAAAACTTACCTTGATGACAGCAGGTTAGTAGGCTCAACACTATGCCATGGGGAATAAGAGGCCTTGCTGGATCCACACCACTGGCTCTTCTAAATTATGATTTTTTAAATCTAACTGTTCTGTAAATACAATACTCACCCAAGGCACAGCCAGGTGCTAGGTCCCAGTGCAGTGTGCAGAGAAACATTTGAACAGACAACCTGATATTGAAAATAGAATTGCTCGTTTCTCTTTCTTCTGAGTAGCCGTAACAGGTTCCCACAGTGGAAGAGGATTTGGAAAAGAAACAGAAGTAGGAAACTGAATTGGTAACTGTTACTTCCTTTCTCTAGAGCACCCTTAACCAGCTGCATCTCAAAGGAAGGTTAAGTCAAGCTGGAAAACTTACAGAACAAGTTTATTTTCTAAGATCTCCTGAACAATCTTCTCAGCTGTCCTAGAACGTGTCAACTGCAAAGTAAACTCATATCCACTTTCCTCCATCTATGTCCTAACAAATTCTGTTCTAACACTGTCCACTAGGTTCCCATTTCCATGTTTTGCCATCTGGATCTCATCTTTATAAATACAAGTTACTTTCACCCACTTGGCTCACTTCATCTGTGGAGACTTGTTAAATGGCTTTAAAGATGATTTACTAAAAAAGCAGTGAAAGATCTAACATGAGAAGAGATTAATTTAAGCAGAGAATTTCTTGCTTTAATGTCAAAATTATGTTACCAATGACTTCTGGCTTACCACATTGCTCAGTGAATTTCTGCCTTATTCATATTTGTTCTCTGGCTTTATACATCTATACAAGCACATGAATAACTCAGAAGGCACCCACACTCACAGCAATGATCTAGTCACAAATTTCAAACATCTGAAATACAAATGTGAAGTATCAGAAAAGTAAAAAGAAAAAAAGAAGTCCAAACACTAGTGCTTTGTTTCTGAAGCAGTATGGAACACCTTAAGTGAGCCCAAGAGTTAAAAGTTTTTATTAAAGTAGTTTTCTTTTGCCTACTGAATTGTGTTTCACCAAAACAGTACCAAGCTCCAAGAAAATAACATCAACTTGAATGGATTTACTCAGTCTGTTATTCCAATTGTATTTTCAAATGGTATTGTAAGTTTGGACTTTAAAGCCAGACTCTTATCTAACTTTGAAAGGAAAGAAAAAAATACCTCAAATGAATTACAGTAAAAACAGAAACCAGCATTGCCAACTAATTGCTCCTGCCTCTTCGGGAGCAGGATGGAGCTGCCCTCTTTCTAGTGTACGTTCTCATATCTTCAGTAGCTCAAGTGGTACAGATCCAGGCTTGGCACTTAAATTTTGCAATCTCTTCCTCAAAATGCTGTTCAGGACTGTATCTTTAGAACAGAAACAGGACAAAGCTCATGTACAGAGGAGAAAAAAAAAAAAAAAAGGAAAGCATTTCAAGTTTGTTCCTCCTGAGTGAAGGGCATCTTCCTCCTTAACATTTTTGTATGATCAGGAGTGAAACATCAGGGATGAATGAGAAAGGTTGCATTCTTTTTCACTCTCTTCATCTGAATCTAAATTCAGCTGATAAGAGGTACCAGTTCAGGGCTCTGTACGCCCTGGTACCCGATACAGCAACTCTGTCCCAATAACATGCAACCATTTAGTCCAAAGGGAAGTCTTTTTGATTCTTAAAGATGCTAAGAAGCACTTTAAACTCTACCCAGAAATCAACAGGCAGGTCCTGGAGCTGCAGTGCCATAAGCATTGCAGAGATGCCCTTTTGGCAAATAAACCCCTACCCTATTTTCAGTATCAAATTAAAAATGAAATTTTTAAGTGTGGTAAAAAAGGGCCAGGTCAAAAAAAGAGGCCAGTCAAAAAGCTGTCTGAATTACTTCTGAAACATGCTGTCAAGCAGCTGGGCTAATTTTGACCATTAAGGTTTTCATTTGACTAGAGATCTAACAGCAGGCCCACTGTCTTCAAGGACTAATATTGCCTCTGGCTGCTTCTCAATACCAACCAGCAACCCAAATTTTTCTGGGCTAAACTTCAATCTGTTTGTCCAGTATGAGCTTGGCACCATCTGGGACACAGAGCCACACCAGCCCCAGCAAAAGGGACAGGCGAGTCCCACTGTCCTCACTACCTGAAAGACTGAAGGAAAACTATTGAGTTCTCCAACATCCCAAAAGTGACCTCGAAACCTCTGAGTTTTGGGATTCCATTACAGCATATATCTAATGGATTTCCAGTCTTATGTCACAATGCATCTCCGGGCTCCTTGGCATTTCACTCACAAGCCAAGAAGATGGGAGAAAACAGACGCAAACTGGGGACTTACTGTTTTCTAAGGACGTCATGACATTTTAATTGCTTTTCAACCTATATCATGGGAACAAAGCCAACCCCGTATGTATCCACTGTATTTGCAATTACTGACACTGCAAAAACAATCAAAAGAGCTGGGTTTGGCTTGGTAATATTTTCTATTCCCTCCATGATATTCCTTCAACTGTTTTATGCTCTTCTCTGACCTTATTAAAAGCCACCTTCCCAGAAGCCTGCCACTTTCCCATCTGAATGCACTTGTCACCAAAATGAATTGCCACCTTGCATTAGTGGTTCAAAGAGCCTCCTGAGAGAAGCTCAGGAAGAGCAGAAAATGGGGTAAAAGTGATGTATTATCCCTAAAATGCTGCTACTTCACTTGTCAAGGATTGCAATTAGAGTTGGGCCAAGGCAATGTTAGCTCAGCTGCCTCTGAACACACCTGTTTCAATTTAATATGCAGTAATTAGGAAGCCTAGGGCACCAGGAAAAACTGCTGTTCACTTACTGTTTCTAATAGCTGAGTTTTCATGTGCCATTTAAAATGCTGTTTTTCAGAACAGACTGCTGACTTGCTAATGCTAGGAAAATGAAATAAAGCAAAATATTTTTAGCAGCAGGAAGTTGTTACTTGCTACTGCCAATTACATGCCTTGTACTTGAACAGTGACATTTTTTCCCCTTTGCTTACTCCTCAAGATAGGTAAAAGCTGGCGTGAAGATTCAAATAAAACTTAGTCCCTGGGAGCTGGCTGATACTTCTGGAGTCATAGTCAGTACTGGCAGCAATCTGCTGTGACAGAGCAAACAACAGTGTCCCAGATCCACTCCTCAAAAATGGGGAAAGGAGAGGATTAAGCAAGAGACTTGGATCTATTGGCTTTGGCAAAAGGCTGAATAACTTGTCACGCTAAAAAAATTACTGAAATTGGGGAGTAGAAAATGGGGCAGAGGGGAGAGAAATAAAAAAAGCATTACAATTACATAAGAATAGATATTTATACTCTGAGTTAATTTATCAAACTGACAGAGAGATGAATCATCCACCATTAAAATAAGGGGATACAAGTTTTCTTTATATCACAATCATTATTTACAACTTCTAAATATTCATGGTGGAGTCAAGTATCCTCATCTTTTAATTTAAAATGTGATCTTGCAGGCCAAAAGAAAGCTCTTGGCAAAAATAAGTTTCTACAGGAACAGGGCCCAAAGAATGATTTCTTCAAAAACAGGATAGATCTTAGCAATCATGATGGCACTTATTTTTTTTAATCTACACTGCAAACCACAGGAGGGCTCAATAAACTCACACAAAGCTAGATGTCTGAGTAACAAAACAATGAGAAAGGGCAATAACAAGGGCCTGTGGTATAGCTAGACACAGCTACTCAGGACTTTTTAAAATATAACACAAACCTGATATTTTTTGAGGTGACATACAACTCTGATTTTAGGCAGGTTCATTCCCACATGCTGAGAATCCAACTGAAGCCAATACAGTTTTTCTCACCAAACTTGAATAGATGCATGCATTTCCACAAGTAATACTGCATTATTTTAATAACTGGCCTTTTTGTTGCTGTAATGCCATTAGAAACAACCACGCTGCTGTCTATTTTTCTATCTCAGAACACCTCCCTGCCCACCCCCACTCTCCAAAAAAAAAAAATCTGGGACATTCAGAACAATGCTTCCTGAATATTGCTTTGATAATTTTGGAATGGTTTTAATATTATCAGTCATTATTTTTTGTAGACTGATGTGTGCTGAAAAACTGGACAAGAAAACAGAAAAAGAAACCCATACAATAAGGCGAGGTTTAGTGGTCAGCACCATCTTTTCACCACTTAGGTGAACTTTATGGAATATAAAAGTGTTTACTTGAAGCTGTGCTTACATAAGGGATATGGGACACCCACATATATATGTCACACATGATTTTAAAACTACAAAAATCAGACAGTATGAGGCCGAATCTTCATTTATTCATTTGCCTTTGGTGCTTCAACAGGCAATTTCTTTACAATCCAGGATTTTAGTTCCTCTATTTCAGTTCTGTTCAGCTCATGATTGAGGTTTGGAAAAGTATGAAGTGATGCTGATACTCCCAGGGACTTTAACATCTTGTTGGTCTCTTCACCCCATGAGTAGAGAACTAGTTCATCAGCAGTTCCATGGCACTGAAATAATTCTGGAAGAGCACTATCATTTCTTTTCAAAGCCTAGATGGAAAGGAGACACTGTCAGACATACTGCCAAAAATTTTAAAAGAATATTTACAATTACATGGTGACAACTTATATAGCATTGCACTTACTAATCTACATTTTAGGGGTCATATTGTACTATATGGAAGTAAACAAGGAAATACTGGAAAAAAATGCCCTTCAAATTCCAATATGGTAACTCTTGACAAATGATAAGGTTTACCTTAAGGTCTATACCTGTCTCCAAGTAAGAGAAACAGAAAAAATTCTTGACAGCAAATGGAGCTCATGAGTATTATAATGCATCACAAATTTTCGAAGAATAGTTATGCTTACACAGACTCTTTAACAACTACAGAAAACTAGCAAAGCATTTCATTTGTTAATCTTCTTGTACCCTTTAATAATTGTACTGTCTGTGCAAAAAAGCTCAACAAAACATCATTTAAAGACAGCTTTAAAGCCTCACTTCCCTAATATTCTGTTTATTTATTTCCAGGAAATGGCATAAGTTTAGAATATGAATCAACTACCTCAGATGAATAAACATGTATATTGGATTTTAATCACCACATTTTCCATGTAGCTAAGCAGGTTTTCTATAACACCTACTACACACTCACCTGGTAAACAGCAGAGTCTTTATTGAGAAAACTAGATAAGGCAAAGACTCCTGCCAAATCCTGATGAAACCTATATGCCAAATGCATTGCCATTCCACCTCCCATCGAAAAGCCTCCTAGGGTGCAACAAAAGAAACAAAGATTGGATTTTTCTGTAAGTCTTTGTAAACCAGTGTTCAATTTATCATCTTCAGAGTTGTTTCTTGTATACATAATACAGTAAAAAATGTATCTTAAAGGTTACAATGATCTTAGAATCACTGAATCGTTTAGGTTGGAGAAGACCTCTAAGACCATCAAGCCCAACCTATGACCCAATACCACCTTGTCAAGTAGACCATGGCACCACGTTCAGTTGTTTCTTGCACACCTCCAGGGACAGTGACTCCAGCACCTCCCTGGGAAATCCATTCCAATGTTTAACAACCTTTCTATGAAGAAATTCCTTCTGATGTCCAACCTGAACCTCGTGCGGCAGAGCTTGAGGTTTAATTCAAAGCATGATGCAATTAAGACAACTGGAAAGCTGAAGTAGTGCTGAAGATTCATTACTGAGAGAGGCGAAAAAGGAACAGCCAAAATGCCATTACTTGAGAGGCCATTTGTGTATGGTCCCTACCAGGCAGCTGAATACTGTGGCCATACATACTCTGACATTAAGGAAGTAAAACTTATGAACAGGTAATTCTCACTGCTTTTGGTATTCAAGTTATTTCTCCCCTAGGCTAGCAGCACTCACACTAGATCATGAGATAGAAAGATCTCTATTGTACATAATCAATGAGCGTTCACACTTAAACTAGGATTGAGGATATTTTTGATGTAACACCTTGGGATATTTTATAAACAGGGAACAAATGCAATGTACTCCCCCTGAGCTCTAACAGGATCTCTGAATTAATGGCCTTCTGTGATCCATATGTCTCTTCAACTGCACTAATTCCTTACATAAGATAATTCCTCAGGGATGATTTTTACATGACAAATACTTATTCATTAGGAAAGAAATCCAGACTACCACATTACTTCACAGGGACACAGTACACAGGCCATTATATTGACTGTATCCAGATAATGACTGGAGTGATGTTTCCTTTATTTTCTTATGTGGAATCTGATCATTTATTTCATTTCCTTTTGATCACTCTGAAGAATGCTGTCATCCCAAACCCCAGAAGAAGCACTTCTACTCTAAGAGACCATTTTGCATTTGCTTACAAATAAATACAGACAATGCTTTGACAACATATAAAATGAAGTCCATTTTAAGTATTTCAGATTACAGGAAGAAAAGCTGCATTGAAAAGTCATTACTAGTTTGTAAATGATTTAATCTTAAAATTTTGTACCCAGTTAGTCACAATCTGGCACACTGTCTGCAATTACTCACCAGCAGTCTTTGACAGTGCAGTCACCTTCTGTTTAGAAGAATATTAGGTAATGGCTCTTTTATGTGGCTCATACTACTACAAGAAAATGCAATACAAAGGCCTAGCTCTTGGAATTTGATTTGCATGGGAATACATGAAGTTTATCACCTGATACCACAACAATTTTCAAGTAAATGCTGTGTGGCAAATGCTTCAAAAACAACAATTTGAATAAGCATTTATAGCTGCAGACTATTCTTTTCAATTACAAGAAGCATTTCAATAAAAGTGTATGTTTGACTTAACACATAAAAGACATTCTCAGTCAAGAAATTCTACAAGAATTCAAATTTTGGATGAAGGAAAAATAAGAGGCAGGTACAGATATTACATAAAACAAAGGTATGAAATGACAGAATGTAAACAAAACACAAAAGTACATGTATACAGATGATCTCAGCACGAAGAATACATAAACTGTACAGCATTGCTAAGCAGATTGTGTCAGGAGTGTTAGACAAAATCAAAATGACACAGCAACATCTAATCCCTAGATGGGCAGAACATTGCAATCTCTTCACCCATCTACTTCCCTGCTTGAGACCAATCTAATTCCAAGACACACAAAGACTGCACAGAAGTTCAGAGTTTGCCAGTAAGTTTTAAATAAAGAAGTATGTTCACTTGCAGTTTTCCCCTCATACATATTTTAATGAGAACTGTGATTAATGCTTCAAGACAGTTAAACAGGGTTAGCTCTACAATGCTCAGTATGCCAGTTCAGGAAAGTACCTAACTCTTTGTGTTAACTTCCCTGACTCACAAAGGAGGTTTATGTGCAGGCTAAAAGGGGAGCACACACAAAACAGACACAATTATGTAAAATACTTTCAGTTGCAGAGAAAACTCACTCAAGAATGCATTTATGACCTCAAATCTGCTTCAGTGTAGTGCTGATTTTTAGGTAATGCCCCTCTGCAATAAGAAGAAAGCTGCTTGCAACTCACTTTGGTAGTTCAGAAAGATCTGCTGAAATCACACAGTCATCACACTTCCAAATTAAAGAATTTGAATCAGAAGGAAACTCCCATGCAATACTTTACTAAAGCGAAAACATTCTTTTCTGGAACATAATCTGTAACTATGTTAAGGTAATCTCAGCCACAGGATGATGTAACACAGTGTGTGAACAGAAACTGAATTTCTCATAAGGAATTTATTCCTGATTGAATAAAACAGAAACCCTCATCACAGTTGCCATTTTTCAGTGATAAAGAATTCCTTTCAGAGCTTGCAAATGGCCTTAGGAGCCTTTTAAACAAACCTCCAGCTCACTTTTGCTAAAGAGCTTGCTTTGTATTAATTTGCTTCACATTTGTATTTGTCTGAAATGATAACCTGGTCCATGATGACACTTGAACATTATATGGGGTTCAGGAAACCAAGTATTTGCCTACTGTCAAACTTCAGCTTTGTTTCTTTGTATTTCATCCAACAATGCCTGCGTTTGCATCTCAGAAAAGACTATTCTCCAGCACAAGGGTTTCTTTATTTTTGTCTCTCCTGTCCTGTATACCTAAGAGGATGCTAAAAACTGCCTTCTCCCCCATGCTTCACTTTAGTGGCTGCATTGAGCTATTCCTGAATTCAGAAAGTTCTTTAGGTGCCCAATCTTCTTTACAGAAAAAACAGCTCTCTAACAAACACAGGTTTGACATTGCCAAGTGCATTCTGAGTCATACAGATATGACTGTAAAATGCCTTGGTCCATTTGCTATAATGATTATGGAAATAGGAAGCAACAAACATCACTTTTTCACTCTTTTTGGTAAAATTTTAACATGTGCTCAAAGCTGTTTGCCACACAAGAAATCACAGCCATGGGGACCAAAAATATTTATGAATCATACCTAGTGCACAAATTTTGAAGAAAAAAAGGAACAGGAGAAGCTAAATCCCAGACTTTGATGAGATTAGGATTTGGACTTGGGTGTAGTTTGGGGTGTTTATTTTAAGCAGTATTTCTTCACTAGTCTCTCTGTAGTAGTTGTTCTTCAACTTTCCTGTATTTCTTCAAATTTGTCAGTACAGCTTTGGTAACCAAGTGGCAAGAAATGAATCCTACAGCACACAGTGCCTGTGCCAGCACAGCACAAGACAAACACTCTTCCATTGTATAAGGCTACACCAGCACAGTTAGAAATTGTCTTGGCCTGTTCTGTTGTTATCACAATACATTACACACTCTTGCCTCCTTTTCGTTCCACTCTCACAGCGTTTTTCATTCGCAGTTTCTCCTTTTTTAGTATTTCAACTTAGAGTTGCTTTAATCAGTTTGTTATCAGGAATTTCTCCCCAAAGCTACATTTCAGTTTACTTTCCCGTTTCTCTGGGGACTTTGTGATTTACCTTCTATTAATGGTAACAGCACAACCTTGTTCTACACATCATCTACAAAGAAGCAGACTTTCTGTTTTGACCTTCCCTTTTCATCAATGAATGGAAGTATTATATACATTTAACAGTGGTCACAAATGAATATCAGCAAAGAGTACAAATGCCAGTGGAACAGCAAATTCCCTTCTCCACAGAACTCCCTGAACACTGCTTCTGTGTTAAGTGCTCAAACATGTACTTTGTCTCAAGTGAATTTCCTCACAGCTGTGATTTTCTCCTTTTAATCTCTTCATGAAACTTCACCAAACAAAAACCTTGCACACCAGCAATGAATGGTTTCCACCTTTGACAGCCTCGTTATTCTGTTTGTTACTTAGTCTTTATAAGAGCAACAAACTTGAGAGTCTTTACAAGAACAAAGGCAACTTCCCTTGAGTGGCTCAGCCACTTGCTCTTGTTGAGAACATGAATCAATTTGCTCCCCAACCTTCCTACCAGTCAAAACACATTTGGAAATGCACATTTAAGTGGTACGAGTTTTACCACTTTCTTGTAAAAACAAGTGTACAATTGTTTCTAACATATCAACTCACAGTAAAACCAGAACCAGTTACACTTTTATTTTCAACTATTATGGGTAATAGAGGGGAACCCAACATGTGTACCAAAGGAGTCGTAATTTTTAGCTCTGGAAGGAAAATAAAATCCATGAAAAGTCTCAAATCAATTTTTATTAAGGTGTTACTCTGCCAATCTATTGCTTACTTCAGGTACCCAGTGTGTTTTCTTGGTTGCTTCTAGAGAGGATGACAGCACTGCCCCGCTGCAACACTCACCTGTCATTTTTACAGTTAGCATAACTGCACAACATGGGAAAAAGGAAGAGAACAACCTATCCTTTATGCTCACGGTATTTGTGATTCTAAACTGAATCACAGAAAGCAAAGTAGAAAATAGCTCTCTAAAGCAAATAGTGAAGCACAAAAACAGGTTGTTCTGCAGAGCTGTGAACCTACTGTTAGCAGAGGTCTTTTAGAAGAAGTCAGAAAAGCAATGATAAGGATTTGCTTAAATAGAGCTGAACCTGCACTGACACATGACAATGGAATAGCAAATGTTGTTAAGTCTCACTCTTCTATGATTCTTTTGGCACAACTGTGAAGAAAGTACAGGTTAATTTGTACCCTGTGGCATGTCTGCACAACTCTCAAGCATTCTAAAAGCCCATCCATCCATTTAGTTTTGCACTGAATTCAGGCATTTATTAAAGATGAGTAAGGACATGTTTTCAACAGAATTCGTAGCAAGGCTGAAAAGATCAGAACTCGATTCACTTTATAATTATTTTCTTACCAAAGTCATTACCTTGTATGTGATGATAATATCATGATTGACTTATTTTTGAGTTTACTACTGCGAGTCTTACTTATTCCTAATCTTCACTACCATTTGCTAAACCTGTCATTCACCATACTGAGAATGTGCCACTTCTCAGAGTCTTTAGATACATTGACACCATCAAATGCTGGGAAACACAGTAACAAGTAATGGATCCCACTCCTAATTAAACTTAGCGTCGTACCTCCTACTGAAAGAGTTATGAAGGAAATAGAATGATTAATTCGTTAATGTCTCTTTTTACTTCCTGATGTGTAAGCTTGAGTAGCAGAGATCCAAAAGGAAAACACATGGTCAGTTCAGATACAAAAAGAACCCCAAAAACCAAGAGGAACAAAC
Organism: Corvus cornix cornix; assembly: GCF_000738735.6. NCBI lineage: Eukaryota > Metazoa > Chordata > Aves > Passeriformes > Corvidae > Corvus > Corvus cornix. The sequence goes on from NC_047056.1 coordinate 19,338,846, forward strand.
ATTTACCCCGAAGTATAAATGCAATGCAAATTTACATTGATGCACTGAAAATTAATGCAATGTTGCAGGTAGTATGGGGAAGATGGACTAACAGTACTGCTTTGAGCCCAGCATCTCAGGCACAATTTGGATAAACCACAAAGCCACGTAGTGGGAGGTACAGAAAGAGAAATCTCATTTGAATTGCAGTGAAAAACAGCAAAACAAATCTACAAATTTACTCCATGAGAACAAGGCAGTAAGTACCTCTGAATGGAAGACAATGTCATCCTAATAAAGACAAAAGATACAAGATAGGATGAGTGACAATGAAAGGCTTAGAAGCCAAAAACATAAATGCCAAGATTGTAGGTGAAATAGTTTGCTCAACACTTTAACGATTCATTGTTGGATGTTTTTATCTTCACATATTTACAGAATCCTCTCTCTGGGATGTCAAAGCCAAGATATTTTCCCCCCCACTCCCATACCTTTCTCACACACACTGAGAGAGAAGGAAATGCTAATATTTACAAGAAGCATGGAGCTTTCATGTTGCTTCCACCATGGTTCAGTAGCTATGTAAGAAGTCTAGCAAAAAACAAAAACTGGTTGTGTGTCTCGTGTTATTGTTACAGTACAAGAGGTCGGGAATCATGCATGTGTTTTTTGGCATTTAGTCAAACCTACAGGACTGTTATGGAAAGTTTATTTTCACTGGCCGCGTACACAAGTGACTACAGGTGGCAGAGACCAACACGCTTGGATCAGCACTTCTGAGCTACACAAAAAGTGACCTGTGAAAGTAGAAAATTGGTGCTAAATTAAGAACAAAAAAAGAACAAAAAGACTGCCTTTCACTGACGTGCCGTTGACTACAGCGAGCTCTATCAAAATGCTCAGAAAACGAGAGAGCCATTTCTTTCAAGAGCTTCTGACATATTCTCGAATAAGATTGTTGAAATCTTTAACAATTTTCACCTAAGTGGAGTTTTTTTACAACGCAGTATCAATGTGGAAGCAGTTAAAAAAACTCAAAACAACAGAACAACCAACACAAGAAAACAAAAACCAAAACCACCACCACCTGAAAAACCAATTTAGCTTTAAATAGAAAAAGAAATTACTGTCCCACATTTTAAACTGTGGCTTGTTTGGCCAATTTAGCAATGAATTCAGGCATTTATAAAGAAGAAATACATCCTGTTTTTTAAGAAAGGATACTATCAAAGCTCCAAGTGTCAAAATTTGACTAAATTTATAACATTATTTTATCTCCAAAGTCAATAAAACCTACTTACAGCACTATTTGCAAGGAGTGCTTTAGCCAGGAAGACCAGTAAGAGTAACTCAACAAGAATATCTGGTAAAAAACTAAGTACCATTATCAAATTCTGGGGATGATATAATTATTTTTTTGAATAATTATGTACTGCTGTTAGTCTCCCTTCCTTCCTCCTCCAAGGTCAGGGGAAATAAAGCTTAATCAGAAGCCTACTTCCTTCAAAAGACTTGTGTTAAAAGGAAAGCAACTCATGAAACTGTCAGGAAGATAGGAAGGGGTAGATGAGCCATGTCACAAAATTAATATGGAAGCTTTAAAAATACGACTTCATTTACATCCAGTAAACTAAGCAATTTAATTCTTTAGCAGTAGATTCATAGAGCAGCTGTTAAAAGCAAGGCTGCACCAGAATTTTTCTTGATAAAGAAGAGAGGAGTGGCACCATACAACCTGGACTCCATCCTTGGCTTTAGCCCTGCTTTACCAGCAGCCACTTGTGGATTTCGGAGCTATTGAAGCAAACAATGCAGGCTATCATTTCTTTCAGAGAAAATGCTCTTACTGCCCCACCATCCTGAGCCTCGTGGAAAGACTGAATGGTTCAAGAAGGGGAATCATCCCCCAGAACACCAGGTGTTGGGCTTCTCATTTTCCATGTTTGAGAGCCCACTGCTGCTTCCCATCTCTTCCCACTCGCTCACCTTTGCACAGTGCTCCCTCAGATCTTGCCTTCTTATCCCACAGCTCTGAGCTGTCAGCAGCTGCCCACCTTCCTGCTTGCCTAACACCTCACTCGCCCTCATCCAGCAATATCTGACACTCACTCTCAGCCTGTAATTTCTACTCCTCTATCCCATATAAAACCATAACCTTCAATCTTGTTATGCTGTTCATAGTCATTTTGTTTTCTTTCCAGTCATTAAAACTCCCACTTACTACAAAATGGTCACTCAACTCAGTTCTCCTTAACCCTTTAAGGAGCATTTCATTCCCTGTAAGTACCTTCATGCAACTGCTCTGCTCTTTGGTTTCTGTGACCTTCCCGAAAAGGCCCCCACTGTTCTTCACAGACTCCCAAGTTCTCCATTTGCTTCTCTCAATTATTTTGTCTCTATTTTCCATAATAAGATATGTACCAGTATTCCCATTATGGATCTCCAACATGACTCAACATGCACTATGAATTCATAGCAAAATTTCACCATGGTTTCTCCTGCTATAAATGTCTTATTTTTCCCTTTACCTCACAAAGGCTGCCTCCTCCAACTCCATGGTACCAGCAGTCACAAATCCACTGACTACTTCCCACCTGTTACCTTAAGGCCCATCTTCCTGTACCAGATGGATATTCCTGACTTTTTCAAAGAGAAATCTAAAAAGATCTGACAGGACTTAGTTATCTGACATTCTAAGCAAGTAACCATACCTTCCATTATCTCCTGTACACCAATCTCCTAAACTCAGAAAAATTTCAGGCCACACATTTCTCCTTTTCCAGAGGACATTACAGTTTGATGCAGACATACTGACTTGGCCTCACATTTTCTTTTGATCAAAAAAACACAGAATGGCTTGAGTCAGAAGAAACTCTAAAGATTATTTGGTTCCAACCCCTGCCATTGGCAGGAAGTCCTTCCACTAGACCAGGTTCCTCAGGGCCCTGTCCAATCTGGCCTTGAACACTTCCAGGGATGGACATCCCCAACTTCTCTGGGCAATCTGTTCCAGTGTCTCAGCACCCTCAAAGTAAAGAATTTCTTTCTAATATCTAATCTAAAGCTATGCTCTTTCAGTCTAAAAGTTCCCCCTTGTCCTATAATTACACAGCTTTGTAAAAAGTCCCTCCCCAGCTTTCTTGTAGGCCCCTAGGTATTGGAAGGTGCTGTAAGATCTCCCCAGAGCCTTCTCTTCTCCAGGCTGAATACTATAAAGCTGCAGAGTACGTTTACAGAGAAGTCCTAATCTCCTGTAAGAAACAATGGCAGAAGATGGGCAACTATTTGCACAAATTCCTAAGACAATTAATGTCACCGTTATGCATAGAGACCTTACACGATCTCTAAGCTTCACTCTTCACTGCATCACGTACTGGTTAATGACCAAAACCAGCGCAGAAAGGCACAAAGTTCTTGTGGAAGAACACTTCATTTTGTACAGCCACAAGTGACACAATTTTCCACTACCAAGTTTCTTATGCATCCACATGAGTCCCCTTCTGTACTTTGGACGAAGTAACTCAGGGCTGCCTTATTTTGCTTTTTGCATAAACATTGGGCTGAACCATGAGGATGTATGATTATAGTCTCTGTCAGGTGGGGAAACAGAGCTCTCAAGAGTGAAAAAACAAGTACAGTTATTTCTGATTTATATGTGAGGAATGCAAACACACTGAGACGGGGACTTCCAAAGAATCTACAGGATGAAACACTCAGTGCATGCCAACTTCCTTACTCTGCTTATGACTTGGAAAACAACGTTCATACTTTGCAGTCTGACTATTTTTAATTTTGAAGGCTTCAGAGGAAAGGAAAAAAGCCTAGTAGCACACTGGATCTGCACACAGAACATCTCCCAGCCTGCTCAACAGCAAAGCACCTGCACTTCTCCAGCTGCTTCCAAGTCAGCAGGTATAACACAGGAAAGACAGATCAAAAAGACTCTGTTGACAGCCATCCAAAACAATGCACTCTGCAGCCAGGGCAATGAGCCAGGAAGGAAAAGCAAGCACAGGCCTTCACAGAGCAACATGGGGCTGGACCAAGAAAACACACCAGGCTGAATGGTAGTGGCTCAACTATGCAAGATTTTGACGGCGTGACTCAGGTGGACATAAATTTATAAGATCCCACCTTAAGAGTTTTTCCCCCAACCTGGAATAGTCTGTGGTCTAGAGATGGGACAGGGAGCCAAAGACTTGTGAATTCTCACTCCCTCCCTGCCATAGGCGATTTCATCATCCTCAACTCCTGCGCCTCAATATCCTGCTATCTATTTCACCGAAGTACTGTGAAAGTTACTGGAAATTTGTGGAAAGAGAAATAAAGATAGACTCATATAAACTATTACAGCTAATACTTCATTTGTTATCAAGTGTTAACCTTTAGTGCTATGTAACATGCACATTTTTCCTGCATGAATTAATTTAACCCAAAATGATTAGAGCAGTAAGGAAAAGTTCATGATTATTTATATGCTACCTCTCCATTCTCCAAAATGCACGTCATTTTTGGAAAGTGTACTTTTCCATCCTTGAAAAGGGCTTAAAGGCAATAGTAAAATTATGTACCTCTCAAAGTAAATCACTGACCACTCTATTTTAAATAATGATTACAAATGACTGTTGACAATAAAAACAGTTTTACATTTTGAGGATACTGCTTACAGTTAGCCACATTCCCCACCTGATATGGGTTTAAATAAGAATTTAATATTGTTGAGGACTGGCTATTGAAAAGGCTGTTCAGCAGTTTCAAGCCATGCTCATGAGCCTTCAGGATGGAGTAAATTCAAAGGAGATGATCTCTTAACCATTAAAAAAACATTAGAATAAACACATTATAAATAAATCTCTTACCTATGAGTATCCTATTCTTGGCAATGCCGTTCTTAACCTCATCGTTGATCAGCTCTGTAAGGCCCAAGCACATGGAATCGATGCTTTCAATGTGTTCAGGAACGTCATTACAGATCTTATACCTGTCAAACCACACATTGGAAAAGGCTCCTTTCATAGGTGTATATGGCCTGGAGTGGTGGAAGGAAAGAAAACAAATGATTAACCAAGCATAAGACCAAAAGCCTCAAGCATATGTAATAAATAAAAAAAAATTCAGTATATCTCCAGCAAAAGAGACCTCTTTGAGGTCTAACTCGTTTGACATCCGGTCACATTGCATTTCCTTGCACTCAAGTCATGGTCCTTCAAGAATGAAGCCAACATTTGGAAGCTACGTAAAATGCAATTTTCAGCCAGTTCAATGTTAATGTTGGTTAGGTCAGCTAAACATTTTAAATCTTAAGCCTGTCAAGAGGTTCTTAATCCTAAACAAAGCTAGGGTTGAAATCCACACTGGAATATGACAAACTGAAGTAACTTCTAAACCAGACAGCTTTGCAGGGGCTAACTTTATGGAATTCAATTGTCTAATTCTTGACAAAATTGACAGGGGATGGGTATTATGAACCTCTAGGTATTAAAAAAGCCTGGCAATTTCTCTTTTTGTCAAATAAATACAGCAATCCTCATCTTAATGGGGCAAGTATCTCATAAAAATAACTGAAAGAAATGCCATGTGCTTACTGGACTGGTGCACAAACAAGAGACATGATACTACCCACCATAACACCACATTGTCAGAATATTATTTTAAGTGCTTCAACAGGCTGCCCAAACCTTAGATAATCAAGAAACCTTCAATTCAAAGAAGCTTTTTCTTTGTTTTTAAATAAAGATGATTAATAGCGGCCTGAAAATCCCAAGAAAGGTGATCTAATTGCCTTGCAATGGCTCTACAATATATTACAAAACATACTGCTATGAGATCAATCATCTCAAACAAAGCCCCTTGAAACCCTTACTTGCTTTGTTCAACCAGAGGAAATTCTTCATTTTTACTTAAGCTTAGATCAGATTACAATCATCATCCACAAAAGGACAGCTTTTGATACATTTCTGGATGAGAACACACTGAAAATGCTAAAGTTGACTTCTGTGCTGTCTCTGAAATTTTTTCAATACTAGGATTAAACAAAACCACAACTAACCTAAAATGAGAAAGCCACTAATTCAGTTATTCTTAATGAAGGAACAAGTTCTGCCTTTATTAACAAGGCTTCACATATGTAAACAGCTATTTCTAAACCAGTACTGCCACTGGGACAAGTGTTCAAGATTATACTATTTGCACTGTTCAGTCATAAAAGTAAAAAATGAGAGAACAAAGGTTTTTTTCTGCCTGTTGTCATGAACACGAAAAAAAAGTCCATGATTTAAAGGTAAGGAAAATATACAGAAAGAGGCAACAAACAGCAACAGATAGGTACAAACAGACACACTACAGGTTCATCTTTTTCATCAAAGCTTCAGGGTACCTCAAATGTACTGTGATTGAAAGTGCCATACAGTATGTGGTCAAGTGCCTTAGGTAACCCCTCATTTCCTTAATTCAAAACTAACTTGTTATTTCCAAATTACAAATTATTTCCTTAATACAAACGGTAGACTTAAGCACCAGAATTTTAAAAATAGACCTACTTTCTTTTCAAGGTAGCCTTTACTTGTCTATAAACAGTTAACTCCTAAATTGAAGGAAATTCAGTGGAAATATCTTGTATACCCAGCAACATAAAGCTACGTTTTAAAAACATTATTAAAATGCATTTGCCTTTTTTATTGTCTTCTCTTTAGAATCCTATCTCCAGGATTCTTCCCAAATGAATTTATCAACACCTAGTAAGAAATAAGATTACAAATATCTAATTCACAGAAGTCAATTTCTAAGAAGAGATATTCCAGTCAAACCTATCAAGAGCAGAATCAGTGGAGTTTCTGGAAGTCACTTGGACAATGTGATGTACAATGGACTAAATGCCTGGGCAAACAGCATTTAATCCATGATTTTAGCTTCTCTCAAACACTTTTACCTCAATCCTGGTTAAAATGCGTAGCAGACAGAGTGCTTTATTTTCTAGTAAAGTCAGAGTACCTAATACTTGTGTAAGAAAAGATGTGAAAGGTTTTAGTATTTGTCATGGTTTAGCATAGTTTGGTTGAACCCACTACAGTATTATTATAGCAGGTTGACCCAGGATTTATATGGAACAAAGATACATACATATATTGCATTACAGCAATTTACTGTTATATTACATAAATATTAAAACAGGTTTCCCCACAACTAAATGACAAGATCATACCATTTATGAACAGGTCAAAATTCATCATGAGATTATAATACTTGATCAGATGTTGACACTCAGGATTTCTACTTGCTGTCTTTGCAAATTCTTCAGTAAGACAGATGAAAGACCAATGTCTTTTAAGCCCACAGGCAAAGACCCCCAGGCAAACAGACAAGTGGCTTTCAGCTGCCTCAAAAACATCCTTGCAAACACTCTTGATTTCTCAGAAATGCATTAAAAATAACCTTTACATAAAGCTGAGAAGTAAGATTCTTTTAATGGTTCACCCAACTGGCACATCTGTTTTAGTCATTCACCTTTTTCCTTAAATAATCCCTTTATTAGCTGGCACACTACAACTCAGACATTACCACGGTAAACAAATATGTTTGGCATGGAACCATCTGTGCAGCTCCAAGAATACAGCACCAAATTTTTTCATACAATTAAACCACACACACAAAAAAAATCCCTATGTTAAACTGACATGAGAAGCTGGACTGAAATATGCAAAAGCAAAAAAAAAATATAGAGCAGAGTGGAAACTCCATCCAACAAGATCAACATGGTTAGTTAAGGACGAAGTCAGACCAAATAATCAGCTTTAAATTTGGGGGTTTTTTGTTTTGTTAGGTTTAATCAAAATTCATGCCATTAGTCCACCTGTGCCTCACTTTCCTTCTTCTCTTTTAAAAACGATACTAGAAATAAAGCTCTGTGTCTCTAATACTGTGTGCTGTTGAAACTGGGAATGAAAATATATAGTCCCTCAAGATGTGTGGGCATTTTTTCTTACTGGGTTTTAAAGGGTGTGAGTGCTTATGTTTCGCTTGTTCTGGAGCACATAAAAGATTCAAATCCATATAAGAAAACAAGAATCAAGAACCCTCTCTCTGGGTATATTCAGCTTCCAAACTTCTATGTATTTTTAAGAGACAGTTGAAAGTAAGTTCAATTTGTATGAATTTCTCTCTTAAAATTTAAAAGTCAGAAGAGACAGCAAAGGAGACTTGGCTAATATCAAACATCATTTAAGAAACTGCAGGCATTAGGAGGATTAGAATCTTTAAAATGCTTCCCAACATCCCCAAATCACTCTAAATGATGTTTTCTGATTACTTTATAGCTCCTATTTGTAAAGGTGTCATTGTAGATCAACATACTTCTTGCATTAGAGTGCAGTCTCAAGATCCTACACAATACTTCCACTGTCTTAAAACGAAAATATGTCCTGTAATATCTTTGTAAGTAGTTATCATCATTTTAATCTCAAAAAGAAGTAATTTTCACCGTTGATTTCACTGTGAAGTTTCAAAGCAATACACCTCATTCCAGATTTTAAAAACTCAAGATAGATTAGCTTCTGCTAACCTGAGTTCTGTAGTAATGAAGAAAACATGATGAAAGTAGGTAGCAGCAACACCATCTATTTCCACCTTTCTGAAGCATGAATATATCCTCTAGACCTTCTTAATCATGTTTAGAATTGTGCCAGCTAGTCTGAAATTATCGTAACAGAAGTGGAGAGCAACCAAATGATGCTACACAAGGTTCAAATTCTGATCTCAAACTATGGCAAATCCCATCTCCAAAATGATGATATTAGCATAGTGATTCACATAAAACTACAGGTGGTTTTGTTCATTACCCAATAAATCACTGTCCCTATCCAACATTTTAAGTTAGAGGACAAGCCAGCAGTTATAGCTGCATTAAATAAGAGTAGAAGACAGCACATTGATAAATGGCAAATATTCTTCCCCCAGCTCTTTCTCCTGATGCACAATTGTATCACTGCTCAGCACTACGATCACCCTGCATTACATAAACCCAGACCACTGGTGCTGGCTCCAGGCTTCCAGACAGAACTTCCCGAAATGTCAGACAGAACTGGAAATTTATAGTGAAGCTGGGCTTCAAGATTGAAATAAAGACAAAGGAAGATCAAAATTTACAGAAATCCTCAATTTTTCTTGCTTCTCAAGCCCATCTCCTCTCAGTTAGGAGACAGGGACTCTCAAACTGTACTGCTGTCTTTTGGAAGACTGTGCACCCCTCTGAGAAAATCTACAGGGCACACTACCACAGTAGGTCTACATTGCTCTGATGAGACTCCACCTGGAGAACTATATCCAGTTCTGGAATCCTCAGAACAGGAAAGACATGGACCTGTTGGAGCAGGTCCACAGGAGGGCGACAAAAATGATCAGAACACCTCTCCCACAAAGAAAGGCTGAGAGAGTTGGGTTTGTTCAGCCTGGAGGAGACAAGGCTTCAGGGAGACCTTACTGCAGCCTTCCAGTACTTAAAGGGGCCTATAAGAAAGATGGGAACAAACATTTTAGTGGGATCTGTTGCAACAGGACAAAGAGGAATGTTTCAACTTAAAATGGGTACATTTAGACAAGATATAAGGAAGGCATATTTTACAACAAGGGTGCTGAAACAGCAGCACAAGGTTGCACAGAGGTGGTAGATGCCGCATACCTGGAAACATTTAAGGTCAGGCTGGATGGGATTCCAAGCAACACGATCTAGTTGAAGATCCTGCTCATTGTTGAGGGGCTTAAACTAGATGGTCTTCAAAGGTCCCTTCCAATCCAAAATATTGAGTGGTTCTAGAAGCAAGTCTTGACTCTCTTAAAGCTAATGGCTGGTTTTTTGAATGAAAGCAAGTGACTCCCTAATCCCAAATTCTCTCATATCATAAAGTCACTGCTGAATTTCAGTACTACATTTTAATAGAAAATTTAGGTCAAAATTCTGCTTTTTAATTCCCCCTGTCTCTTGAGGCAGAAAGCAAATTTTAAAAGAAATGGGGAGGAAAGCAGAGAATCCAGCTAGTCAAATACGTAGTATAAATTGGAAACTCTAGTCCAAGGTACATCTTATGTTAAAACTGAGGGTGAACATATCTTAACAATGAAGCTTTGTGGTATGGTAACAGAGCATGTGATGTGTCCAAAGTTCAAACAGCTTTAACTTAGAACTACACTTAAAAAAAAAAAAAAAAATTGTAAAAGGAAGGCAAGAGTCATCTCCGTAAGGAGCAATTTTGGCTGTTCTCCAGAAAAGGCTATGCCCTGTTCACTCAAACACATGCAAATGCTTTTGATAGAGCTGTTCTGGATGCACATTGTCTGAAATGAGAGCTGACTGAGCCGGTACAGAATGGTTACCTGAAGAAATACTATGCTGACAGCTTTTGTTACTTGAGACAAATCTTATTCATTCAAGACAAAGGGAGCTGCAATAGAATCTGGCATAAAACTCAGTGGGAGAAATTAAGTTTGTTTCTGTTTCTTTGCTTCTGTTGGTTTGCTGGGTTGGTTTTGTTGTTTGGGGGGGGTTTTTTTGGAGACGGTAGAGTAAATTGCGGGGATTGGTACTAATCAGAGAACAGCAATAATTTTATGGTTGAAAAGACCATAAAAGACCTTTAATACACATTGCCAGCTCCTCAGCAACCAACTAATAGTGGCTGCTTTATACATTCACTGAAAGGAAGTAGCAAGAGGCAAACCAGGGTCCAATCTGCATCAGTTCTCCATTATGGGGTCTGAAAGGCACTCTGGGATTCAAAGTGGCATCTTTCACAAGCTGGTGGCAAACACTTAGGATGGATGAATGATACTAGCTAAGAACAGAAACCCTTGAAAAGGCTGGAAAGCAAGAGTACAGAATGGCACATAACTTAGAAATCCACAACAGCTTCCTGGAAGGGTGATATAAAAACCACTTCTCCAACTCTTCTGTACTGGAAAAGGGTTGAGAGAAGAAAAACAAGAGGCAGGATGCTTAGGAGCACAATGTAGTAAAAGGGATTAGAAATCCAAGATCATTTCCATGATATTTTAATTTGTTTTCCCCAAGCGTGACTACAGTTATCTCTGACAAGTGTTTACTGCATTCCACGTGCTATTTAGCATCTGATGTATTAGATATATGCATATCCGTAAAGTTTTCCTCACCTAATTCCAAAAAGGAAAATACAGAGTTTATCCAAGCATGCTTCAAGCATTATTATGCAGAACATGTTGAATTTCTACTTAAAGGAGATGAAAGAACCACCCCATGACACCAACCCAAACCTTTTCCATTTCTCCCTCAAGCTCCCACCTTTAAAAAAGACTCCTTTGTGTTAAATTTATGAATGAGGTTAGGGCTTACAAAAGTCAAGGATTAATAACATTTGCTTGAGCCAAAAACAGTACGATAGGCAGTGTGCACGCTCCCCTCCAATCCATCTCAAGTCCGAGCTGCAGTACCCCTGCTGCTTTTCCAATCCGAGGCCTCTCACAGGCAGAGGCTGCCAGTGGAGCTGAGTGGTGCCAAACTGTCTGGTGGTTTTGTGATAGAGCCAGATGGGGACTATGGTAAGATGAAGCTCATTTCCACCCACGAGCTGAGCAAAGATGTGAATTTAGGTGAAAAGATGGAGTACTGGGCCTTTTAGTCCTTACCAGCCACATAAAGATAATGGAAATTAGAATAAATTGGGAAAAAAACTCCAACCAGACAACAAGTTCTGCACAGAGACTTAAGTACCACAGAAAAGTTTGTTGAGTGAATGTCAAAAAGATCCACAAAATAGCCAAAGTAGTATTTACAGTTGATTTTCTGACTTGCGAAAGAGAAGGACTGTCAGAATGGAATGCAAGACAACGCAAGGAATCTTTGGCCCAGATTTTTTCAGGGAATTATAGAAGGCAAGGTATATGTATTAAAACAAGCAGAGCCTAAATGGTTTTAAATTTACCACGTTAGCTCCTGCAATGCCAATTTAAACTATCACTTTATATTAAAAAAAAAAAAGGTTAAATTGGGTGGTATTCAGTTCTGATTTAGAAACTCAATAGAAACCTAATGTTTAAGTCACAGTTGTAGCAGCTGAAACAGTATTTAAAGTTGTAGCCATCCTGACCCAAATAAAAAGGGAAAAAGGAAACACTTTCCTTTAAAACTATTAGTGTAGACGTGGCTTTAGGGATTGCATCAGCTACTAGGGCTCCAGTTTGAGCTTGTTTTTTTTAAAGATATATATTAGCATTACAATTGAGAGAAAATAGAATTCTCTTGTGTTTAACAAGTTTAATCTATGTGCAGAAGCACTAATTTTGAAAGAATGCTGGATACAATTAAAACAAGTTCTTGACTCATTTTTAAGTCTCCCAGTAGGCTACATTACCGGGAAAAAAACAAAACCTCCAAGCAATGTGTAAAACTTTTAATTTGTAAAGCAAAATTTGCATACCCCAGGTACATGCATTTAATTTCCAAACATATTCCAAATTCAGGTGTCACTACTCTCACTACATCACACCGAGCCTTCAAATCCACGTATTTTTTCCATTTTTATCTAAGCATGCTTTTTACCACATGCATTTTACTTAGTATTTTTGCAAGTTTTTCTTTTTTAACTGTAAATTTCACTATCTATATTATGTTATTTTTGGTCAGGAAACAACCAAATATGAGACTCACTGCACTTTCCAATGTAATGGGGGATAAGTGAGACAAAATATTGCAAATACTGCCTGTCCAGGGTACATCAGGTGATCACTCTCTGTACAAACCCTGAATATTATAAAAATTATTAAAGAAAATATTTTTTTAAAAAAAGAAGTTTGATTTTTTTCTAGAGACCTATAGAGAAGAGTAAAAAACAGTTTCATAAAATGTAGTTCAGTAACATTCCTTTGCTTTTACCCATAATTGTCTCTAGGGTTTGCGGAAATCAATGCTAGTGTAGACAAAGAACATATTTCTGAGTTCTTCCCAATTATATGCTGGACTGGTTTTCCAAAATAATTTTCAAATACATTGACTCTTGAATCAAAACATGTCTGAACCTCTGATGCTGTGCAAATTAAAAATGTGCGTGTTTCAGCACCTGGGATAAGAGCTAAACAAAACATAAATATAACCCAAACCCATCCTCTACCAAAAAAACCCCCAAAAACAATGTTGTGTTGAAAAATGTGAATTCCACTGCTTTTAAAAATTCGGTTCAACAGAGGTGAAGAATGTATAAGACCATCTCTATGGATCTATCAGCAGAATAACATCCATCAAAAATATGAGGAGGTATTCCTGACCTGCAGTTTATCCTGCCAAAGCCCCCAGCTTTGCAGTTAGATCATCAAACCTGCTTTTACTGGCATAACTACTTTGACAGAGAACATTCAATGTGCATGTGCAAAGTTCTCCTGGAAAAGACAGGAGCTTAGAGTATGAAGTACATCCACATTAACAGGATTTTGCCAGAAGAGCACATTAGCCAACCCTAGGAGGGTGTTGCCAAGCTTCAAGCTTTTCTTTGATTTCATCATCAGCACAAGAACCTGCAGTCAAGTTTTGCACTGACAGTGCAGTGGCAGGTTAGAGACCCACAGAGGCTCTCTCTCAGCAGCCTGACTTTCAGCCAGCACATTACTCAGCCTCTATGTGAGCAAAGAACCTGGTTTCAGAATCTTTCCAGCAGATCTGCGTGCCCATAACCACCCAGCTATAGGTCTCATGAGCAAGGATGCTGAATTCCTCCCCTGGTGCCAGAAACATTTTGAATTCTTATCAAAAGATATACGCGCATATATATATATATATATATATATACACACGTGTGTATATATATATATACACACATACATAAAACCAACATATATACTCAAGTTTAATTACTTTAATGTCTGCCATTCAAGTTTGGAAGTTCTAGGCCTTGCTTTTGTTTTCTGTGAAAGAAAGGAAGGCAACTGTTACAAAACCATTTCAAAAAAGCATAGTGTGGATTGTTCTTGAATACCAAAACAATATGAAATAGGTCTGTAAATGCTTTGTAATTGTGGTTTCACAAATGACACGTATCATCACCACTTCAGCATTGCTGCAAACAGTGGCAAACACTGCTGTACTTAGGAGCATCTGTTTTATTTTACTGTGTCAGCTAGGGCTGTTTATCAGCAACAGAAGGCTGTACACAAGAGTACTTCTCCAGTCAAAACCAAACAGTGTTTTACATTCTTTGAATACATAACTTTTCTGTTTTGCTAAAAGCCACTTCTGAATCAACTCATGCATGGCCCTACCTGCTCTAGAAAAGAACAAGAGTAATCTCAACTTAAAAAAGAAAAAAAAGAGAGAGAAATAAACTGTTTATTCACATCTTTTAATTACAACAGTATCTTTCTTCCCATCTGTTTACCAAAGTACTGAAATGCGAAGTCTTAAGATAAAAACAAATTCCTTCATTTGAGTCAGGAGACCTTGCTCATTAATTATTCATACATAGTTTACATCTGTAGTTACCCAAAGAAACCAGAACAAGTGAGAAAAGGACTGGACCTCAGAAGTGCAGTGGGGTGGAAAAGTGAAGCACTGGCCCAGCAGATGTGGTCTGAGGCGCTCTGGCTGCATATAGCATAGGGAAAAAAAACATTTCCCAGGGGAGCAACTCCTCCTGCATTTCCCCAGTATCTGGTGTGTTGGTAGGGAAGCAGTGGAGCTCATCAGCATGTGTGATGTGCCACTGGTAACTCTAGCATCACTTCAGCCTGTCATCAGTGAAGCAATGAGCACATTATTTACAGAAAATGGTATTCACTCCCTGCTAACCCAGAACACACAGCTTCAAAGGCTTCCACTCACGGGCTTGATTTTTCTGTAACACAGTGAGTACATTCACACTGCAATCTCTCAGTTGCTTTTCCTGCCTAAGTAGACCATAAAAAATACATGGTCAAGGAAAAGGTTGGGGTTTTTTTCATGTATTAGTGAGTGCTAGACAAAATCTGCTATTATACTTGTTTATACCTTCCAAGAATTTTTTTTCTGACTTTGAAACCTCTGTACCTCAAAAGTCTGTGTCACAATTTCCTTTTCCGTTCAGCATTCATCCACACTTATGCACAAATTCAGAAAGAAACTCAACCCGCTTACATTTCAAGGAAACATTTTCCTAACTTAGAGCCACAGACACCTTAAAAAAAAATGGTATTAAGAAAAATTAAACACCTCTGAAAATTAGTATTTAATATATGTTACATACATAATATATATAATTATATATTATATATTAAATATTATCTTTGGATACATTACTATGGGGGTAGGTGTCCAACTTTTAGCCTCTAGATTTGACTTCACAAACTTTCAAAATCCTACAGGAAAAATTTTTTGTCTGTATTTCCATCTACTACTGAACACAGCATCATTTAATAACAAGACTTCAGCTTACAGCAAATGTTGAACTCAATTCTCTTTGAAATAGTTGGGCCAGGATTCAAACAAGAAGTAATGTGCATTTTTGAATTCCCAGCCCTTTTTCCAGGAGCTGAGGATCTTTGACATCCTACTTGCCAAAAAGACTGACCGCCTTCAGGACTGAAACCTGGCATTAAATACAACACAATATTTTAATGGTTAATATATGGGAGTTATTCCAGGTAGGACTGTGATCTGGATCATGGCTCTATAATGCCCTACAACACACATTGCAGTGTCATCTTCTATTTATATGAAGGAGATGGATAGCTACTATGAGGACAATACCCAAATTTCAACTAGAGGCTATGACTTCTGTGAACCATTTAGAGTCTTAACCACTCAAAAACACAGCTCCTGGACAACAATGCATGGTTGAGCTTCAGTTTTGTCAAAAAGCATGTACATGAGAGAGAAGAAGAAATTGTTACAACAGTCTGTACCAATATTCACAGCCTATTTTACAGTTTTGGAACACAGGAATTTAACCCTACAGTTACAATCTATTAAATGATACCTGGCAGGAGCCGTTGGGTAAATTACTTTTATATGTTGGAATGCCATGTCTTGATTCAAAATTTGTTTTATCCATGCTCTTGCTCCTTGGCCAGTATCACCTGTGTCACACAGAAGAGTACAAAAAGAATTATTCTGTGCATTTAGCAAGAAAATTATGTAATAATATAATATATAATTATATCATTATTATAAATGATATATTATGTCAAATATACTTCAGATTGACTTAAATTATTAAGTTAATACACTAAAATGCTAAAAAAGAACTTTCTAGAACAACTTCAGTCCCCTTTCCAATGGACTCAAAACTTCCTAGAAAAAGACTGCTTAAGAGGTCTCACAACATAAGCTTAATCAATACTTCACTACATTCAATGACTTAAGTATCTCCCAAGCAGACACAAGGCTTTATCTCTTACTTGCCGTTTACCTTATTTGCTGATAACTGATAAACAAAAAATCTCGATAAACATCTTGAAAGGTGAGATAAAATAACTGTTGCTCCCCTTAGAAAAGATAATTACTTTTACTAGAGAATTTTATGTTAACCCACTTCAGAACCCAGTAAAAAAGATCTTCACATTTAATTATGCTAATATTGCACATAGGCTTTAAGGGAAAAACACAATTTGTAAAGAGATAGGTTCAGTCTAAATATCTAGCAGACTCTTAAAGAAACCTTAGTCACACAGTTCTGCTTGGAAACTAGTTGAGATCCACTCCCAATCTGGTTTTCTTCTAGTTTTACCAACTCAGCCTACAGCCAAAACCCCTGCAGACTGAAGTGCTATGAACAGGATGAACTCTTCTGCAGATAGCACATGCTCCTTTTACACAGATACACATATATACACCAGTTTCTCCAGCTTGTGTTTGCACCACTGGTATCTTCAGCCATAACTTCACTGCCACCCCTCTGAAGAGCAGGCACACACAAGTCCTCAGTATCATACAATACTTCAATCTTGAGGAATCCAGTCCATCAAGGAATATAGTTTACAGTAGGAAGGATGTTCAACCTAAAAAATTTAGTGGGGGCTCAGCAAACTGGAATTTCACTACTGCCACTCATGCCATAGGACTTTAGTCTTGCTTGAAGTTGAGGTTCCCACATATTATCAATTCAAATTGCTAATATTCTCTATTCTCTATTCAGTTCAAGTTGTTTTGTTTGACTTCAGAACTCACCCCATTTTTTTCAATAAAATGGCCAAACCAAAAGAAAAAAATATCACTGTCCTTAGCCAGGCTTACTGCCACATTACATGGACTCATCTGAACACTGTCACATGAATATACCAATTCATTGTTAAAATTATTGTAATTCCCCAATGGAGAGAAGCTGCTCTTACTTTAGGACTCTAGCAAAATTTAGTGGCTTTTATTTATACACACATTAATGTATCTTCAAATTTAAAACAGAAGGCAAGAAGGATTCAAATCCTGCAATTTTTTCCCTGTTAAGCACAACTAGCATAACTAGAACTAACTGTTCTCTGACCTGAACACTCCACGTGACAAATAAAAAACAGGGTTGCAAAACTGACACAAACCTTACCCTGTGCTAAGTTAAACAGTAAAATCAAAGTTACCTCCTTAACTGGATGCTTCAGAACACACTCCCACAAGCACTTTGCTGATGCAAGCAGCATGGTCAGAAGCCCAAACACACCTCTGATTCTTCACAGACACTCTTGACTTACCAAGGGTTTCCTCAAGGCTGTTGTCACCTCACTTATAAACAATGTATCTTAGAGGGGCTCAAACTAACATTTTTCTCCTTATAGAGTCCTTTTTTTTCAGTTAAAAAGCCAAGGCTTAGGCCTTGCAAATACATGCACAGAATGAACCCTCAGGTAAGTCAACCAGCTATATGAATGATTATAGAATTGGGACTTAGGTCTTTACAAACTCCTTAATGATGCAGGACAAATCATTATTCTACTATTTATATCCACCTCTTAAACTTCACAAAGGTCTGCAGAAACATTTACCGTCATTGAACACAACTTGTCCATGAAAAGGTCACAGAAAACTCAGTAAGAGAAAATTTAACTATGCCCTTCCATGTGTCAAGAACTGTCATGGTCCAAATGCTACTCAAACATGCAAGTGCTTGTATGCTCAGATAATGTAGTTTGACTTCCTAAGAACAGAACTTGAAGGAGAGGGAGAAAGAGAGGAGACTGTGACATCAAACAAAAACCAACAAACCTCCTGAAATATTAAGTCTTTCAGGCTCTTCTGAAATTTTAGCATTGTATGTTCTTCTGAACACTACAAAAGCAAGCAAATGATGGGTGACTCTGCTTTGAGTCAGTTTACAAACTGCAAAAGACTGATGGCAGCTATATTATCCTTTTCTCCCTCCTCAAGTAAAATATGAATTTCTTTCCTTTCAAATATAGCTTGAATTTCCAAGTTTTCTTTCTGTGCAAAGTTTAAATTTAACAACATGTAACATGCAGATTGGATATTAGGAAAACTTTATTCACCGAAAAGGCTTTCAAGCACTGGAACAGGCTGCCCAGGAAAGTCACTGAGTCACCATCCCTGGAGGTATTTAAAAGATGTGTAGATGTGGCACTTAAGGACATGGTTTAGTGGTGGACTTGGCAGCGTTTGGTTAATGGTTGGACTCGATGTTCTAAAAGGTCTTTTCCAGCCTATGATTCTGTGCTTGTTACAACATGCAAAGTTGTAATCCTCAGCCTAAAAAGCTATTACATACTTGCTATGCCCATCTTCCTTGCCAAGCTACCAAATGGCACCTCTACCTCAATCTGATGTAGAGTACATCAGGATTTTTCTAATATTTTTCTATACCATTTTGCACTTACATTCTGCACTCATTATAGTTTGTCTAGAGCAAGCATTACGAACAAAATGGATTCATGCCATTTGACTGCCACTTTCCATCACAAGTGCTGTACAAAGGTTTACAACTCAGGTTTACAGGCCAGCCCACAGCAACAGCACTGTGGCTACTTCTGTTTTAAATTCGATTCTGTGGAACTCTTAGAAACCAAATAAAACCACCCCATTACAAACATTATGAACAAAATCATATAAAAAAAAAAGAAAAATTGTAGAGTACTTTAACCACATGCGGAATCAACCTCTAACCATAATCCTCCCTTACTCCTCCAACATTAGAGAATATTATTTCCTCAAGCATTAAAAAATTAGCATTATCAAGAGAGCTGAACACATAAACTCTTTCATTTTCATTATTTTACTCACAGAATTTTTAAAAAGCAAAATTAAACTAGATGATAAAAATGAAACTATTAAGGACACATCTTTGTTAAACTCAACAGAATCATCAGCTAAAAGCAAAAGTAAGCAAAACACAGGGAAAGTGTTGAGCATATTGCCATATGCACATGGGCAGCTCAATAGTATTGATTTGCAAGGCCTTGATCTAATAAAGACCTAAGATTACTGGGGTTTTTCTTTTCTTTTTATTGTCATGTGGACTTTAGTGTTGTTATTTAGCTCGTTAGAAATAACGTTTAAGGAAAAAAACCAACAAAACACACGCTCCCTTCCAGTCACTGATGTAGGTAAGTCTCCCCTGCAGAGAGTGGCCATGAAGCCAGCCCAGACAGGGACAGGGCTCTTTTTAACAGTCAGAGGTCTGTCAAGCCACACTGGCTTTTAAAAGGTGACAGTACTCTCATGCCAATCCTAAAACAGCAAGAGCCACTTTAATTGTGAAAATCATCCTTTGCATGTGGCTACCCTCTGAGAAGGGCAATTTAGGGCGTAACAGGACTCGGGGAAACGGTATGAAGTGTAAAGTCGGGTATTAGGAGAAGGTTGTTCACCCAGAGGGTGGTTGGGCACTGAACAGGCTCCCCAGGGCAGTGGTCACAGCACCAAGCCTGACAAAAGTTCAAGAATGTTTGGACAATGCTCTTAGGCACACGGTGTGACTGCCGGGGTGTCCTGTGCAGGGCCAGGAGTCGGACTGTGATGATCCTGATGTGTCCCTTCCAACTGAGCATGTTCTGTGATCTCCCGCAACGCGGTGTTCTCACGGAAGCCGGGCTGCTGTGAGCCGGCGCCGCCCCTGCGGGACCTTCTCCGGGCACCCGCACACGGCTCTGCCGCCCACCGCCAGCTCCTCCTTCCCGGCCTGAGGAGGGCACGGCCGCGGGTCACCTCAAAGCCTTCCCCAGGCCTGGCGGCTGCCGCGGCCACCCCGCCCCGCCGCCCTCTCCCGCAGCACCGGCGGGCCGACCCTGCCCGCTCCCCGGAGCGCCCCGTCCCCACGGGCAGCGGGGAGAAAAGGGAGGGAAAGCAGGCACCTGAGCCGTGCAGGAAGATGAGGGAGGCGGTGTGCCTGCCCGCGGGGGACACCACGCTCCGCTGCAGCGCTGTGGGCGCCGCCATACCCAGCACTCTCTTCTTCCTCCTCCTCCTCCTCCTCCTCCTCCTCCTCCTCCTCCAGGCCGGCCCTGCCGGTTCCGGGGCTGCCGACGGCTTGTCTCCGCCCCCCGCGCCTCTGCTGAGGCACCCCCAGCTCTCCTGGCACCGAGCTAAGAAAGCTCGGTTAGCAGAGCTTGTTTACGGGCAGCGCGGACTCCCTGCAGACGCCGTATTTAGCAGTGCCCTGTGCGGGGCCGAGCCGCCCCTTTGGTGTTGTCAGACGTGTGCGGGGAGGCGTCGGGCTGCAGCTCACCGCGAGCAGCGCTGCGAGGGCAGGGCCCGGCTGCGGGTGGCACTGGTAGCTCCTTCGGGGCGCTTCAGAAAATGAAGGGCCTGCAAGGAGCACCGTGAAGAAGGTCCCGCAGACATTTGAGAGCTTGTCCGGCCTTAATCCATGTCTAAGCACGACTATTCTGATGCTCTTGCTAGTTTCAACTGAACTGCCATAAGGGGATAAGGAGTAGGAGCTTACTTTTGCACTTTTAGGTAACTTATACACGTTCAAGGTTTTTTTTTTTTTTTTTTTTTTTTTTTTTTTCCCCTTCCTCTAGTGCCGTGCAGATTAGCCAGCTGCCTTAGCGCTTTGAGGTCTGCGACAGTGGGACGAGGATGGCCGGCCATAAAGTGCGCTGTTGCCATTTCACTGGCCAGGTGCAGTGCGGCCCGGGGCAGTTCATCACAACTCGTTCTGGCAAGCCCTAGGGGCGCACCTGTTAGTTCTTAAAAATGTAATGAAACCCTAGCCTCTTGAGGTAGCGCGTTATTACCTTCAGAATGGCCTGTGGGTTAAGTAGTTGAAACATCAGTGTGTGTGTGTAGTATGAGGAGCATGCTGTGCTTGTATTGCTGTTCGAATTACTGTCCTGACTACTCTATTCCTATTTATTTAGGCCGTGAAATCTTAGGGCACTGGTTAAATGTAGACTAACAAACAGCATGTTGTTTTGCCCCTTTAGTATGCAGCTGTATTTTTAATGTATCTGAAAGCGTTCTGCAATGAGTCCAAGAAGTAAGGAGAAGGAAAAAAATCTGATAGTTGGGGAAATGAATAAATTGCATGGCAGGAAGGGATGAAAGGTATATCTAAATTTGCTATACTGTCGGTTGCCCAGCTGAAGAATACAAAATCTCAGCAATGTAGTGCCAAAATGAAAAAGTCAGTATTGATGGTGTTTAGTAGCTAAGACACACCTTTCTTTTCCTGTCACTTTCAGTATACAAAAACAATTGTGGTATTTGAGCCATTAAGGCTCTTTTTTTTTTTTATTAGCTTGGAAGGAAAATGTACTTGTTAGTATTATAGGACACAATTTCTCATTAATTATGCTTATTTGCAATATTTTAATTTATCTTGCCATCTTTCATGAGCAGTATCATTTTTTGAGGGTTATTATACGTGAAGAGTTACTAAACAAAGGTGCATCAGTGGTGGGCGGCTTTGGACAAACTCTTCTGCACAGTTATGGCAACAAATCACAACCAATTTTTTTTAAAGCTTATGAATTGTCATTCTCTGCCTCTGAGTTACAAGGTTGGAGGTACAAGATTTCTTTGTGCCAACAAATAAAGCTTGATGCCAGGAACAAAACGAAGAATAAAATATTACACCGTGCAAAAATAGTACTCAAGGTTTGGAGGATTTTGTGTGTTGTTTTTTTGGTTTTTTTTTAAAAGAGAAACAGTCAAGGCATAAGATTTATCCTTTTTTTTCTGTCAGGAAACAAACAAAGAGCTAACTTTATCTTCCCCTGAACAGAGAGGACTACAGGGCTGGCTTCAGGGGAAAGACTAATATTTTTTTTAAAAAGGGACAAAATAGACAGCTACATAGAAACTTGTGAGAGAATAGGAGCTCTGAACAAATATAAATTGAAAAGTGCTGTGTTACAATTTGAATGACAACAAATTTACTGTAATAACTTCTATTTATACCCAAGGAAAATGTTTCTTGGGCTGTTTTTGAGGTATATTAATTATCTTGAATATTAATTATATTAAATGACATTTATTGATTAATGAAATTTAATTAAATTTAAAAAACCAAAACTCAGTCCCACAGCAAAAAACTCTTCATACTGTAGTGGGCCTGAAACAAGTTCTCAGACTTGGCCAGTAGATGATTCTATTGTTTCTGGTAGTTTTCTGTTGTTAGAGGAGTAAGAGGCCCCTTCCCTGCCAGTTTTGCCTTCTACCTGAAGGAGGGGAAGGATGAAACATGCTGGAGTAAGAACTAGAAGAGGGTTATAACTGTTTTCCTGGGCCAAAGCTGTAAAGCATGTGAAGCAGAGAGATGTAACCCATGGAAATCACGGCTTCTCCAAAAACCTAGCCTTACTGTCTGAAAGTGGTCTTCTGAATGAATTAATAGTATGTTAATAACTGTAGAAGATTATAGGCAATATGGAAATACGTTGCAAATTTTGTTAAACTAACGTGTGCTTAAGTTCTAATGCTTATGGTGTTTTACAAGTCTTTCACTGCTAACATGTAACATCTCCAAAAGGAATTTATTACATTTCACAGCCTTAATAAAATGTGATCCCACACCCTTAAAAACATATTCTGTTGCAATTGCTTCTCTTTTTATTTATTTATTTTTTTTGTCTTAATGAAACAAATGGATTACATTGTGACTTAAATGTGAAATGAATATTGAAATGTAAATATGTAGCCATATTTAAGTTTTCCAGAGAAGGTAAATGTCAAGTGTGAGCTTTGTTTTGTTCCTTAGGATAGGCCCTTGCTTGAAGTGCTTGCTGGTTGGGTTCTGTTCTCTCACACTGACTCTACTCAGAAAAAAACAGAAGACTTTAATTTACTTGCAAGCATTTTGATACTTTTTCTCATTTAAAATGGCTTTGCACTTTAAAATTGACTTTAGCTGAAAGCAGTATGTTGCAGAGTAATTTTTATGTTCAGCATGTGTAAATATATATAACATCCAGGAACACTGCTACAGCTGTATGTGCAGAGCTAAGGCTCCTGCACCTGATATTGAAAAATAGTTTTCAGGTATTGTACAGTTACTCTTGGATTTTTGAGTAGGTGAGTTAATCCACGGATGTTTCATTGGTGATTACAAAGAGTCATGTCTGTTTCCTAATTGATTAGATTATTATATGATTATTATGATTATATAACTATCTAATTATTATATATCTAGGTGATTTTGACAGAAGCAGGGATTTTGGCGTGGAAATAAAAATATCAGCTATTTGAAACTTTCCACATCCCCCCTTTATTTCTTTCTCAGTATCGTGGCATTGCCATCATCACCATACCAGAGGATGGCAGAATTGAGGGAAGGTATTCTACACTTGTTTTCGTCATTATTGAGTGTTAAAATTAAATGCTGAATTTGACTCTTTTCTATATTTCTTCCCTCTCCTACCCTTCTTCCAGGGCTCAAGGGTCTGTTTTGTAGACCTTCATGCCAGTTACTGTGGTCTGATAAAAACAAATCTGTCCTCTAATTTGCAGTGGTTTCATATATTGGAATTCAATGGCAGCACTTTGACATAGAATTAATATTTTTATGTTTATGCTTTCAGTATACATCTTGGCATCATTTATTATGAAAAGTTCTTGTCAAGAGCTGTCTGCACAACTGCCACAGTAGAGGTAGGAAGTGCCACAGAAATTGCTATTCAGGCACACAACCTAGTGGTCCATTTATCATGCAAAGCTAGTCATACTCTCACCAAGGCAAACAAAAAAATTTATTTCCCTTCCTACTTTTTAGTTGAACAGTTGAGTCTTTAGCAAATGATTAACTTTCAAAATATGTAGATTTTGAAAAGTTGTTTTCTCCCAGTCAGAAGTATGTTCTGGGGTGCATTCTTCTGTTCCTTAATAGAAAAAAAAAGACCCCTGGCTAGGCTGCATCAATAATATTGTGCATCATTGGTATGATTTAGTGTGGAGATGGATAAGGGAAATCAGTCTGCAAGAGAAAAGCAAACATGAGTACTGTCGGCAACACGGGATCTTCACCCAATGTTTCTAGTGACCAGAACAAGGTAAACAAGTAATAAATAAACAGATCATGTTCTTTTTGGCCTGAGAGATCATCAGTGTTTAGGGTCTTGTGAGACAATTTTGCTAGCAGGAGCCAGATATTTACTGCATGCCATCCAATTTGTTTAAAAAGAAATGAAGGCTCTGTCCATGGACAACAGGAGGCAATTCCCTTCTTCAGGAATCAGAGCCTGTGCCTATCCAACAAGCTGCCAAAACAAATCCAGGCTTGGCTATGTTTCTGGTGCCTGTGTGTTTCTCCTGCTTGTTCTTTGCAGCAGGAACTATTTCTAGTCATTTGGATGTCCACTCAGCTGCTTCACCTGCAGGGACCTTCCAGGCAAGCTCCTTGGCCCATCTTGTTCAGCCTGCTGTAGCCTGGAGGGATGTTCCTTGACGCAGAACTCCCCAAAGAGTTCCACAAACGTGCTCAGGGCTTAGAAAAATCATACTAACAGTATTCTCAGTAGATAGAGAAGCTGCTTTCTATTAATATGTGGGCTAGTGGTGTCTGCCTTTCATTCAATGTGTTGGTGTGACTGGTTTCACATGGGTTTGACTGTTGCTAGCAGAGCTGCTTTATGTATCAGACAGTATTTCAAACATTCCCTTCCTGGGTAATGAACTCACCTGAGTGTGGGAGATCTTCTGCAGAAGATTAAAGTGGCTGTGTAAGGGTTTGGCTCCATTGGGAATGAAAGATCCTTCATCAATATAATCTGTTTATGTTGGTTACACCTCATGATTTTGTTGTGTTTTGGTATTTCTCTCAAGGCCCAGTGTTCTTGCGTATATGTTACTGAATATGAATCTCAGGTTCTTGTTGCTTTAAAAGGACATAGGCACTATAAATGGAGAAAAAAGCTGTGAAAACATGAACCTTAAAATCCAGACATGCATGAAAATACTCCCAAGATTTCTATTTTAAAACTCTTACAATTTTAATCCAATTTTGTAAGTTCTGATTTACAACATAGAAATTCTTGAAATTCATTGGAACGTTCTAGTGAGGTTTCTGCAATGGAGTTCCTAAATGAGTGTGCACAGAGCTGTGCTGCCCCTTTCTTCTTTCATGTGTACGTGAATCGAGCATATTGAACATGCCAGACTCTCAAATAACATAGCTGTGCTAGCAAACTCTCTCGTTTTCTCCATAGAAATACAGTCTATCCAACTGAAGCATCTTGTGCCAATGTGGAGCGCTTTGCCAGTATAAATTGGAAATCTGAAAGAGAGCTTTGCTCATATAAATATGTTGGCAAGACTTGATACAGTCACAACAAAATCTACATTTGCTTTCTTAATGCTAAAATCTGGTTTTGGTTACATTAGTGTCAGTCTAGAGTAACTCTCTGGTTGACCCAAAGGTAAGCTGAAGGCAACAAAAGAGTCTTTTGGACTCACAGTCTTGTGATACCACTGGAACATGGAAATGGCAGAAGGTGCTTTTTTAATATGCAAGTAGAAAGTATCTGTGTGCACAGTGGTTTTGGTGAACTTACCTCTTCTGAGCCTGAGCAGGTAAAATGTAGAAATTTATATGAACACTGGAAACGTGTAATACAGAACTCCCCAACAGAACTGATTGTTGCTTTCTTCCTGCTTTCATACCAGTGGGACTTTGTATGGCTTCCACATTTTGGCTGTTATTTGTCGAGATTGGGGCGTAGGAGCAAGCAATTTTTTGTGCCAATTTACATGATGCCATAAAGCAGCGTTTTCCTTTTTTTCAACACTTATTAGCTCAGCTCCTCAGCTGTGCAGCACCACACCCTGGGGTGAATCTTATAGAGGGATGATTCTGACAGGTTTATATTGGCCTAAATTTATAGCATTTCATTTGGGAAAATTGATATTTTGTTCACATTTCCAGTACAGTGTTGTGACTATTTGACAAGCCCAACCACCAAGACCTTTGGAAGACTGGAGATCAGAGGATATCCTAAAGATACAATTCCACTTTCAGACAGTGCATTAGCAGACACCCCATTTCTTTAAATTGAATGTGCTACATTTTAAATTACTTTAGTGTCACCGCACCAGGTTCTTCCAAAACAGTGGTGCAGCTTGTTTATACATAAATATGTATATAATACTAAGGTAGGATGAAAAGTGTAATGTTGTACTCCAGGTTTTTAAGGTAGTGTTTATGGTGCCTTAGAGTAAAACACTCTGGTGATGCTTTTTCATCATAGACCAGAGGTGGCAGAAGGACATGCACTATGCATCAACACATTTTTCCTACTGATGATTTTATGCTTGAATATAAAAGCAGTGTGCAGAATGACTATGATATATACATTTATAATGTTTTATTTAATTTTGTAAAATTAAATATGTCCCCAAAAAGTAGTTCTGTAACCTCTGATAACAAGTTCTGTATGTACAGTTTTTTCAGTGTGCTGAGGATAAAATCTGTGTCTGGTCCTTACAGTTTTGTTTATTTGGACTTTAAGGACCTATGTATCTTTTTCTGAGTCTGTAACATTGTCCCTTTTCTGTAGTCAGTACAGGCAGTGAGTCTTCTCTGTGGTGTGTAAAGGATCCTGGTTTCAGCTATGGCCTTGAGCTCAGCTATATCCATCTGAAATCTGGATGTCTCAAGTTAGGTGAGTTTAAGCACATCCTAAGTTTCTGCTTTGGTTTTGTATTGTTGGATTCCAGGTCATGGGCATAGCATTATTAGCAGGCCACTCAAAATTATGTCACTCAGAAGTCTGATTGGGTCCCAGTTTGGATCTGTAAACTCTCTTGGTTGGAGCGTGGTGGCTGAGTGGCCACAAAATAGTTAAGAGCCAGTTCTGTCATATCTGAAATGTACCTACGTTTTTCAAATCAGCACCATCAAGCTAGCAATAACAAGGATTTGTTTTGTTTCCTGCAGTAGAGGAACTATGGAATTGGAGTATGAAAAATATGAACAGGTCACAGTAGAAGGGTTATCCAGCAGGTGTTGGATCAGCTCTAAACATATCTAGCTGTAGGGCAGATTTTCCATTACTTATCTGAATGAATTCTCACACGTGAAATCTGCAAAATCAGCCACCTCTGGATAACTGAATGACTCCATTCTAAGTCAATTAACACGGAGAGAATTATGTAGAAAGTCAAATAATTAGATTTTCAGACAATGGGAAACATTGTAGGTTGTGTTTGCATAACATAATCCTTGTTTTCAGAAACAATTGCAAAGG
Source organism: Corvus cornix cornix (assembly GCF_000738735.6). Taxonomy (NCBI): domain Eukaryota; kingdom Metazoa; phylum Chordata; class Aves; order Passeriformes; family Corvidae; genus Corvus; species Corvus cornix. Next base: position 19,366,434 of record NC_047056.1, read on the forward strand.
GACCTAGGCATGCAGTATATGAACAAATCTGGTGCAAAGTGTTCTGTGTTGTATGGGTGCAGATTGCTCACTGTTCTCTTGAAATGTGGACTGTATTAAATACCTGTGAATTACAATAAAATTTGATATATACATGACATTAGAACCACATTGGTTTATAAGAACTGACTCAGAAATAATGAAATGTTCTCATTAAGAAGTTCCTTGTTTGGGTTTCTGTGTTTTCCATCAGGCAAAATTTAGCCAATATTTTCAAATTAATTGTGTATTCTTTCAGATTCAAAGGGAATTACTCAGTTGAGTAAATCCTGCTGTAAGTAGATCCTGTCCAAATGAAAGCCAGTATTACGTGAGAACAATTACTTTTCATTGTCCTTTGCCTAAACCATGGGATGTTGGGAAGTTCTGAGTGTTTGAATATGCTAATTATTCTTCCCTTTGGTCTGCGGTAGATGCTGTTTTACTATATAAATTGGCTCAGGAATCTGCATGTTTTTGTGATGTGCTAGTTGCCATCTGCTTTGGAGATATTCCCATGCATTTCTGTTGATGCAACAGCTATAGTGTTTTCAAATGTTGATACTATGAAAATGTAATGTGATTGGGCTTGGACAGGTGCCTTAAACAGACCACCCATCATATTTACTTTGCTGCCAGTCAGAGCAGGCAAACTCTTGGGTAAAATGTTACAGTTCTTTGAACATCCCAGACAGATAGTGAATAATTTGTGACTCATATTTAAAGAGATTTTGATAGTCCTGAAAAAAGTCCTGCTTGAATAAATCCACCATTAGGATCCAAATTTTCAAAGCTTACTATTTAGTTTGATTTGATTTGATTCTTCAGTTTCATAACTATTTTAACAAAACAGTTCAAGTCAGATGCCTTATTTTTTGTGGTAGAGGAGAAAAAAAAACTTGTGAAAGAGTAAGATGGAACAGTATAAATTGATTAATATTAATACTCTAAGTCAAATGCAGAGCAAGGAGCTCTCTTTACACAATGACTGGATTTGGTGTACAAGGTACATCAAAGATTCTGTGTATATATATGTATATAAACAAGAATGGTTCATGTGGACACAGATGCTTAGCTAAGACATGCTCACTGAATATTTTTATTTATATATTTTTATGTTACGAACATAGTTGAAAATCACTGGGTTTAAATCCAGTAAGAACATTTTACCACTGCCAGTTCTAGGAAAATAGCAAAGTCAGGGTTGAAGCCACTAATACAAACTACATACACAACAATACACACTCATGCATGCCGTAACCTATTTAATGTCTTGGTTTTACCTTAATGGTAAACAGAAGCAAAAACTTTGACTTTAAGCCTTAACTTTTCGAGCATTAATGACTGGAAGTGACTGATGGAAAATACTTGTAGAAATACAGGGTAAAATACTGGTAGTTGAAGGAGATTAAAATATGAGAGATCACAGTGAAATAGCGTTTTGTCATTGCAGATCTGAAAAATTATCTAATATTGGATACAAAAAAAATGTATTTCACAACAGGAACGTTTCTTGTGGTAACTGATATCACAGTTACCAGAAATGGAATGGCACATAGGGAAAAAAAAAGATTGAGTGAAAACTAACATAGCAGACAGACAGGATCTTGTTCTCTGAAAGGTTAGATGCAATTAAAAATAATTCACATAAATTATGGCACTGGAAGATTGGCATAAATGAGAAGAGGATTTGTGCATGGTCACTCCAGCAAAAATATGAGCCTTGGAGTTTAATTTTGAGGGGACCTTATAAAAAGAACATGCTTCCTTTCACACGAATGCTCAACAATCATTCTTAAAAAGAAAAAAGTGTGTGTAGAGAAGGGATTGTCTATGAAGATTCTCATAAGGGGCAAATGAATCTTTAAGGAGCCTCAGAACTGTAGCCACGTTTTGAACTTCATATTGGCTGGTGTTGTGCCAGACAGGAAGAGAAGACTTAGGTGTGGTTGTTTTTTTTCTGAAAAAGAGATAGTGTTGACAATTATTAATAGGAAAAATTAAATCTCAAGAGAGGATGGCCTAATGGCAGAGCTATTAGCTACATCCAAAAAGATGGTCTCACATCCTTGCTGAAACGTTCAAATTACATGAGAGCACAGTGTGCTTTCCCAGATGGGTGAAAGAGAAACAATCATCTCTGCCTTTAAAAATGATGACAGAAATAGCTGAGAAAATTATACCTCAATTATCTTGATCGATCTTGTAATAAACTCTGCACACAATCTATCTGTCTTTTCTAGGAAAAAGGTCAGGAAGAAAAAATACGCCTTTTTTTTTTTTTTTAAGAAGAGGACCAAGATGAACTTGGGGTGAAGTTTTTTCACATGAGTGTATCTATTTATTAGAGATACTGTGGAAGCAGATGTGGCTGTTATAAAATTTTAAGCTAAGCAAAAGTTCAGTATAGGATCAAATAAGAGATTTTTTCATAGTCTTGCTCAGTAGTGAATAAAATCAGTACTTTGTGGTGAAGAGTCTCATCCAAAATACTGCGTAACATCTTGCACAAGCAAATACTGATTTACAATTGCTCAAACTCTTGTTTGAATGGGTAAGGATTTCAGTTTAGTTTTGGTTACTAATCATCATGTGGCTTTTATATTATATGTTATGCTATTCAAATGCAAAGAATGAAAAAGTCCTGAGGCCCATAAGGTGGGGCAAGCATTTATCATCTATACTCATTGGTACAGTTGTGTAGGCAAGACTGGTGCAACTCAGATTCTGGTGTATTTTGTACACATATTATGTACACATAACACAGTGACTCTAAGTGCAAATTTCTCTTGTACTTCACTTAAAGAAGCACTGTAAGTTTTGAACTCTGTAATTTTGTCATAGGTGGTTGGTGGTAATTAGTTTATGAGTAGAGAAGTGGTCTAGAGACCTTCGGTGTGAAGACAGTGCTCTTCTCATGAAACAGGTGAATTGAAAAAATACTCCAGGAGAGTAAATAAGTACTAAGTGCTGAAAGAATTTTACAAACCAGGTAAAAGCTGCAGAATGAGAACGAAGTGCCCTGTTATATCTCATCTAAATTGATGTTATAGGCAATGAGCTTGAGAAGATAGGATTTCACAGCAATGGAACATGGAAAAAATACCTTTCTCACGTCATCACTTTTGCTTACTTTTGTTCCATGAGATCATGTGTGAACTTAACTCTACTGACTGGATGCAGAAATTAAAGATTTAAATGTAATCTTTCTTTTTCAACAGAATGGGCTGTGAGACATTTCTGCAGAAAAGTACTGGAAACACTTTTCTCTCTCACCCTGATTCAATTAGCTCAGAATGCTGAAATTAGATTCTATTGTCCTGAAATGGGTAACTGAGAGATACAGAGTAGGGATCTCAGAGTACATGAAATCACTGTGTGTTATTCTTTTTAGCTGAAACAACAACTAAAGTCTCATTGGATAGGTTATGGAGTGACATTCTCTACTCTCCTCTGTCGTGGTCACTGCCATTCCGTATGGGAACTATTAGAAAAACAAAATGGGACTGTTTGGCAAAGGTTTTTTTGCTGATTCTCTTACATTGTATGACCCTTTGTAATTCTGAACTTCAGGTTTAGAAAGGCTCCAGAAATGTGGACCACTATTAATTTATTACTCTTTTGAATCAGCTGAAGTGTTCAATATTAGAGCCTTTTTGATAAAAATGTAGGAGAGTTACTGTTTTAGACACCCTGATTTCCAAGTTTTACCAGCACCTTTCAGCCTTTTGATACATGAAGATGGGCACAAAAATTTACTAAAGCTTTCCATTTTACTATGTTTTATTAAGGGAAAAGCCAGAGAACTGAGTGATGCTCAAATTCTCTGCTGCCTTCTCTTGTTAAAAAGATGGGGGAGGAAGGGGGAAAGAAACAGAATGGACTGTGAGTCAAAACTGTAGGTTATGGGGAATAAAAGTATAACTTTTTGATATGGTTTTGTTTCATAGTGGAATAGAAAACACCTATCGATGTTTTTAATATAAAAACAAAACCTTTGGTTAATGAAGTCCCACCCTCATATTTTATCAGAACAGGAAACCTGCAGTTTGCATGTCACCATGTACCAGAACATTTGATAACTCTACAAAGGGATCTGTTTTACCAAGCTGGTTCTGATCCATCTCTGACTGCAAATTATTTTCCCCTTTTAAAATTCCTAGTGATTATTTTTTCTCAATAATAGTGTTGTTATATCTGTTTCCTAAGGGTATCCAGGTGTTTTCGCTGGAATAGCGAGATTTTGAGAGATTTCTTTTCAGCGTGCCAAATTCACTGAATTAATCACTGTGGGCGAATGTGGCCCAGCACTGTCCAGCAGCATTAATGAGATGCAGCTTCTCAGTGGATGGGTTTCCAAGCTGGCAGAGGGCAGTGGGGAGTGACAGCCATCACCATCTTCTACTGGTTTGGCTGCTGGACATGGGGCCAGAGCTGCAGCGCACTCGGGCCAAAACACAGCCCAAACCCCCACATCCACAGTGGGCGTTAATCAGCATCTTCCAAGCAAAGCACTAATGAAACCCTGTTGCTTTTGCCCCAAGACACAGTCTGTTGAGAACAACAGGAAAATATCTTCTAAAGACTGCGAAAAAAAACTTGGGCCAAGGATTGTCCTGTGTGTAAACAGAGGGCTGTCGTCCAGCATGTTTGGGCAGTATCTGAACATGTGAGTGCTGTGCCTCAGGGCAGAAATTAGGAGAACTGAGAGAGCGTAGAGCTGTTGGAAGAAAAAAATCAAATATACTTCCATATTTTTAGTGATATTAAGGATTCAACATTCTTTTCAAAGCCTGTGTCAAAATGGATGTATATTGGGCACAGGGTACCCGTGCTTTTTCAGCTTGTCCTTGGAGAACCACACACTGAGCAAGCGTAAATCAGTGTGGCTCTAATAAAGCAATTGAGAACCAAGCTCGGAGAAAGGGCTAAGTTTCGAAACTAGGGACAGAACCATTCCTTTTAAGGTTTTGGATTTGGGATTCAGAGCTAACTTTAAATAGAGCAAATTGGTTTTGAGAGGTCAGGGAGGTTTTTCAAACCAGGAAAGATTCTTGACAACAGTGGTCTTATTTCTGAAAGGTTATCATCCTTGCTGAGTGGTCAGGCATAATGTGTCAGTGCCAACATCTTCAGCAGTGATAGCTCATAGTGAGAAATCAGGGCTTGTTCCTGCAGACCTTGTAAGTGTGTATGTACCTAATTCCACTGTAAGCATCTGGCTTTGGCTTCAGATACTTCTTGTATCAGAAGAATGAATAAAGTAATGATAAATTATAATAATGAACAGTTGCCTTTTCAGTTGCTTTTATTGCATATGCAGCCTGCTCACAGATGTGTCCAAGTGTCTTCTTTTCATTTTCTTGTTATATTTATCTTATTCCTGCTTTTCAGTGGTTTATATTTTTATTTACAATACAAAAATACTTAGAACACTGTTGAAATTTGTTTTTATTGTCCAGTGCCACCATTTATTCCAGGTGTTTGTTTATCTTTGAGAACTAGGTTCTTACTGGATTTTATTTGTGTTTATATTTAGAATGCTTCTGCCACATTTCATGGCTGTTGGGCTTCTTGGATGGGAGGATGTTTAACCATATGCATCATTATCACTTCCTTCATTATTTTGTATACATCTATCAGGTCATCCTAAATGTTTTCAGTCTTCACTGAAAATATACTTAACACACAACAGGTGTGGAGCCAGATGGGGAGAGAAAGCTTGAAGGAAAAATACTGGTTTATCCACTTCAGTGCAGGGTCTGTCTCCATCAAAGAGCACAAGCATATATTGATGCAAAGCAGGGGCAATTGCCTTCAGAGCTCACTCTCTCAGTAAATCCTCTGCAGAAGTGCTTTGCTTTGGATGTCCATATGACAGAAGAGAGTCATGTAAAAGAAGAAAGTCTTCCAGGTCCAAAAATTCTACGTCACTGACTGTCTGTCATTCATAGCTCTTCACAGCCTGTTATGTTATACTGATATTTCAAATTTTCTTAATGCTTATGTTCATTTTTTCCTTTCACAGACACAAGGTGTAAACAAAATAAGTGGGAATTACCTAAGTGTTCCTGAGCTGCCTTGGGATTTCTCTGGAGAACAGGTTGTTAAATCATGTTGTAATGGCTTTATACTGAGTGCCCTGCTATCTGGCATCAAGTTGGGCTGAATTTTGCAAGTGATCAGAAAAGAGTGAGACCCATGATTCACAAATACCAGAAAGGCACCTTTAGGATCACTGTGGCCAGGTGAAATTTGTAGGAGTTACATGCCTTCTCTTACAAGCATTGGAGCCTGAGCCAGCCCCATAATCACAAATGGGAGAAAAGGTGGAGAAATTGGTGTGCTTTGTCCTGCCTTTTCTGTCTTGTCATGTACCTGGTGCAGATGAGTATCTGCCCATAAAAGTGTAAAGAGTTGCATTTCAGTTCCTGTAGGACTGGGCTCTGAATCAGGAACAGTAATATAATTCTTATTTTTTCCCTTCCTCTGCTATATTATTATATTAGACCGTTTCCTTTGTCCCTGTTTCTCATTTTTTGTGCATTTTTAGGAGACCACTATTACATTTTCCTTTTTCTTTAATGTGAATATGTCTAAAGAGCCCATTGTTGTCAGTTGAAATATTTATGTAGTTTAGCATTCAGTAATTCCATTTGCTCCTTTAATTTGATCCTTTAACTTACTTCTGCTTATTTTTACATACGGTGCCTCCAAATCCTCTGCACCAGATTTGTTTATCTTTTTTAAAAGCTTTCAGCTTTCTGCTTGTAAAACTCTTTGCATTTCATTCCTTACCTAACCGCAATGGCCTATGTTGCACTTTTCCCTGTTTAGATTGAAGTGGGAAGAATTTCAACTGCACTCTTTCCAACAGTTGCTTAAACATTTCCCACTTTTCCCTTAGTAGCTTTCCCACAGTTAGTAGAACCCCAATCAAAAGTACTTTCCACTCTTTTTGAAGTCAGCTACTTTATTTCTCTTAAGCTTTCTGGTAATATTTTTGTGCTCACCCTTGAAATTTCTCAGCCATCATACATGTTTGGAAAAAATGTTGTGTGTATGTGTGTGAGTAAATATGCACATGCATGCACAGAGGCAACCTTTTTTTTCCCCTTTCTTTCCTCATGTCAGCTTCCAAAGTTCTTCTATCCCACTGTTGTGTTTTGGGGTGGATTTTTTTTAATAAACCACTGCACTATTTTTTTTAGTGTAGCAAGAACTATTAGTGGGATGGAGAGACATCTGATACAAGGCATTTGTCCAATCCCTGGGGATATCTGGCTAATTGGACAACTTGGTGTGAGTTCTGGCACGGGCCACCACCCCAGATGTTTTGGTTGTATGTAGGACAGTGAGAAAGGAGTGATGTTCAGCTAAGGAGGGAGTGACTGTAAACAGAAAACATTGGATTTGTTTTTCCTAAACAGATGAGAACTGAAGCTGCCTTTTAAAAGCAGAAGTCAGAGAGTTACAGAAGGCTGCCTGGTGGATAGATTGTCTCAAAAGCCATTCCCTGAGTTACCTGTCACTGTCACACTTCCACTGCCCCACAGCTCCACGCCCGAAATTTCTGGAAGTCAAAAACGCCTATGCAAGATAAACACATTTGGTGCTTAATATTAACAGGAACTGTAAAAGCTTTAGCTGATCAACCCTTTCAAAATCCTTGGGCTTAATTGAGCTCTGCATGGCTCCAGTTTTATGCTGTTTTGGATCCAAGAATTTCACTGGCATAAAAGAGGATGAATCAGGCACTTGAAGTATTGTTTAATGAACTGATTGTATAGAAAGGCCAACTGGAGCAGGGGCATGAGGTGGCTCGAGTAAAGATTTTCTGCTCTTGTGCTCATTCATCAAGGCCATGCTTCCACATCAAGGGCGTGTAGTGGGTGGGATGTGCAGTGTGGTCAAAGCCAAAAGCTGTGGGCTGTGGGCTAGCTCTTCAGCTGGTTTGAACTGGCACAGATCCCATGAAACCAAGTTTTAATTCATGGAGTAATTCCAGTTTTATACTCATTGGGGGAAATCTGGCCACTGGTTGTAGTTCCCAAACTTGTATAATATTTATTTATTTTCTCCACCCAGATAGTGTCTCCAATGTAGCTTTATTTCCACATGACTGCTGTGCTGCACATTTCTCTTTGAAAATCAGCCTCCAACAATATTTCTCTGCAACGAGTTGTTCCTTGCTAATTTGGAAGTGTTGACCTGAGAACTAACTGGTTGTACATGCAGGACTTCCAAACACCCTCTGAAAACCTGAGCAAAACTGCAGCAAGTAAATATATCTGCAATAGTAATGGGAAGGAAACACATTACAAAAAGAGGGATAGAAAGATGCTAGGACCAAATAAATAGAAGAACATGCCCCAGTGTATGAACCTGATGGAAGAGGCAGAGACAGGGTTCACTGAGTGTGGATGGATTTACCTGCTGGCATAAAACCAAATTATAGTTTATTTTTTCTTTTGTGTGTGTGTATGTGTTAAAACAAATAAACAAAATATAGTTGCAAAATAGTATATGTCTAAACATACATGTGCTACATTTTGTTTCTCATGTAGCCTTTATTGCTAAGGATTAAATGTGTTGTGCTGCAACTGGATAAGGACTAGAGGTTTCTGAGTGAGAGACATTTTGAAAGAGCTGCTTTGTGAAATGTTATAACTGCAGCATCCAGGGTTCTCTTGGAATATTATCAGATAATCAGCAGGTGTTTAAAAACTCCAATTATTTATTTCTGTATTTGGAGTTCTGGGGTTTATTTTTCTTTTTTTTTTTAAAAAAGGCAATGTGGCAGTAACACTTCTTTTATAAGAGAAATAATGTCAACAGAAGGCTAAACAGCACGTGCCTGTAGAACATCTGCTCTGAGAAGCCACTTGAAAAATAACCACTCAGTAGCATGATAAGAAAACATCTGTGAAGCACTGTGAGGAATATTAGCAATGGGAGGAGGCAAGGAAGGACAAGTGAGGTTGGACCTAGATCAGGGAGAGACATCTACCAACTGGCAGCTCCTCTGTTACTTCTTGCATGACTTCATCTATATTTAACATTCTGATTTTGTTAGAAGCAGGAGGGATGTGGTGAGGGCAAAACTGAACAGGGTGACCATCATCTTATGATGCCTCAGCTCCCCTCCTCATCCAGTGGAGGTGTTGGGATGGGAGGGAGGCAGCGCAGCCCTGGCCAGGCTTCGGGCAGGCAGTGCGGCATTTTGCATAACCAGACCCTGGAGATGTGTGCACATATAGCCCACTCCTTGTCTGCCTTTGTTGTGCTCTACATGTTGGATAAATCACACACCATTTTATTAGGAAAACACTGTTCTTATTAAAATTGTATATAAACAAGCCATCTGCCTCCACAAATCTATTTGAAGATTTTTTTTCTTAACACTGGCAATTAGATTTCAAGGCACTTATGGAACACTTCTTTGATGAATACTGGGAGGATGACACATAGCAGTGTCTTAGCCATTAACCAGACATTTGGCTTTAATTGATGTGCAGATTATGCTCCCTTTTAAAAGTGAAATAGTTAGTGTTTGTTCAATTACACCAACACAGCTCCTCAGCAACTTTTAACAAAGAACACATACTACTGAGACATTTCCCACAACATACCATGGCCTCAAAATCCCATTGGTTCACTACAGAATAAACAGTCAGGAATTCCTGGAAATTAAAAAACAAAAACCACATGGACGGTAGGAGAAAATTAAATTAGTGACCCTAGGTAGAAGCAAGTAAGATTTTCAAGCATCCACTCTGTTTCCAATCTTATTTATTCCTCTTCTGGTATTAATCAACCTCTTAGATTTCCCTTTGGATTTGGCTTTTTCCATTACAAATCTAAGGATACTATGGAATGACAACTTCAATATACCATAGGTTGTATATTTTTCTTCTGAATAACACATGCAGAAGTTGATATGTGTGTGTACAGAGTACAGGTAAAGAGCTGAGTACAGATAGATGGGATGTATGTGTGTATGTAAAGAAGAGGTCAGATACTGCCAAACTGGTGGATCAGTTCATTAGGAGATGCTCTTCCTACAGGAAGAAAAAAAAATCCAAACCATCTTTTATTGATGGTTACAGATCCTATTTCATGAAATAATTAATGAAATAGAAGTAACTATGTCTAAGAGCCAGGCATTGGACTTAGGTTGCTTTGTCTCCCTGAACAAATAAAATTTGCTAGTTTTTCAAAAAAAAAGGAGCAAATAAGTCCAGCTTATTCAAGGTGCTCTAACACCAACTAACAGGAATTCCCCCAGGAAAGCATTAAACACATCTTAATGAGTACAGTGTTTGAACATCTCCTATTTCAGCGGACTTAACCATGGACCAGCATAACGAAGCACAGTTGTGTGAATCATGGCCTGAGTGCTGCATTGTAATTTGGCTGCAGCCTTTAAAGAAAAAGGGCAGATACTTATGATTTATTAAAAATCAGCCCTCTTTTAGTTGTCTCCAACTGGGAGAGCAAATGATAAGACAATAAAACAAGACTTTCTGGGGAAAAGAAATGTGTCTTTCTATGGAAAGCAAGTTGGATTGATCCTTTGTTGTTTTCACAGAAAAGTTCAGAATATTGTCCCCAAATTTTCTGTCTCTGATATGCACAACACACCAAGCACATGTTTTAAGACTCAGTTTGCAACCTGATCTGCTCAGGCAGACCTCCTGTTCCTGGGAACTACTGATTTGTTTGGTCATGTAATGGGGTGGAGACTGCCAGCAAGGAGAAGAATGAACCTTCATCTAAACTGAAGATGTAGACTCCTGCCATCTTCTAGGTAGAGAGATTTTCCATCTTCAGATGTTTTCCTTTTCTGCCTCCAGATGCTTCCATCTCTCTGATCTGCTGGTGTTTTAGAGATGGTGTTTTGGTGTTTTGGATGGTGTTTTGGAGCATTTATGTGTTCTGAAGGTACAACGTGGCTGGAATAACATGTGCCTCTACAGTTTTACAGCTATGCCAGTTTAACTTAAGTTTTGAATAGACAAAATTGACCCCTTACAAAGCTCTGTTTAAACTCTTGCCTTGCTTAATACCTTTTTGTCAATTCAGTCTCTTGTGCAAGTTAAATAAGATTTAGGAGTGTCCAAACAACCGCCAGTTTAAATAAGTTTTTAAAAAATATGTATAGCTCAGCTGAGTAAGGTTTTGTTTAGCGTTAGGAACACAAATAGTAAAATACAATAAGAATTACATGACCTTATCCCTACTTTCATCATTTCTGTGCTTCTTTCCATTCATTCTTCTGAAATGTTGAGTGTACAGGAGTGTGTACCGTTCCTGACACAGTAGGGAACAGCTTCCTTCAGCTTCCTGGTATGACCAGAATGTATATATATATATATATATATATATATATATATAGGTAATAAAGGGTTGAAAAGAAAATTTGACCTTAACTGTTAGAAAAGAGTCACTTGAAACTATTCCAAAGTTTACTAAACTTTTTGAAATCTAAATAACACTACTTGGTCAAGTTTGATTTTCTCCAGACTTGTTGCCTTGTCCTGTATTGATGATGAAAATTGTCTTCATCACCTGCAACATTCCCTGTTCTTCACAGGGATACAAAGGGAAGAAAAAAGACTCTAATGCTAATAAACATGCAAGTCATTTATTTCAATAGTTAGTAATCACTGTATAACGATTTACAAAAATTGCACATCCTCTGTTTAACTAAGGTTTTGCCTGTGATCATCATAATCAGTTCTGCCTGTTTGAAGAAACGCATGCTTGCACAGCTTGAAACATTTAAAACCTTTCAAGTCAGGCTTTGGCACCTCTGATGGTATTTACTGTGCTTATGACAGTTAATCATGTGAACTGAACTTTTTTCTCTTCCCTTTAAACTTGGTAGATTTAAGATTATCTTTTTTTTTTCTCTCATATTATTTCTCCAAAGTTAAGTTTCCAGTGCGTGAAACTACTTGACCTGGAAAATAAACACAGCACCGCATATAGCACTGTGGGATAGCAAAAGAAATCTGACCTAACTAACAAAAGAGACACATCAAACAATGAGGGCCTGATTTTTCATGGTGCTTTTAGCAACAGTTTTAGAGTACCTGTGCACAGTGATGTGTCTGCAATTGTCTTCAATGTCCAGTACCCTCCATAAATGAGTTTTGAAAATCTGGTCCTTGAATCTTGAGTGACCTACCTTTAATTTCCTCAAAGTAATAAAGGTTGACGTATATTACAGATTTCAGTGGAAACAGCTGATGTTTACTCCCTCTGACAAAACCAGGCCCTGCAGACCAGAATCTGCTGCTGAACTGTGACTGGGCTCCTCTCACAACAGTGAAGGTGTCTAATTTTATACCTGTGGACTCTTCCAGTGCTGCACTATCTTCTCGGTGATCTTTTTTTCCCTAAAATTGAGGGACAATTTTTTTCCTATGATCTGTGTTGCTTCTTTTTCCTTTGGCTATGTGGCTTGAGAAGAGTCTGGCTCTGTCTCTTCTATGATCAGCCTTTCACAGGGAGCGGCAGACAGGAGTTAAGTTACAATTTTAAACTCTTTTTCCTCCTGACCCTCTTGGTTTCTTCTTTTACTTCTGTGCTCCAGGCTATGGTGTCTCTCCATAGCATTCACTGCAGTTCATCAATGTCTCTCTTGAATAGAATAAGGAGCAAAAAGAGTACTCCAAATACACCCTGAAGAAAGCCAGATAGAGGTGCATAATTCCCAAAAATATATTTATTTTGTGTTATGATACTTAAAAAATCATTCCATGTTTCATAGAATGGGATGTTCAGGTGATGTTCTCAAGCCACTCTAGACATCCCCACTGGATGCAGGAGATCAGAGCAGGGATGCACATTTTAGCATTACTGATACTGTGTCCCATGTTTGAGCAAGTTGGGTATGATCCACGGAAACAGGGATCCTGAAGTGACAGAACTACCTTGTAGCCAATGTTACATTTGTGAGCAGTATTGCTACTATCAGGCCTTTGGAGATCCTATCTCAGATCGTCTGTTGTCATTAGGCTTTCAAATATTAGTCAGGATCTGTCTGGACCAGATATGAACTGGGAAGTGACCTCAAAGAGGAAGTTTGCATGAGCTCTGAATAATATGATCCAGGTCAGTTCTGCTCAATTACATAAAATAACCATTCAGCAATGGAGTAGCGGTTAGTCATATTAAGATATTAGGAAGATAATAGATCATGATGCTTTCACATCGAGGAAGGCTGAAGAGTACAGCAGAAGCTGAAGAACTATTGTAACTTTGTAAGTACTTGAGTAAAATTTGCATATTACTTCTCATGGCAATTGCAGGGCATAGGTTATGGAGTAATTCAGTGGAACAGGTAAGTTATGCAAGAGATAATCAGGGCTTTAGGCTCAAGGTTAGTTTCTTAAAGGACTGAAGAGCAATATTCTCTCTTTAGACTGTCAAAGTGTACTCTACTATTCTGATTCACAGTATAAATGCCCACGGAATGTTTGCATCATCAATATACCTTATTTTGTCAGAGACAAAAAATTAATATGATGCACTACAGAAGTCACTGCTTTCCCCCTAAAAAAACAGCAGTTGCCTCAAAAAAGGGTCTATCCCTTATCTAGACATCAGGCTCCAGTTTGAAGCTGGAGTAGGAGAGGATGGTATAGGTTGCCCCTCTTTAACTGTAGACATTGAGTGATTTCTTAAAATCAGATTCTCATAATGCTTCCCCTATTTTTGCTGCACCATTCTCTTCATGCTCTTATGGCAACTTGTCTTAGATTTTTCTCTCTTCTTTGAATAGTGCCTTGTATGTGGTCTGGCTTTGATGGGCACTCCCAGTTGCCACATCAATGCAAATTCTATTGTGAACATAGACGAGTGTTGCTAATAAATGATTACATAATATATTTGTGAAGTATTTCAGTGTTTCAGCAGAGAAGCAAGTTAGAAGTGCTCAGTGTTAAAGCATAGGTATTGTGGTGCTCAAGGAAATGATTACTTCTAGCACCACTAGATTTGTTTTTCTGTTTTGTTTGTATTGGGTGTTTTTGATGCCATAAAAAAAAATTCAGTTCAAATTTCATTTCAGAAGAGCATCAAAAGGTAACATTAACTATTGGATACATGCTTATCAATAGCTATTCTTTGTCTCCTGCAGACATGATATCAATTATAGAGAGGTGGAATGTGGGTTGTACGAATTTTAGTGAGATGCTTGAAGTAAAAGCAACTCAAACAAGTGGATGTGTTGATGTGCATAAAAGAGGGCCATACTGCAACAGAATGTTCATGTGACCAAAACAATGACAGCGCATGAACTGCAGTCAGGTTTGGTTTAGCCCTTTCTGATGGTGAGCTGTATTTCCAGGTGATCAGAACAACGTTTTTGGGAACCAAGGTTGAGTGTTTCCAAAAGTCCTTACTAGTAGTTCTCCAGCAGAGTTATCATGCAGCAGGCTTTTCCTTAGGTGAAGTTTTCTTTACATTCTCTTTTGAAAAATGAAGGGGAGCAGGAAGATCATGATGACTGCTTTGCAATGAGATGTCATCCTGGATAAAAACTTGGAGGAGAAACATGAATGTGCTTTCAGAAGGGTGCTTACAGAACAGTGTCTTGGTTCCCAGTCTGTACACTGACACAGTGACTAAGTACTGTGGCATATCAAGGACATTTGTGATTTTCTAAAGGTAAATTAACATGATTTATGGGAATTTATAAGGAACTGGATAAATTAAGATATTTTTCATCTTGTCTCTTACCAACCTTGTAATTTTACCTCATTTAGATTTCCATTTTGTTTAATATCTCCCACAATGTTTCCAATATAAATCTTTTTAGAAGATTTATTGTTTCTTGAGAGGAGCTGGAGAACAGCAGTGTGTCCTTTATCATACCTTTACCTTTGCCTGAAACCCAGCTTTGCTTATTGCAATATTCCACATTATCATATATGCTTGGACACAAATAGACTACTTTCATGCAAGAAAGATTAATGATAGACCTAACTTGCCAATTTAATAATCTCTGGGCCCTAAAAGGGTGTATTTCAGGGACCAAATTTCCCTCTTTAATTTTGTTTAGAGTTTAAGTTGTTGACACGTATTAAGTAACTTCTAGAAGATTTGCCTGAAAATTTACTTAAGAGGCTGAACTCATATGTAGTCAGCATTTCTTCATCACACAGACATGCACTATTCATAATGTAAGTGACATTTGACTCACTCTTAACAACCTAATTATTTTCTTGCAAGGATGTATGTTAAAGCAGACCCAGGGTCTGAAGATGTTTGCTGCATATGCACATCAAAACAAGGCCTCCTTTTTTTTTTTTTCTGGGATCCACATTAGCCTACATTTTGAAGGGAAGTCTTTCATTTACAATGCTCTACAAACCTGTGAACTCAACGAAGTTCTTTTTTTTAATGCTTTCCTCTAAGTAAATAATGGGCTACCCCAGTGCTAGCTATAAGTGGCTGTGGGAGCTGAGCTGGCTTCTGCTGTGAAGAATGGATAGTCTACACTGATGAAAGAAATCCCACTTATTCCAGGAGGCTGAGGTGTGCCCTGAGGTAGAGCACCCAATTCTGCATTATTTATTTCTCCCAGTCTCTGTAAGGGCTCACAGCTGGAGTCTTGGTTAGTATCTATGATTTTTTAGATAACCAGTTTCCAATAATCTCAAACTGACCTCAGCCCAGGATATATTGTCCAAGTGCAAAGGTCCATAAACGACCTCTTCCTCTTAAACAGCTTTTTACTAGTAGCTAGAGGTGAGTAATTGGCCAGGCTGTCTGTTTCGTTTCCAATCTTCTCCAAGGAATCTTCTTGGTGATGGGATTTTTCCTGTCAGTGAGTGATGCACAATCCTTCTGTGTGCAAAGATCTATAGCAGCCTTTTTATACCTGAAAAATATTTCAGCTGGGAAATATCCTTAAACCTTCTGCTTTTGGCTAAATGTGGTTTTAATCCTCAGTTTGGATACACAGCAATGATAGTTGTGTCAGGATTTTCTTGGCTAATGCAGCTTCAGAAATAAAGCAAACACTAAGGTACATCTGAAGGGGGAAAGTCTCAGCCTAGGCAAGGTTAATTGATATTTTTTGTACATGTTATTGGTAAACATGATGGAATGGTGTTTGTGTATGAACTGGATTCCTCCTTTCCAGAGTCTGGCACATCTCAGTCCTAAGTTCACATACAGTTTAGATTTAGTGATAACTGGTAATGTATGCAGCAACTGGTTACTCTGTAAGTAGTATTAAGTGGATATGAATCTGAGTGATCACTCTGGAAGGTGATCTGAGACTCTGGGTCATTGAGGATGAAGGATTCTGTTCTGTTACCTGTGAGTATGTAAATGACACCATCTTAAAGCCACCCAAAATACCAGAGTACTCCTTTCGCTCATGACTCCTCAGTCCTTAGCAATCATTTGGGCTTGTTGGCAGAGTCCTGGATCCTGTTTGGCGTTGGCACTTGCCCATCAGAGTTAACCCATGGCGTCCTCAGGTGCATGGACTCACTGCAGTTGTATGACCTGCAGATGTGATGGCTTTGCTGTGGTTTTGGGAGCTTTTCCACTGCCTGCTTTTCCTGACAGAAATTTCTCTTTCAATCTTCACAGTGCCCATCCTGAATCTTGTCTCTTTTCCTTGTTCTGTACTTTAATTCACAGAAGGCTGTCCTGGGAGGAAGGCTTTTGGATAGCTGAGGTTTGACTCAGTCCCCACTGGTTACTCAGATTACTTACCAGCAGTAGAGACACTTTGCTTCATCTTCTCTTCTCTGCTACACCAAGAAAAAGGACCTCATATTGTTCCACAGCTTTCAGGCAAGAGGATAAGGTAATACTGTTAAAACTATTGTAGATAGTGATTATGTCTTAATTTTATTGTTTTTCTAAGATTAAATCTTAGAAATTGGAGGGAGGTCCTGGAGTACGCAGCACTGTTGCCTGTTGTTTCTGCAAATTCATTCCTTTTGTCACCTGTATTTGCTAATGTGTATGTTATATGGGATCTGTTGGCCTGAGTCAATAGTCTGAATTCTCATTCAGGAGTGTTTGCAATTGGTCCCTTACTTTTCAGGCTGTTTCTTCCCTAGGGTTTGAGTAAAGACTTCATATTTCCTGTGAGCATTAATGTAGGTCAGGGCACATACATAACAGGAGAAAAATCTAGTGTTCAATAAGGGACTAGGCTGAAATTAGAGAGCACCACCCTGCAAGTTCACAGAGGACATCTGAGGAAGAGAGGTTTGACCGAGTGATTTCTATGAGGAAAACCCATATTTGCTCAAGAATTGGTATTGTATGTGTGGAAGTGAGAAGTGTCCCTTCACCATTGATTCAACTTTCCATTTCTTGCTTTATAGTTAGGTTATAACTTCACTGTACATCAGTTGTTGCCTTATTTTATGCTGTACAAGGCTCCTGCTGCATAAATAACACTGAAACAAGGAGAAGAAGACAATACTTAACTGGGACATGTTCATAACTTGGACGGAGATTAGGGCTTCTGTCTGATTGCTACTGTAATAGCATTTGATTGTCTTGTCTTTTCCTTTTTCAGTGGTAGCATCCTATCATTTTCTTTTGTTTTTTTCAACAGTGGTATTTCCTACTTTTTACTACCTGAGCTTTGGCCAAAGACTAATTTTCTGTATATTCTCATATATAGAAATCTGCATGTAGAGGTTTGGAACTCTACATGAATTCCCTCAGGAATCCTGAGATCCTTAAAGAAAAGGCAGTTCGGAAGTGAGGTGTTATCACATGTTTTTTCCCCCTCCTCACAGCATCATCTAACATCAGAAATATATGATTTGTTCCTATCACCAAAATTCTGTACTGGAAATACTAATAACAGAGAAATTAAAAAAGAAAGAAGTTGAAAGTAAACTGCATTCCCTACCAACACTGACAGCAAGTTTTGAATTTTCTCATCTCTTTGAAAAGGTATCAAAATCTGAAGATGAAAATTAAAAGCAGTTTTGGCTGAGCAGCATTCATGTATCCTAGAAGTTCTGCAATTTTCTTGGAAAAATAAGGAGATTTAAAGCTAAGATTCAACCACCTAACTTTTGACCCATGACTAATGCCTAGAGAGAAGCCTAGTCACTCTGAGCTTCATTTCCAAGCAGTCAGAAGAGATGTAGCATGGATTTGGCTGAAGGGAGGAGAGTGCAGTTTCCTTTCAGATATGCTTCAGTGTTTCATAAAGGGCCAGCTGGGATATTTGGAACTGAACCCGTCAACGCTACCGTAATAGGAGTTTAGCCAGAATGAACACTGCATCTTCAGGCCCTTCTAGGTTATAATCCTCTGCTTCATAACAATGGTTCTTCAGAAAAATAGCCTGGAATGTTGTCTAAAACACAGCACTGAATCCCAGCAGTGATCTCCATCGCATTTATATTCGCGCGTCTCTTCTCAAAATGCCTCCAACCTCATCTCCATTGCTCATAGGCTCTGGCTTGTGTTCATGAAAATATGCCTGGAATATAACTCCTTCTCAAAGTACTTCATGCAAAAGCTACTTGGAGGTCTCTCTTCCAAGGATCAAATTCAGAGGATTTCCAAACTGTGACCACAGATTGTGTCAGTTTTCTGTAAGAAATACAGTACTTCATTATTGCCACAGGGGGTACTGTTGGCTTAATTTTGTACTTGAGTCACTGCTGCTGAAATTATTAAGTTAATGATTTATGCTCCTATGATACAACAATCTCTAGTGTTTAAATTGGTTACTATGTTTTGTTTACTGTTTATAACTACCACAGTTGTTTTAAATGCCACTAAAACTACTTGCCAGCTTGTATGGTTTATTTTTCCCCTGCAGATTTTTACAAACCACTTATTGATATAGTGGGGGGAAAAAAAATCTGCAGTGATTT
Organism: Corvus cornix cornix; assembly: GCF_000738735.6. Classification (NCBI taxonomy): domain Eukaryota; kingdom Metazoa; phylum Chordata; class Aves; order Passeriformes; family Corvidae; genus Corvus; species Corvus cornix. The sequence goes on from NC_047056.1 coordinate 19,385,339, forward strand.
ATGCTTGAAAAAAAAATCCCAAGAGCTATGAATTAACCACTGTTCTGCTATATAGAAAAAAATAACACCCTAGTGACACTGAACAATGGATGTCAAAACCTACTTATTCTAGCACTTGCTTCTGGTTTTATCATAGTGGAAAATTTGAGTGCTTTTTTTTCTTTCTTTTTCTTTGAATACTATGACTGCATCAGTTTTGGACTATGAGCTCACTAGTTTTTCCCCAGGGTTCCTCCTCATCATGCCATGTTAAGTACTTGATTCACTTAAACAGACTAATGTTAGCAAAGGTGGAAAAAATGTCCCAGAATTCACTGCTTTGACAGAAGGTTAGCTCATTTAGCTCCTGGTGCACACAGAAAATTTGAGAGGCTGATTTACAGCTTCAAGAAAATCATCTGATAACAAACTCAGGTAGATTCTGTGCCTCTGTGGCTTTAAAGAAAAGAAGCACTTTCTGTTTTCCACTGGAAAAAGTGCGAAGCGGTGGGGTCACAGCTGAACGGTGTAGGGCAGGATGAGGCGGTTCCACTAGTGCGTCACAGCAGCTGCATGACCATGAGCACTTTCCTTTGCCCCTCTGGGTGGAATTGTGGTCACGGTAAAGCACAAAAAACTGTGTCTGACATCACAGCTTAGACCTCCTTTTCGGCAGCTCTAGTGCCCATTTTGCGTTTGTCTCCTTTTTACGTACCTCCTGAGCCACTGCTTCCACATGCTTAGCCAATTACTTCCTGGTGGGTTTGTGATCAAAACTAGAAGCTAAGTGGGTTTGTGATCAAAAACTAGAAGCTAAGTGAGTGTATGGCAATATGTAAAACGCACAGGACAACCCTTATAGATAGCTGGAATCACAAATTCCACCAAGCTGCTCCATCTCCATAGATACACGGACTGTGGATCAACATCTGAACTGCTTTTCATTCAGCAAAGAGGTCATGCTGCTGTTCCACCCCTCAGCCTTCAGTGCTTCAGCCACTGGCTTGGTTCCCAGCAACTTCAGGCTGTCCAGACAGGCAAAAACTGGATGGAGTTGATTAGGTGACGCTGTCGGAGACATCCCAGCAGCATTACCAGACCCCCCTTTATGCCCCAACATGTGGGCTGGGATTTTCCCACTGTTGGGATCTCTTGAATCTAATACCCTTAGACCAGCCTAAAATGCTCAAACACAAGAAGGAGTGATGAGCTTGAGACTTTCAAGTAGAAGAGAGATGCTGACAATGTAGAAAATCAGGCACAAGTGCTTTTAAGACCAAAAAGAACAGGATGCCACTTCTATACTACGATATAACGTAAACCCGAGTATTTTAGCTAATAAAGGCAAAACAGGGCTCAGGTATTTCTGTCCCAGTTTCCCAGCAGAGGAGTGGCACAGATCCTGTGCACAAGAGAATCGGAGCATTTGGGGTCCATCTGACTCACTACATGAAGCAATACATCCACCTGGTGATCTGCACATACACTCGCCTGGGGCTGCTGTACATCTGGCATCCAGAGAGCTACCTTTTCTCTGGGCTCACTTATCCAGACAAATGGGAAAAATTATCTTTTACTACCCAGAGAACATTTCCAGGCAGAAGGAGAAGGATATATTCTGGGAAACCCAAAATATTTAGTACCCCCAGCTAGTGACACAACCTGTTAAGTGTGGCCTCTCACAAATTCATGTGATGGTTTCATTAAGTAACAGCATGCAAGCAAGTGTGAAGTCCTGAAATCCACAACAGAAAAGCTTGGAGCTCTACTATAAATGAATGTAGGCTTAAGTTAAGTTTAAGGTATGTTTTCACATGTCTACCATGATCTTTCTGTGGGTGAAATTCATCCTTCTCAACAAACACTGTAGAGAGAATAAAGGCATTTCATGTGGTGTGGGAGAATTTCTCTGACATGGAGAAAACTTCAGGTGTGTGAGTGAGAAGAGCATTGATTCACAGAGGAGATGTGGAGGGGACAGGAAAGGTTGGGTTTGAGAGACTGCACCCAATCCTGTAAACTCTTCCTAGTGTGGACTGAGAGAAAATACAGATGTGAGTAATTCCTCTGGAGATTCCTTTGAAATGCCAGTATGAATTTTGCCTATGGTGTGCCTCAGCAGTGAGTGGTGGGTGTCCAGGGTGCCTGGACTGTGGGACACGCTGTCTGTTCATCCTACACACATACACCACGGCGGGAACAGAGGTCCATGGGTGCTGCTGGCTCTCTTTAGGGAATACATCACAGGGAAGCTGGCAAAGGAAAGTGCATGCAATCGTCTTGCTTCAGTAGGTATGTTTTTAACCTAAATGAGGATCTAGTCAGAGATGAGCTACACTTTTAACTTACTTTCAAAGACATTCCTTGTGAATTTTTCCAGAGCTGGCATGCTGTATATGTGATATTTCCTTTAATAAAGCATTCAGGAGTTGTTTTTCAACGAGGTGCATAAATATGGGAGTCCACCGTGCAAGGGAGGTCATATGTGGAAGATCTGAGAACCTACTGGCAGAATTACCCTGTGACTTTATTTTACAGGACTTGAAGTTTTTTTTCTTTCCCCTCACAGTTTATAAAATAACACTAATCTGTGTGTTAATGTGTGGCCTGTGAAAGGTGTGTGAAAGGTCTGCTTAGCCTTTTGCAAGGAAAAGACTCGTCTCCTCTGATCTAGATGACTCAAAAGGTTCTGTAGGTGAAAATTAACTCATCTAGGAAAGTATCCATGGCAAGAAAAACATGAAAAAAAATTCCTTTCTGGCATCAGGAAAACCTTTTCCTTAATATGTTGGAGTACTACAACTGTGGGAAAACAAAGGAAGGTGATAAATCCAAACTATGAGCTATCTGGAAACACCTCTGCCACACACAACACAGGACACACACCTCTGGAAGGCTTTTAGAGGACTACATGAAAGACCTCAAACAGTCCAGGTAAGAAAGGAGACTCATTTTAATTCTTTTCCCTTCAGGGTCTAGGGTGAAATACTGATATAAAAATGTGAATATTTCTCTCTGTGATGTAAAAGCTTGAGGTGGGAACCTTGTGTTTCAGGAGTAAAAAAGAATACTCAGCACAACAGTGTTCCATCTCCATTACCAGGAAGATGGTACTTCCTAAAACACTAAGAGCATCAAAACACCAGGGGCAAGAGAAGCTGAAAGCTCCTCGGGTGAAACTGTGCTCCTAAAACAAATGGGAAAAGTCAGTTTCAGAAATTAGTTGCAGTTTTTCAATGTTTTATGAGTTTTAATGCATCACTGCTGATCAGCCAGAACAGAACTGTATGAAAGAGCCTCCAGTGAGGTATGAGGTGTTTGGCTGTTTTTACCAAGCAATACAGTTGTGTAGTCAATATAAAATTGTACATTTTTTAAATAATTCAGAACTCCTTTTTTTAAAATTCTGGGTGTAAAATCTGTCCTATTAGGTGAATGAATGTATAATTATGCTTTTTAATGTATAATTATACTTTTAAAAATTTTAGCAATGTTCTTTACAGTTTTTCCTATATCAGGAAATATGAACATTAGGTTTGAAAATATGATTTTAACAGCTTTTTTCTTAATAAAGTCATAACATTCTGGTATGGCCTTTTCAGAGCTTCCTGTTAACTCTGGAAACACTTTTTACACTCTCTTCTCTGTGGTGACCAGTGACAGGGCCCGAGAGAATGGCCTGGAGCTCAGTCAGGGGAGGTTTAGGTTGGATATCAGGAAACGGTTCATCACTCAGAGGGTGGCTGGGCACTGGAACGGGCTCCCCAGGGAAGTGGTCACAGCACCAGGCACCCCGACAGAGTTCAAGAAGCATTTGGACAATGCTCTCAGGCACATGGTGTGATCCTTGGGGTGTCCTGTGCAGGGCCAGGAGTTAATGTGATAATCCTTGAGGGTCCCTTCCAACTCAATTCTGTGATTCCGTGCTTCTATACACCCTATGTTCATGACATTTCTATAAAAAAATAGGTGTCTTAGACGACTATATTGACTTGCAAGCTTCTTCCTTTCTATTGGGAGGAAAAGTCCCAGTCAGAATGTCATTTGTTCAGCACTTTGTGTTTTCACTAAAGTTGGTGGGAATTTAATTTCTGTCTAGAATCAAATTGTTTTAAACAACATCTGTTCAGCCCTTGTGGTTTTATTCTGGAGCTGTGATCCTTATTCAAGCTGAGAATCAGACCCATTATTTTTTGAGGAAAGCAAAGGAAAATACTTTCTTTTCACTTTTATTCACTGCATTAAAATGCCTTTGTCACTTAACAAGTGAGAGGTTTATCCTCCTCCGCTCTGTCTCCACTCCCTTTCTGCCCTCCCAGTCAGAGGTTCCTGTTATTTTTTTTCCTTCCCACCCTCAGTCACTGTGTTATCTCTAAAACCAGTTTTGAAGTAAACCCCTGACACTCCACAAGATCATTTGGATGTATGGCACACTGACTCTTTGAGTGTATGATTTGCTACCTCTCCCTACATTGAACTCTTCACTGTTACTCATGCCTTCTGTTTCCTGCCCAGAAACCAGTTTTATAGCTTACAATGCTTGTACAGTCCTCCCTCTCTCTCTCTCTCTCTGTGTGTTTTTTAAAGGTTTTCTGAGAACTTTGTTACACCAGCCGTGTCATACAGGGTTGTGCAAGACGGAGGGAACCACAGAAGGTCATCCTCCCTCCTTGCTTGGCTTTTCTGCTGTGCCTTAGGGAAACTTCTGTGCTGAGGGCAGCAAATGCTCTTTTACTGGGGCTTAAATCAGAAGGAAAAAGTGTTTATTTCAGTGGACTTCAAGCTGTGCCCAATACCCATGCAGTGAAACGAATCATGTCCCATCAGAGAGCAGAATGGGTGAAGAGGTGGCTGGGTCCTTGTCCCCTTCTCCTTGCTCCTTTTCCTAGTGACTGGGTGGGAAGAGAACTGAGAAAAGCAGGAGATGGAAGGCAGAAATCCCTTCGGTCACTTCTCAGACAAAATGGGTGGCAAAGAGGATGACAAAGACTTCATGCTGAAGCACAGAAAGTGGAGTTCATTTTAAGCTCCCTAATGAGCAATGAAAAGTAAACAGTGCTTCAAGAACAGCATGGCAACTGTCAGTAAACAGTTAAAACTTGTGTAGAGGAAACCAGGTTGCATCAAGTTACCAAATGTTTTCTATAATGCGATATTCCTCTCCTGTGGACAGTTAGGAAGACTGTTCTGCATTGGAGGACCAGTGTTGACAGCACAGAGCAATGGACATTTCAATGAAAAAGTTGCTGTTTTCTTTCCTCTGAGATCCAATAAAGATTTTATACATTGGGGTTTGCCTTATTTCCCTTCCATTGTGATGTTAAGTACAGAATGGTGTTGTTTATTTATGATACCGTCTGTTTGCATGAATGCATAACTATAAAAAGGTACTTTCATTTTCTGTGGAAGCTGTGTCAATCTTTTCCAGTGACCTCTTACACTGATTTTAAACGATGTACCAAGAAACTTTTAAAAAGGGACTTGAGCTATAATTACATGACTTGGCACCAGTTTTTAAGTCTGTGTTCGATAATCTGTCATACACAAGCAAATCAATCCTCATTTGCCAAAGGAGTACTAATAGTGCCTTGCTAGACTGTAAAATCACTAAGTCAAGCTTTTCTGGCTTGTTCCCCACTAAAATCTCTATTCATGGAAATAGTTTTAACTACAAACCATCTGCCCCTCTCTTGGTCTTCCAGATTCTCACATCTTCAGAGCCTGACTACTGTCCTTCGTGGCCATCATGTGCGTGATCTCACTTTCAGGCCTGGGTAACAGGGCTCCCACAAGTAATCTGGCTGCTAGTTCCTGATGTGAATATGTCATTGTCACCATAGTCAGGAAAAGAGAGTTTTTAGTAGTGCAGTTCTTTGTTCTCAAGTCTGTCCTCCCTGGCTTTCCCCAAGGGTGCTCCCCTCCAGGGCCAGAGGAGAGGAAGCAGAAATGTGGTTGTTTTCCCACCCTGCTTAGGGGTCGATCACATACTTTGGATGTTGGACCTTGAAGTAGTTGTCCAAATGGACTGCACAGACTTCTGGAGAGGCAGCTGTAATTAGTTTAGTATTACAACAAATCCATGGCTCCTTCCCGAGGGCAAGAGTAGCCCAGGGAGCTGTAACGAGGAGCCTTCCAAAAGGTGAGCTGGTCCTCCTTAGGAAGGGTGCATCACAGGGCTCTGGGCCTGGGCACTAAGAAGGAACATGTGGCATACACACAAGACAACAGTTCCAAATAGGGCTTGTCAATTGTCTTACACAGTCAAGGCAGAAAGAGATTAAAATAATAGCTAAAAAATCCATTTCTGCCTCGTCACCAAAAATTCCCTTCTCCTCAGCTGAAAAAGGGCTTCAGAAACATTGCAGGGAAATACTTTCCCCTGGGATATAACAGTGAGAACAAGTAACGAGTGGATGGAAAGTGTACTGTTGTGGACAATGGTTCAGTCCTGTTATAGGTCACCCTCTAGGAATAAGGCCACAGAACTATTAAGTAAAAAAACTCTCAAGTTTTCCAGGGTCCTGATGGTCCTCAAATAAAGTATAATTTTTTTCTTTTTTAATTTAGTTACCTAAATGCTATGCTATACTTTTCAGAGTCCTGTGTAACTAACCCAAGAAATATCTGTGCTAGAAAAAGTTCTGGGAGTCCCTTATGTAGACAAAGCCCACTTATGTAGACTAAGCTGCCACCACGAAGCCAAAGCTGGACATTTGTCTCATCTATGAATGAGGCTGATCAGTCAAAACTACCAGAAGTCACAGCTAATTCTGACCATTCATTATTACTGATTCGCAGCCTAAGAAAGTAGAAGATTCCTACGTCATTGAAGTTTCTGGTAGGGATCAAATTAAATTGTCTTGTGTTTTGAACACAGTACTTTTGGAAAACTTGCAGAATTTCCTTGTACACCATAATACAGACATCTGCTGACATTTTTCAGAGCATGCAGATAACATAAGGAGAAAAGAACTGATTGAAACAAAGAAAACCCCAAAACAACTGAAAAAGTAGTGCTTTGTTGAATGTCCCACCTGAATTCTAAAGCCCGTGGATGGCTGCCTTGGTTCTAAAGATGCTTTTACTACTTGCAATCCTTCAAAGAATCAATTCTAGACTGCTTAGCAACAGCCTTCCTTTCCCAAAGACAGAAATTAAAATTCATTTGGACTGACAGGGAAAGAAAGAGGGAGGGAGAAAAACAGGTTGATTTTTCATACAGGCTTAACAAAAATGGTGTGTTAATTTGACTCAGGAAAAAAGACGCAATAAGAAGAAAACGTGAAGGGGGAAAAAGAGAAAATAAATACAGTCTGAATTAATCAATTTTATGGTAATAAAATGAAAAAAGAATGGAGTGAATGATCTTGTAATGAATTAGAGATCCTTTAGAAGGATTTATCATGCGCTGCCACTAAAATATATTTTAAAATATTATTAAAGGAATATATGGGAAAAGCTACAGAGTTTTAGAGACTGAATGGAAGGATTTAAAGCATTACAGAAATTTCATTTGTAACCCTTTGTGCTGAGTTTTTAATACCCTACAGTAAGACTGGTGTTCAGGCAGAGCTTCAGTGGATGTTGCAGTTATAATTCATTACAAATGGTATTTATTTGATTATATTTATCATGCCTTCTTTGAGATTAAGCAGCAGAGGCTGGATAGCATCTTCAGCAAGTGGAATCACTGATGTTGTGTGGGTATGATCTCTCGCTTTGAATGAATGCTGAATGCTGCAGGACAAGAGGGGTCAGACTCATCCAGTGTCACTGCACTGATTTAGTGTGGTGGGAGAAATGCACTCATGTAGAGCTCTAACAACTCTTCTCCCTGAACTCTCTGAAGGGCTGCTCTGAATCACACCAGTGAATCATGGTCCTTAGCACAGCAGGGTCTGTCTCGTCTGACTTCAGCAATGCTCATTTAAAGTCTGTCTGCAGTCAGTGGAGAGAGGTAGGAACCCCTACAAAACTTTGTATGGGATTAACAGGACCACGTAGACCAGAGCGGGAGTGCCTAATTTCGACTGTATGCGTAAGATTTAGGTGGCCAGGCTGGGTGAGGTGATGTCCTCACCTGATGTACAGTCACTGTGGCTGTACCAGCTGGAGGATTAGTGGAGCACTGCCCATTTTGCTATCCCACCCCTGCTGCTCACTGCCCTCCACCACAAGCTTACCTTGAATATGGAGGCAGTGGTAGCAGTGGGAGGATCTGGGTGTGGAATCACTATGCTCCTTGGAAATTCTCCTTTAGTGGAGGATTTCCCAGGACAAGGCTTGTTGGGACAATTTCAGCTTTTTTATTTCCACTTTAAGGGTACAAACATAACGTCCTGATTTGGCATGTATAGGATTCCCATGTCATTGGGAAGCTGACAGAACTTCAATCCATGCCATAGTATACACCAAGCTTTTAGTGGAAAGCTGACACTAAACCCCAAAATATAATCAAAACCAGCAGTTGTGCCAGAAAGCTGTGGAGACACATCTCTCTCCTCACTGTTTTTCTTTTACTTCTGTGATGCAAATGGACCTGTCAGTTGCTGTAGTGTGAATCTGACCTCATTTGAGGTTCATTTTTGCAAAGAATAGGAGGTCTGTTCACCAGGCTCTGAAGATGTTCAGACTGCGCTCGTCCTTTGATCTCCAGAGTAGGCTGGGCTCACAGCCTAAGTGTGTATTGCCAAAAATTCTGTGACCCCACAGTTCCTCCTATTAATAAGATACCATCTGGTTTATAAGCTTGAGAGTAAATTCAAATTTAAAGTGAGAGGCACACCTCATAATGTGGGTAGATAAATGCGTAGTGACATAGTGCTGTCAGTACTGTTTGCATGTGTGGAGTCCAATCACATGGGCCACACATAGGTGGCTGTACTTTAGAAGATGGGGCCAGTTGCTCTGCATGTGATCTGGGGAATCATTACATTAGTAAGAATCAACCAGAAATTAAGCAGAAAGCAGAGCTGTAAATGTAGAGTTAATTTTTCCCCCCCTTTTATGATAGTTCAAATAATCCTCATTCCTCAGCAACTTCTGTCAGCTGGAGTTGTGTGCATTCTTCAGCTATCAGTTTGTGAAGGAAAAACTGTTGGGAGCTAGTAGCATGGATTTAATTGGGAAAACCACCCAGGAGCTCACATGTGCAGCTGACCTAGGTTGTCTCACACCCATGAATCAAATATACCCTGGTACAACCATACTGGAAATGAGAGGCCAGTTCCTCTCTCACAGCCTCCAGTGTGAATCAGAAATCATTATTTTGAAGGAAGAACAAGGAGGCTGTGTAAAAGCAGCACAAATTCCTGGAGAAAACCCAGCAGAGTTACTGGTAAGAGTCAACCCTCTACAAAACTGAGTCCTGGGACCTCCAAGTGTTCTCACACACCCAGTCTGATCATGCTGGAAGTAAAACAAAATCACCTCCCTCAGCTTTGATCTGTATTCCTATTCCTGTGCTACAGAGAGAGGAAAAAAAAAGAAGAAATAAAAGAAAATAAAACCAAGTTCTTTGGAACATCAGAAAGTTTTGTTTCAGCAAAAATCAAGTTACTGTTTTAATATATAGAACTGTAGAATCACAGAAGGTTGAGGGGTTAAAATGAACATTAAAGATCACCTAGTCCCAATCCCCCTGCCTCAGGCAGGGACACCTCCTACCAGAGCAGGTTGTTCAAGGCTTTATCCAACCTGGCTTTAAGCACTGCCAGGATTGGGGCATCCGCAACCTCCCTGGGCAACCTGTTCCACTGTCTCACCTGGAATACATAGAACTCTTATATTTGCTGAAACTGTCCCTTTTCCTACCCATTAACTGAAGGATCATCTTCATTCAAGCCTCAGATGTCAGTCTTACAAAACCTTACAAGCAGGCTTCCTTGCTGCCTCTCTCTCAGGCAACGGCAGTGTAGTGGGTTGAACCTGAGTTGATGGACAGACTTTTAGACTAATGACACTTCTCGCAATTTATATATTTAAACTGTGCGGAAAAGCAGGAATTCCCTTTTGTTCGAGCTCACCTGCCAGAAGGTGAGGGGCCCTCTGAGCCTCCGGGCCCCACCGAGACAGGCCGGATCCCCTACCCTCTTCCCCTTTTCCCAACGCTGCGGCACAGACCCTGGGTTGCTGGGGGGGAACTATCCCAGAGCCACAGGTGGCTAAAACCAGCCATGGAATGCCACACAGCTAAAACCAGCCATGGAAGCCACAGAGCTAAACCCATCCGGCGCAGCTTCCTGGGACCGGCGGGTCCCTTCCCTCTCCACCCAGAGCTGGTGGAGCCAACAGCAGCTGGCGGAGCCTCCTTCTTGCAGGCAGCACACTTCGTGCCAAACTGAAGAAGACCCCATGCAGCCAGCAGCACAAAGGGAACGAGGCTTTCTCCACCGTAAAGCCTGAACAAGAACACTCTTCAACATGGCAGCTTCAGAGTCAGAGAGAAAGAGGAGTGAGTCACGTGAGACGGAGCTGGAAATGGCGACGGGAGAAAAGAGGGTGGTGCTGCATTTTCTCACACGTAGCTTAAAATACTTCTTGCAGGCCATGGTAAGAAACTGTAATATTACAAACTGTTTGTCTCTTTAATCCATTTGAAGTACATGGGGGGATGGAGAATTCACGTGTGGCCCGTGAAGATAGTGAAGAGTGCCTATGCCAGGCTATACAGAAGCAGTGAGAGGCTTCTAGAGACTTGTGGTGAAGAAAGCCTTTGTGTGCAGGCCAAAATAACTCATCCTTAAAAAGACTGATAACCCCATGTGATGGCCCACGTCTGGAAGTGTGAAGGAACTGTGAAGTTTTTCATGGGAGAGATGTTTTTTTTCACTACAGCAGATTTATTTCCAGGCTGATCTATTGTTAGTGGCAGTTTGGGAACCACGTGAAGCAGAAGAACCCCTTTTTTCCTTAAGCATCAGAAAGAGACTTTTTAAGAACTGCAACACTGACTAAAATCCCATGTTCTGTTATCCTTTGTGCGAGTTAGGTAAAAGAAAGGGGGTGCTGGAAGAGAGGGGAGGTTGCTCCAATTTCTTGTTATTTCTTTCTTTTTACTTTTAATTCTGTAAGTAATGAACTTTTTCTTTGTACAGCAACTGTTTAAATTTGAACCTGTTTTGCCTCACAGCTCTCTAGTTTTCCTCAATATTTTCTTATTTTCCCCTTATGAAAAATAACAGATTTCGTGTGCTTGACACTTAGCTGTGTCAAACCACGACAGGCAGGAACAAACATTCACACTTCAGCAGGTCCAACCAATGCAGAACAAGGATTTTCAATTAACAACTTGTACACAAGTTGGCAAAGCAAATGATTCTTTTGCTGAGCTACAGCCTCTCTTGTATTGTGCCAAAATGTCAACTCCCAGAATTCAATGTGTTGAAGTGAAATATTAAAATTCTGCTTCTTAATTTGTCTAGTCACATACACCGTATTAACATGGGGAATTAAGGAAATACATGCTAAGGATAGGAGAACTGTAGCCAACATCTTTTTCATGGTTGGGCTAATGTCAGTTTTCTGATAGTGATGGCATGGGAGAATTAGTCAAGTGTGAGCTTTGATTAAATAAAAGTGACTCTAGATGAGAAGCAAAA